>NW_027469094.1:1200000-1549044 GCF_051020765.1 Lasioglossum baleicum
TCAGTTTCGTCCTCGCTGTCAATAATCCTAGCGGCTCCCCAATTTCGCATTGGGTTCGTCCGCGTTCCTTAACTAACAAATTTATATCATATTCCTAGGGTAATAACCCTTCGCCGGCCACTCGTGCTGCTCGCGGCCCTGGCTCGTAACATAGCCATGAGGCCGAGATGGGATTCACCGGTGTCGTCCCCGAACTGGTATACACTAACTTCTTAGCCAGGAGGCCGAGATGGGACTCACCGGTGTCGTCCCCGAACTGGTATACACTACCTTCTTAGCCATGAGGCCGAGATGGGACTGATCGGTGTCGTCCGCGAACTGGTATACACTACCTTCTTAGCCATGAGGCCGAGATGGGACTGATGGGTGTCGTCCCGAACTGGTATACACTACCTTCTTAGCCATGAGGCCGAGATTGGACTCACCGGTGTCGTCCCCGAACTGGTATACACTACCTTCTTAGCCATGAGGTCGAGATGGGACTGATCGGTGTCGTCCGCGAACTGGTATACACTACCTTCTTAGCCATGAGGCCGAGATGGGACTGATGGGTGTCGTCCCGAACTGGTATACACTACCTTCTTAGCCATGAGGCCGAGATTGGACTCACCGGTGTCGTCCCCGAACTGGTATACACTACCTTCTTAGCCATGAGGTCGAGATGGGACTGATCGGTGTCGTCCGCGAACTGGTATACACTACCTTCTCAGCCATGAGGCCGAGATGGGACTCAACGGTGTCTTCCCGAACTGGTATACACTACCTTCTTAGCCATGAGGCCGAGATGGGACTCACCGGTGTTGTCCCCGAACTGGTATACAGTACCTTCTTAGCCTTGAGGTCGAGATGGGACTCACCGGTGTCGTCCCCGAACTGGTATACACTACCTTCTTAGCCATGAGGTCGAGATGGGACTCACCGGTGTCGTCCCCGAACTGGTATACACTACCTACTTAGCCATGAGGCCGAGATGGGACTCACCGGTGTCGTCCCCGAACTGGTATACACTACCTACTTAGCCATGAGGCCGAGATGGGACTCACCGGTGTCGTCCCCAAACTGGTATACACTACCTTCTTAGCCATGAGGTCGAGATGGGACTCACCGGTGTCGTCCCCGAACTGGTATACACTACCTTCTTAGCCATGAGGCCGAGATGGGACTGATCGGTGTCGTCCGCGAACTGGTATACACTACCTTCTTAGCCATGAGGCCGAGATGGGACTGATCGGTGTCGTCCCGTACTGGTATACACTACCTTCTTAGCCATGAGGCCGAGATTGGACTCACCGGTGTCGTCCCCGAACTGGTATACACTACCTTCTTAGCCATGAGGTCGAGATGGGACTCACCGGTGTCGTCCCCGAACTGGTATACACTACCTTCTTAGCCATGAGGCCGAGATGGGACTGATCGGTGTCGTCCGCGAACTGGTATACACTGCCTTCTTAGCCATGAGGCCGAGATGGGACTGATCGGTGTCGTCCCGTACTGGTATACACTACCTTCTTAGCCATGAGGTCGAGATGGGACTGATCGGTGTCGTCCGCGAACTGGTATACACTACCTTCTTAGCCATGAGGCCGAGATGGGACTGATGGGTGTCGTCCCGAACTGGTATACACTACCTTCTTAGCCATGAGGCCGAGATTGGACTCACCGGTGTCGTCCCCGAACTGGTATACACTACCTTCTTAGCCATGAGGTCGAGATGGGACTTATCGGTGTCGTCCGCGAACTGGTATACACTACCTTCTCAGCCATGAGGCCGAGATGGGACTCAACGGTGTCGTCCCGGAACTGGTATACAGTACCTTCTTAGCCATGAGGCCGAGATGGGACTGATCGGTGTCGTCCGCGAACTGGTATAGACTACCTTCTTAACCATGAGGCCGAGATGGGACTGATCGGTGTCGTCCCGAACTGGTATACACTACCTTCTTAGCCATGAGGCCGAGATGGGACTCACCGGTGTTGTCCCCGAACTGGTATACAGTACCTTCTTAGCCTTGAGGTCGAGATGGGACTCACCGGTGTCGTCCCCGAACTGGTATACACTACCTTCTTAGCCATGAGGTCGAGATGGGACTCACCGGTGTCGTCCCCGAACTGGTATACACTACCTACTCAGCCATGAGGCCGAGATGGGACTCACCGGTGTCGTCCCCGAACTGGTATACACTACCTACTTAGCCATGAGGCCGAGATGGGACTGATCGGTGTCGTCCCCAAACTGGTATACACTACCTTCTTAGCCATGAGGTCGAGATGGGACTCACCGGTGTCGTCCCCGAACTGGTATACACTACCTTCTTAGCCATGAGGCCGAGATTGGACTCACCGGTGTCGTCCCCGAACTGGTATACACTACCTTCTTAGCCATGAGGTCGAGATGGGACTGATCGGTGTCGTCCCGTACTGGTATACACTACCTTCTTAGCCATGAGGTCGAGATGGGACTGATGGGTGTCGTCCGCGAACTGGTATACACTACCTTCTCAGCCATGAGGTCGAGATAGGACTGATCGGTGTCGTCCGCGAACTGGTATACACTACCTTCTCAGCCATGAGGCCGAGATGGGACTCAACGGTGTCGTCCCGGAACTGGTATACACTACCTTCTTAGCCATGAGGCCGAGATGGGACTGATCGGTGTCGTCCCGTACTGGTATACACTACCTTCTTAGCCATGAGGCCGAGATTGGACTCACCGGTGTCGTCCCCGAACTGGTATACACTACCTTCTTAGCCATGAGGCCGAGATGGGACTGATCGGTGTCGTCCCGGAACTGGTATACACTACCTTCTTATCCATGAGGCCGAGATGGGACTGATGGGTGTCGTCCCGAACTGGTATACACTACCTTCTTAGCCTTGAGGTCGAGATGGGACTCACCGGTGTCGTCCCGGAACTGGTATACACTACCTTCTTATCCATGAGGCCGAGATGGGACTGATGGGTGTCGTCCCGAACTGGTATACACTACCTTCTTAGCCATGAGGTCGAGATGGGTCTCACCGGTGTCGTCCCCGAACTGGTATACACTACCTTCTTAGCTGTTACGGCTGACGAACAGGTGTTCAATATCATCTCTGGCAGAAACCGTCCTAGATAAACGAACAGAGCTACCCTAGATAAATCTACATAATTGTTTAGGTTAGTTTAGGGCCCAAACGTACGCACGACCAACTGGTCGTTGACAAAATACGAATGTTCACTTGAAGGGTACTGACAAGTACCACCCGTCATTGCAGGGCTATATAAGCCCTTACATTTCTACTCTCGTGGGCTAGTACTGTCGTAATCACGAATAGTGTCGCGTCGTGCTGCATCTCGGAGGTCAACTACCAGTGAGATCGGACGTTCGTTCCTTTTGAATCAAAGTTTAACCGTACAGATTCCGCGAGTTCGGTCTAAAATCTGTTAGGCAGTGACAAGGTTGCTCCGAGTCCCCCGCATTGCCAGTGCGTCAACACCGTGCGTCTTAGCTTAGGTAATATCACCTTTCAATTTCTTTCCTATTCTAAATTCAGTTCATTCGCGACACAAATACACTTGTAGAACGAAACTCTATAGTAAGAATATATTTGTCTTCTTTGATAATTAACTCAAATTCATTAAACCCATAATTATCGTCCAATATCCTAACCAAGTAATTGAACGTCCCCACATGATACAATCTTACCGCTCGGATTGCATCAATTAAATTATACTAGTTACGAGGCTTACTAATTATCCTAGCAATTCCCTGATTAACCATCAAGTTCTTTCGCGACATTCCAATTGTCCGAACAGAGATTTATCCAACCTAGCGGTTCCCCAGTTTTGCATTGGGTTCGTCCGCATCCTAACAGCTCCCTGATTTCGCATCAGGTTCGTCTGTGCTATTATACAACCTCCTAGCAGCTCCCCGGTTTTGCATCGGGTTCGTCTGCGTTTGACTCCATTCCTAGAGGCTCCCTGACTTCGCGTCAGTTTCGTCCTCGCTGTCAATAATCCTAGCGGCTCCCCAATTTCGCATTGGGTTCGTCCGCGTTCCTTAACTAACAAATGTATATCATATTCCTAGGGTAATAACCCTTCGCCGGCCACTCGTGCTGCTCGCGGCCCTGGCTCGTAACATAGCCATGAGGCCGAGATGGGATTCACCGGTGTCGTCCCCGAACTGGTATACACTAACTTCTTAGCCAGGAGGCCGAGATGGGACTCACCGGTGTCGTCCCCGAACTGGTATACACTACCTTCTTAGCCATGAGGCCGAGATGGGACTGATGGGTGTCGTCCCGAACTGGTATACACTACCTTCTTAGCCATGAGGCCGAGATTGGACTCACCGGTGTCGTCCCCGAACTGGTATACACTACCTTCTTAGCCATGAGGTCGAGATGGGACTGATCGGTGTCGTCCGCGAACTGGTATACACTACCTTCTTAGCCATGAGGCCGAGATGGGACTGATGGGTGTCGTCCCGAACTGGTATACACTACCTTCTTAGCCATGAGGCCGAGATTGGACTCACCGGTGTCGTCCCCGAACTGGTATACACTACCTTCTTAGCCATGAGGTCGAGATGGGACTGACCGGTGTCGTCCGCGAACTGGTACACACTACCTTCTCAGCCATGAGGCCGAGATGGGACTCAACGGTGTCGTCCCGGAACTGGTATACAGTACCTTCTTAGCCATGAGGCCGAGATGGGACTGATCGGTGTCGTCCGCGAACTGGTATACACTACCTTCTTAACCATGAGGCCGAGATGGGACTGATCGGTGTCGTCCCGAACTGGTATACACTACCTTCTTAGCCATGAGGCCGAGATGGGACTCACCGGTGTCGTCCCCGAACTGGTATACACTACCTACTTAGCCATGAGGCCGAGATGTGACTCACCGGTGTCGTCCCCGAACTGGTATACACTACCTTCTTAGCCATGAGGTCGAGATGGGACTCACCGGTGTCGTCCCCGAACTGGTATACACTACCTTCTTAGCCATGAGGCCGAGATGGGACTGATCGGTGTCGTCCGCGAACTGGTATACACTACCTTCTTAGCCATGAGGCCGAGATGGGACTGATCGGTGTCGTCCCGTACTGGTATACACTACCTTCTTAGCCATGAGGCCGAGATTGGACTCACCGGTGTCGTCCCCGAACTGGTATACACTACCTTCTTAGCCATGAGGCCGAGATGGGACTGATCGGTGTCGTCCGCGAACTGGTATACACTACCTCCTTAGCCATGAGGCCGAGATGGGACTGATGGGTGTCGTCCCGAACTGGTATACAGTACCTTCTTAGCCTTGAGGTCGAGATGGGACTCACCGGTGTCGTCCCGGAACTGGTATACACTACCTTCTTATCCATGAGGCCGAGATGGGACTGATGGGTGTCGTCCCGAACTGGTATACACTACCTTCTTAGCCATGAGGTCGAGATGGGACTCACCGGTGTCGTCCCCGAACTGGTATACACTACCTTCTTAGCTGTTACGGCTGACGAACAGGTGTTCAATATCATCTCTGGCAGAAACCGTCCTAGATAAACGAACAGAGCTACCCTAGATAAATCTACATAATTGTTTAGGTTAGTTTAGGGCCCAAACGTACGCACGACCAACTGGTCGTTGACAAAATACGAATGTTCACTTGAAGGGTACTGACAAGTACCAGCCGTCATTGCAGGGCTATATAAGCCCTTACATTTCTACTCTCGTGGGCTAGTACTGTCGTAATCACGAATAGTGTCGCGTCGTGCTGCATCTCGGAGGTCAACTACCAGTGAGATCGGACGTTCGTTCCTTTTGAATCAAAGTTTAACCGTACAGATTCCGCGAGTTCGGTCTAAAATCTGTTAGGCAGCGACAAGGTTGCTCCGAGTCCCCCGCATTGCCAGTGCGTCAACACCGTGCGTCTTAGCTTAGGTAATATCACCTTTCAATTTCTTTCCTATTCTAAATTCAGTTCATTCGCGACACAAATACACTTGTAGAACGAAACTCTATAGTAGGAATATATTTGTCTTCTTTGATAATTAACTCAAATTCATTAAACCCATATTTATCGTCCAATATCCTAACCAAGTAATTGAACGTCCCCACATGATACAATCTTACCGCTCGGATTGTATCAATTAAATTATACTAGTTACGAGGCTTACTAATTATCCTAGCAATTCCCTGATTAACCATCAAGTTCTTTCGCGACATTCCAATTGTCCGAACAGAGATTTATCCAACCTAGCGGTTCCCCAGTTTTGCATTGGGTTCGTCCGCATCCTAACAGCTCCCTGATTTCGCATCAGGTTCGTCTGTGCTATTATACAACCTCCTAGCAGCTCCCCGGTTTTGCATCGGGTTCGTCTGCGTTTGACTCCATTCCTAGAGGCTCCCTGACTTCGCGTCAGTTTCGCCCTCGCTGTCAATAATCCCAGCGGCTCCCCAATTTCGCATTGGGTTCGTCCGCGTTCCTTAACTAACAAATTTATATCATATTCCTAGGGTAATAACCCTTCGCCGGCCACTCGTGCTGCTCGCGGCCCTGGCTCGTAACATAGCCATGAGGCCGAGATGGGATTCACCGGTGTCGTCCCCGAACTGGTATACACTAACTTCTTAGCCAGGAGGCCGAGATGGGACTCACCGGTGTCGTCCCCGAACTGGTATACACTACCTTCTTAGCCATGAGGTCGAGATAGGACTCACCGGGGTCGTCCCCGAACTGGTGTACACTACCTTCTTAGCCATGAGCCCGAGATGGGACTCACCGGTGTTGTCCCCGAACTGGTATACAGTACCTTCTTAGCCTTGCGGTCGAGATGGGACTCACCGGTGTCGTCCCCGAACTGGTATACACTACCTTCTTAGCCATGAGGTCGAGATGGGACACACCGGTGTCGTCCCGAACTGGTATACACTACCTTCTTAGCCATGAGGCCGAGATGGGACTCACCGGTGTCGTCCCGAACTGGTATACACTACCTTCTTAGCCATGAGGCCGCGATGGGACTGATTGAAAATTTCAAAATTTACAAATTTGCTGCGCCTCATTTTCCCATGATCCAATCGGCCCCAAAATTTTTCCAGATCATTTTCTCAACATTTGTAACAATTCTGGTTTACGGGACCAAAAAAATTTCATGGTCGAAATATAAGGTCCACCCTAATGTTGCATATACGTAAATTACGAGAAGCAGTAAAGAGTGCTCAACGTCGAAGAAGAAAATCCGGGTAACTAAAACTTAATATGTACTACATTCCACGTTACATTAGAATAATTGTAGTTTAATTATGATACATTTTATATCAACATTTTTTATTTACACCTAGAAACGCCACTGTCTCGGAAGGAAATGGACATTCGAGAGAAGCAATGAAATTAGAGCATCATCGCGAAAAAAGATGAGTTTGCAATAACCTCAATATTTTATGAAATTCTATTATAATTATAGTTATGACTGTATTTTTTTATTATAGGAAGACAGAAGATCAAATAAACTTGTGTGTATGCTAGTATATAAATCAATTTATATATATTATACAATTTATTTTATTATTTGTTTGACAACTAATAAATCTGCAAATTGTTTCATAAACTAAAAAATACTTCCTGCATTTTCGTATTCTCCAATCAGTCCAAATAAATACCATCAACCTGTTCTCATATACCAATTTTTATCAATGCAATTATGACAGTAACAAAACGTTTCTATTTTAAATGAATACATATATTGAACAATGTTTTAACATTTTTAATTTTTTGGAAGGTTAAAAAATGTAATTAAAAAAGTAATGAAAAATAAAAATTTTTAAAAAATGCCCGCTGCACGGGGACTCGAAGGCTAGCTCCAGATTGCGATTCATACGCTCGACGGCTCGACAGCCGAATTTCAGTTTCGTTTCCGTAAAGCAATACAACATGGCAAGTGCTAAAAATACGATACATACAGTGTCTTCTGCACCGATGAAATGCCGTCGGTGGCCTCCTGTTTCTCACTCCAGTCAGAATATATCCTAGAGGGCGTAAGAGAGCACCGAAAAATTCGAGGCTCGCCAACTCCCATAAGGCTGACAGTCTTTAATAGTATCACCGACGAGATATAAGGATAGACCTATTACCAAATGTATTTTTGTGGCCATCTTTGCTGAGGCCACATGGCCTCTTTTTCTTGTCATTTCCTGTATTACCAACTCAGTTTTGGAGCCCCAGGCAGGATCTCGTCGGGGCTGCTGACAGCTAAAATAGGCTGACAGCACAAATGGGATATAGGAATAGGATTCCTATATCTCGTTTGTGCTGAGAGCTTTCTTACAACTTTTAGTATTTTCTCTACAATTCCGGCCAAATGCAATTTTAGAAAAAATTTCTTTTGACATCCTGTAGTAAACTAATTGCTCTGGCAATATAATATATATCTCGTCGGTGCTGTAACGTGGAAAATAGCAAAAATACGCGCTGTGCATTACACGGCAGTAACAGTAAATTGGCAACTATGCGACGAATATTTTCGAATGTGTTTTGGCAACTACGCCGTCGATATCTGAAATTCTACGTAATTCCTAAACTCACCACTCTAAATTGTAGAGGGCATACGAAAACCTCTGGTTTTTTTGCACAGTCGGTAATTCATAGCGTGGACATTTATCCAGTATTTACCTTTTATTCAGTCCTTCGTAGCAGGTCTTCCCGTAGAAGGTTCCGGTTGAACTGATCTGGTACAGCGCTGGTTTTCCTTACAAACAATGGTCAGCTCGGTATAGAATCGTTGTTTCCTGGTGTGGCGCGTAGCCTCGAATTCGTAGAACCGCACGTAGTGTTCGCGAACTTCGATTTTCCGGAAAGCGATTGACTCTATCCTGGTAGGATCGCCAAAATGTCACGTAATAATAACTCGGTTATTATAAAAAAAAACCAGATGCTAGACCGTTGTCCAGCACTGACTCTCTTTATTCAATATTTATGACAATTACACAAAGAAACCGACAGTATTTCGATCCGCGTACTTTTCTGGTTCGTTAGCGACTGACTATCCGTATCCGTTCTCCTGTATTTATAAGATGTTGTTATCAACCGGGCATATTCCGGGCAACGGTCGATCCTTGGTGGCGGAAAATTAGGGGTGATGTCATCCATTCCCCTGTATTTGTCCTATGTTGTTATCAACTGGACGTAGTCCAGTCAACAGTCGATCCTTTGTGGCTGAAAATTCGGGGTGACGTCATCTGTGATAATCGACAGAAACTTGGGCGTTACATCGTCCGCGAACTGGTATACACTACCTTCTTAGCCATGAGGCCGAGATGGGACTGATCGGTGTCGTCCGCGAACTGGTATACACTACCTTCTTAGCCATGAGGCCAAGATGGGACTGATGGGTGTCGTCCCGAACTGGTATACACTACCTTCTTAGCCATGAGGCCGAGATTGGACTCACCGGTGTCGTCCCCGAACTGGTATACACTACCTTCTTAGCCATGAGGTCGAGATGGGACTGATCGGTGTCGTCCGCGAACTGGTGTACACTACCTTCTTAGCCATGAGGCCGAGATTGGACTCACCGGTGTCGTCCCGGAACTGGTATACACTACCTACTTAGCCATGAGGCCGAGATGGGACTCACCGGTGTCGTCCCGAACTGGTATACAGTACCATCTTAGCCATGAGGCCGAGATGGGACTGATCGGTGTAGTTCGCGAAATGGTATACACTACCTTCTCAGCCATGAGGCCGAGATGGGACTCACCGGTGTCGTCCCGGAACTGGTATACAGTACCTTCTTAGCCTTGAGGTCGAGATGGGACTCACCGGTGTCGTCCCCGAACTGGTATACACTACCTTTTTAGCGATGAGGCCGAGATGGGACTGATCGGTGTCGTCCGCGAGCTGGTATACACTACCTTCTTAGCCATGAGGTCGAGATGGGACTCACCGGTGTCGTCCCCGAACTGGTATACACTACCTTTTTAGCCATGAGCCCGAGATGGGACTCACCGGTGTCGTCCCCGAACTGGTGTACACTACCTTCTTAGCCATGAGCCCGAGATGGGACTCACCGGTGTCGTCCCCGAACTGGTATACAGTACCTACTTAGCCATGAGGCCGAGATGGGACTCACCGGTGTCGTCCCCGAACTGGTATACACTACCTACTTAGCCATGAGGCCGAGATGTGACTCACCGGTGTCGTCCCCGAACTGGTATACACTACCTTCTTAGCCATGAGGCCGAGATGGGACTGATCGGTGTCGTCCCGAACTGGTATACACTACCTTCTTAGCCATGAGGCCGAGATGGGACTGATCGGTGTCGTCCGCGAACTGGTATACACTAACTTCTTAGCCATGAGGCCGCGATAGGACTCACCGGTGTCGTCCCGAAATGGTATACACTACCTTCTTAGCCTTGAGGTCGAGATGGGACTCACCGGTGTCGTCCCGGAACTGGTATACACTACCTTCTTATCCATGAGGCCGAGATGGGACTGATGGGTGTCGTCCCGAACTGGTATACACTACCTTCTTAGCCATGAGGTCGAGATGGGTCTCACCGGTGTCGTCCCCGAACTGGTATACACTACCTTCTTAGCTGTTACGGCTGACGAACAGGTGTTCAATATCATCTCTGGCAGAAACCGTCCTAGATAAACGAACAGAGCTACCCTAGATAAATCTACATAATTGTTTAGGTTAGTTTAGGGCCCAAACGTACGCACGACCAACTGGTCGTTGACAAAATACGAATGTTCACTTGAAGGGTACTGACAAGTACCACCCGTCATTGCAGGGCTATATAAGCCCTTACATTTCTACTCTCGTGGGCTAGTACTGTCGTAATCACGAATAGTGTCGCGTCGTGCTGCATCTCGGAGGTCAACTACCAGTGAGATCGGACGTTCGTTCCTTTTGAATCAAAGTTTAACCGTACAGATTCCGCGAGTTCGGTCTAAAATCTGTTAGGCAGTGACAAGGTTGCTCCGAGTCCCCCGCATTGCCAGTGCGTCAACACCGTGCGTCTTAGCTTAGGTAATATCACCTTTCAATTTCTTTCCTATTCTAAATTCAGTTCATTCGCGATACAAATACACTTGTAGAACGAAACTCTATAGTAGGAATATATTTGTCTTCTTTGATAATTAACTCAAATTCATTAGACCCATAATTATCGTCCAATATCCTAACCAAGTAATTGAACGTCCCCACATGATACAATCTTACCGCTCGGATTGTATCAATTAAATTATACTAGTTACGAGGCTTACTAATTATCCTAGCAATTCCCTGATTAACCATCAAGTTCTTTCGCGACATTCCAATTGTCCGAACAGAGATTTATCCAACCTAGCGGTTCCCCAGTTTTGCATTGGGTTCGTCCGCATCCTAACAGCTCCCTGATTTCGCATCAGGTTCGTCTGTGCTATTATACAACCTCCTAGCAGCTCCCCGGTTTTGCATCGGGTTCGTCTGCGTTTGACTCCATTCCTAGAGGCTCCCTGACTTCGCGTCAGTTTCGTCCTCGCTGTCAATAATCCTAGCGGCTCCCCAATTTCGCATTGGGTTCGTCCGCGTTCCTTAACTAACAAATTTATATCATATTCCTAGGGTAATAACCCTTCGCCGGCCACTCGTGCTGCTCGCGGCCCTGGCTCGTAACATAGCCATGAGGCCGAGATGGGATTCACCGGTGTCGTCCCCGAACTGGTATACACTAACTTCTTAGCCAGGAGGCCGAGATGGGACTCACCGGTGTCGTCCCCGAACTGGTATACACTACCTTCTTAGCCATGAGGCCGAGATGGGACTGATCGGTGTCGTCCGCGAACTGGTATACACTACCTTCTTAGCCATGAGGCCGAGATGGGACTGATGGGTGTCGTCCCGAACTGGTATACACTACCTTCTTAGCCATGAGGCCGAGATTGGACTCACCGGTGTCGTCCCCGAACTGGTATACACTACCTTCTTAGCCATGAGGTCGAGATGGGACTGATCGGTGTCGTCCGCGAACTGGTATACACTACCTTCTTAGCCATGAGGCCGAGATGGGACTGATGGGTGTCGTCCCGAACTGGTATACACTACCTTCTTAGCCATGAGGCCGAGATTGGACTCACCGGTGTCGTCCCCGAACTGGTATACACTACCTTCTTAGCCATGAGGTCGAGATGGGACTGATCGGTGTCGTCCGCGAACTGGTATACACTACCTTCTCAGCCATGAGGCCGAGATGGGACTCAACGGTGTCGTCCCGGAACTGGTATACAGTACCTTCTTAGCCATGAGGCCGAGATGGGACTGATCGGTGTCGTCCGCGAACTGGTATACACTACCTTCTTAACCATGAGGCCGAGATGGGACTGATCGGTGTCTTCCCGAACTGGTATACACTACCTTCTTAGCCATGAGGCCGAGATGGGACTCACCGGTGTTGTCCCCGAACTGGTATACAGTACCTTCTTAGCCTTGAGGTCGAGATGGGACTCACCGGTGTCGTCCCCGAACTGGTATACACTACCTTCTTAGCCATGAGGTCGAGATGGGACTCACCGGTGTCGTCCCCGAACTGGTATACACTACCTACTTAGCCATGAGGCCGAGATGGGACTCACCGGTGTCGTCCCCGAACTGGTATACACTACCTACTTAGCCATGAGGCCGAGATGGGACTCACCGGTGTCGTCCCCAAACTGGTATACACTACCTTCTTAGCCATGAGGTCGAGATGGGACTCACCGGTGTCGTCCCCGAACTGGTATACACTACCTTCTTAGCCATGAGGCCGAGATGGGACTGATCGGTGTCGTCCGCGAACTGGTATACACTACCTTCTTAGCCATGAGGCCGAGATGGGACTGATCGGTGTCGTCCCGTACTGGTATACACTACCTTCTTAGCCATGAGGCCGAGATTGGACTCACCGGTGTCGTCCCCGAACTGGTATACACTACCTTCTTAGCCATGAGGTCGAGATGGGACTCACCGGTGTCGTCCCCGAACTGGTATACACTACCTTCTTAGCCATGAGGCCGAGATGGGACTGATCGGTGTCGTCCGCGAACTGGTATACACTGCCTTCTTAGCCATGAGGCCGAGATGGGACTGATCGGTGTCGTCCCGTACTGGTATACACTACCTTCTTAGCCATGAGGTCGAGATGGGACTGATCGGTGTCGTCCGCGAACTGGTATACACTACCTTCTTAGCCATGAGGCCGAGATGGGACTGATGGGTGTCGTCCCGAACTGGTATACACTACCTTCTTAGCCATGAGGCCGAGATTGGACTCACCGGTGTCGTCCCCGAACTGGTATACACTACCTTCTTAGCCATGAGGTCGAGATGGGACTGATCGGTGTCGTCCGCGAACTGGTATACACTACCTTCTCAGCCATGAGGCCGAGATGGGACTCAACGGTGTCGTCCCGGAACTGGTATACAGTACCTTCTTAGCCATGAGGCCGAGATGGGACTGATCGGTGTCGTCCGCGAACTGGTATAGACTACCTTCTTAACCATGAGGCCGAGATGGGACTGATCGGTGTCGTCCCGAACTGGTATACACTACCTTCTTAGCCATGAGGCCGAGATGGGACTCACCGGTGTTGTCCCCGAACTGGTATACAGTACCTTCTTAGCCTTGAGGTCGAGATGGGACTCACCGGTGTCGTCCCCGAACTGGTATACACTACCTTCTTAGCCATGAGGTCGAGATGGGACTCACCGGTGTCGTCCCCGAACTGGTATACACTACCTACTCAGCCATGAGGCCGAGATGGGACTCACCGGTGTCGTCCCCGAACTGGTATACACTACCTACTTAGCCATGAGGCCGAGATTGGACTCACCGGTGTCGTCCCCGAACTGGTATACACTACCTTCTTAGCCATGAGGTCGAGATGGGACTGATCGGTGTCGTCCCGTACTGGTATACACTACCTTCTTAGCCATGAGGTCGAGATGGGACTGATGGGTGTCGTCCGCGAACTGGTATACACTACCTTCTCAGCCATGAGGTCGAGATGGGACTGATCGGTGTCGTCCGCGAACTGGTATACACTACCTTCTCAGCCATGAGGCCGAGATGGGACTCAACGGTGTCGTCCCGGAACTGGTATACACTACCTTCTTAGCCATGAGGTCGAGATGGGACTGATCGGTGTCGTCCGCGAACTGGTATACACTACCTTCTCAGCCATGAGGCCGAGATGGGACTCAACGGTGTCGTCCCGGAACTGGTATACACTACCTTCTTAGCCATGAGGCCGAGATGGGACTGATCGGTGTCGTCCCGTACTGGTATACACTACCTTCTTAGCCATGAGGCCGAGATTGGACTCACCGGTGTCGTCCCCGAACTGGTATACACTACCTTCTTAGCCATGAGGCCGAGATGGGACTGATCGGTGTCGTCCGCGAACTGGTATACACTACCTCCTTAGCCATGAGGCCGAGATGGGACTGATGGGTGTCGTCCCGAACTGGTATACAGTACCTTCTTAGCCTTGAGGTCGAGATGGGACTCACCGGTGTCGTCCCCGAACTGGTATACAGTACCTTCTTAGCCATGAGGCCGAGATGGGACTGATCGGTGTCGTCCGCGAACTGGTATACACTACCTTCTTAGCCATGATGCCGAGATGGGACTGATCGGTGTCGTCCCGTACTGGTATACACTACCTTCTTAGCCATGAGGCCGAGATTGGACTCACCGGTGTCGTCCCCGAACTGGTATACACTACCTTCTTAGCCATGAGGCCGAGATGGGACTGATGGGTGTCGTCCCGAACTGGTATACACTACCTTCTTAGCCATGAGGCCGAGATTGGACTCACCGGTGTCGTCCCCGAACTGGTATACACTACCTTCTTAGCCATGAGGTCGAGATGGGACTGATCGGTGTCGTCCCGTACTGGTATACACTACCTTCTTAGCCATGAGGTCGAGATGGGACTGATCGGTGTCGTCCGCGAACTGGTATACACTACCTTCTCAGCCATGAGGCCGAGATGGGACTCAACGGTGTCGTCCCGGAACTGGTATACACTACCTTCTTAGCCATGAGGCCGAGATGGGACTGATCGGTGTCGTCCCGTACTGGTATACACTACCTTCTTAGCCATGAGGCCGAGATTGGACTCACCGGTGTCGTCCCCGAACTGGTATACACTACCTTCTTAGCCATGAGGCCGAGATGGGACTGATCGGTGTCGTCCCGGAACTGGTATACACTACCTTCTTATCCATGAGGCCGAGATGGGACTGATGGGTGTCGTCCCGAACTGGTATACACTACCTTCTTAGCCTTGAGGTCGAGATGGGACTCACCGGTGTCGTCCCGGAACTGGTATACACTACCTTCTTATCCATGAGGCCGAGATGGGACTGATGGGTGTCGTCCCGAACTGGTATACACTACCTTCTTAGCCATGAGGTCGAGATGGGTCTCACCGGTGTCGTCCCCGAACTGGTATACACTACCTTCTTAGCTGTTACGGCTGACGAACAGGTGTTCAATATCATCTCTGGCAGAAACCGTCCTAGATAAACGAACAGAGCTACCCTAGATAAATCTACATAATTGTTTAGGTTAGTTTAGGGCCCAAACGTACGCACGACCAACTGGTCGTTGACAAAATACGAATGTTCACTTGAAGGGTACTGACAAGTACCACCCGTCATTGCAGGGCTATATAAGCCCTTACATTTCTACTCTCGTGGGCTAGTACTGTCGTAATCACGAATAGTGTCGCGTCGTGCTGCATCTCGGAGGTCAACTACCAGTGAGATCGGACGTTCGTTCCTTTTGAATCAAAGTTTAACCGTACAGATTCCGCGAGTTCGGTCTAAAATCTGTTAGGCAGTGACAAGGTTGCTCCGAGTCCCCCGCATTGCCAGTGCGTCAACACCGTGCGTCTTAGCTTAGGTAATATCACCTTTCAATTTCTTTCCTATTCTAAATTCAGTTCATTCGCGATACAAATACACTTGTAGAACGAAACTCTATAGTAGGAATATATTTGTCTTCTTTGATAATTAACTCAAATTCATTAGACCCATAATTATCGTCCAATATCCTAACCAAGTAATTGAACGTCCCCACATGATACAATCTTACCGCTCGGATTGTATCAATTAAATTATACTAGTTACGAGGCTTACTAATTATCCTAGCAATTCCCTGATTAACCATCAAGTTCTTTCGCGACATTCCAATTGTCCGAACAGAGATTTATCCAACCTAGCGGTTCCCCAGTTTTGCATTGGGTTCGTCCGCATCCTAACAGCTCCCTGATTTCGCATCAGGTTCGTCTGTGCTATTATACAACCTCCTAGCAGCTCCCCGGTTTTGCATCGGGTTCGTCTGCGTTTGACTCCATTCCTAGAGGCTCCCTGACTTCGCGTCAGTTTCGTCCTCGCTGTCAATAATCCTAGCGGCTCCCCAATTTCGCATTGGGTTCGTCCGCGTTCCTTAACTAACAAATTTATATCATATTCCTAGGGTAATAACCCTTCGCCGGCCACTCGTGCTGCTCGCGGCCCTGGCTCGTAACATAGCCATGAGGCCGAGATGGGATTCACCGGTGTCGTCCCCGAACTGGTATACACTAACTTCTTAGCCAGGAGGCCGAGATGGGACTCACCGGTGTCGTCCCCGAACTGGTATACACTACCTTCTTAGCCATGAGGCCGAGATGGGACTGATCGGTGTCGTCCGCGAACTGGTATACACTACCTTCTTAGCCATGAGGCCGAGATGGGACTGATGGGTGTCGTCCCGAACTGGTATACACTACCTTCTTAGCCATGAGGCCGAGATTGGACTCACCGGTGTCGTCCCCGAACTGGTATACACTACCTTCTTAGCCATGAGGTCGAGATGGGACTGATCGGTGTCGTCCGCGAACTGGTATACACTACCTTCTTAGCCATGAGGCCGAGATGGGACTGATGGGTGTCGTCCCGAACTGGTATACACTACCTTCTTAGCCATGAGGCCGAGATTGGACTCACCGGTGTCGTCCCCGAACTGGTATACACTACCTTCTTAGCCATGAGGTCGAGATGGGACTGATCGGTGTCGTCCGCGAACTGGTATACACTACCTTCTCAGCCATGAGGCCGAGATGGGACTCAACGGTGTCTTCCCGAACTGGTATACACTACCTTCTTAGCCATGAGGCCGAGATGGGACTCACCGGTGTTGTCCCCGAACTGGTATACAGTACCTTCTTAGCCTTGAGGTCGAGATGGGACTCACCGGTGTCGTCCCCGAACTGGTATACACTACCTTCTTAGCCATGAGGTCGAGATGGGACTCACCGGTGTCGTCCCCGAACTGGTATACACTACCTACTTAGCCATGAGGCCGAGATGGGACTCACCGGTGTCGTCCCCGAACTGGTATACACTACCTACTTAGCCATGAGGCCGAGATGGGACTCACCGGTGTCGTCCCCAAACTGGTATACACTACCTTCTTAGCCATGAGGTCGAGATGGGACTCACCGGTGTCGTCCCCGAACTGGTATACACTACCTTCTTAGCCATGAGGCCGAGATGGGACTGATCGGTGTCGTCCGCGAACTGGTATACACTACCTTCTTAGCCATGAGGCCGAGATGGGACTGATCGGTGTCGTCCCGTACTGGTATACACTACCTTCTTAGCCATGAGGCCGAGATTGGACTCACCGGTGTCGTCCCCGAACTGGTATACACTACCTTCTTAGCCATGAGGTCGAGATGGGACTCACCGGTGTCGTCCCCGAACTGGTATACACTACCTTCTTAGCCATGAGGCCGAGATGGGACTGATCGGTGTCGTCCGCGAACTGGTATACACTGCCTTCTTAGCCATGAGGCCGAGATGGGACTGATCGGTGTCGTCCCGTACTGGTATACACTACCTTCTTAGCCATGAGGTCGAGATGGGACTGATCGGTGTCGTCCGCGAACTGGTATACACTACCTTCTTAGCCATGAGGCCGAGATGGGACTGATGGGTGTCGTCCCGAACTGGTATACACTACCTTCTTAGCCATGAGGCCGAGATTGGACTCACCGGTGTCGTCCCCGAACTGGTATACACTACCTTCTTAGCCATGAGGTCGAGATGGGACTTATCGGTGTCGTCCGCGAACTGGTATACACTACCTTCTCAGCCATGAGGCCGAGATGGGACTCAACGGTGTCGTCCCGGAACTGGTATACAGTACCTTCTTAGCCATGAGGCCGAGATGGGACTGATCGGTGTCGTCCGCGAACTGGTATAGACTACCTTCTTAACCATGAGGCCGAGATGGGACTGATCGGTGTCGTCCCGAACTGGTATACACTACCTTCTTAGCCATGAGGCCGAGATGGGACTCACCGGTGTTGTCCCCGAACTGGTATACAGTACCTTCTTAGCCTTGAGGTCGAGATGGGACTCACCGGTGTCGTCCCCGAACTGGTATACACTACCTTCTTAGCCATGAGGTCGAGATGGGACTCACCGGTGTCGTCCCCGAACTGGTATACACTACCTACTCAGCCATGAGGCCGAGATGGGACTCACCGGTGTCGTCCCCGAACTGGTATACACTACCTTCTTAGCCATGAGGCCGAGATGGGACTGATCGGTGTCGTCCGCGAACTGGTATACACTGCCTTCTTAGCCATGAGGCCGAGATGGGACTGATCGGTGTCGTCCCGTACTGGTATACACTACCTTCTTAGCCATGAGGTCGAGATGGGACTGATCGGTGTCGTCCGCGAACTGGTATACACTACCTTCTTAGCCATGAGGCCGAGATGGGACTGATGGGTGTCGTCCCGAACTGGTATACACTACCTTCTTAGCCATGAGGCCGAGATTGGACTCACCGGTGTCGTCCCCGAACTGGTATACACTACCTTCTTAGCCATGAGGTCGAGATGGGACTCACCGGTGTCGTCCCCGAACTGGTATACACTACCTTCTTAGCCATGAGGCCGAGATGGGACTGATCGGTGTCGTCCGCGAACTGGTATACACTGCCTTCTTAGCCATGAGGCCGAGATGGGACTGATCGGTGTCGTCCCGTACTGGTATACACTACCTTCTTAGCCATGAGGTCGAGATGGGACTGATCGGTGTCGTCCGCGAACTGGTATACACTACCTTCTTAGCCATGAGGCCGAGATGGGACTGATGGGTGTCGTCCCGAACTGGTATACACTACCTTCTTAGCCATGAGGCCGAGATTGGACTCACCGGTGTCGTCCCCGAACTGGTATACACTACCTTCTTAGCCATGAGGTCGAGATGGGACTTATCGGTGTCGTCCGCGAACTGGTATACACTACCTTCTCAGCCATGAGGCCGAGATTGGACTCACCGGTGTCGTCCCCGAACTGGTATACACTACCTTCTTAGCCATGAGGTCGAGATGGGACTGACCGGTGTCGTCCGCGAACTGGTACACACTACCTTCTCAGCCATGAGGCCGAGATGGGACTCAACGGTGTCGTCCCGGAACTGGTATACAGTACCTTCTTAGCCATGAGGCCGAGATGGGACTGATCGGTGTCGTCCGCGAACTGGTATACACTACCTTCTTAACCATGAGGCCGAGATGGGACTGATCGGTGTCGTCCCGAACTGGTATACACTACCTTCTTAGCCATGAGGCCGAGATGGGACTCACCGGTGTCGTCCCCGAACTGGTATACACTACCTACTTAGCCATGAGGCCGAGATGTGACTCACCGGTGTCGTCCCCGAACTGGTATACACTACCTTCTTAGCCATGAGGTCGAGATGGGACTCACCGGTGTCGTCCCCGAACTGGTATACACTATCTTCTTAGCCATGAGGCCGAGATGGGACTGATCGGTGTCGTCCGCGAACTGGTATACACTACCTTCTTAGCCATCAGGCCGAGATGGGACTGATCGGTGTCGTCCCGTACTGGTATACACTACCTTCTTAGCCATGAGGCCGAGATTGGACTCACCGGTGTCGTCCCCGAACTGGTATACACTACCTTCTTAGCCATGAGGCCGAGATGGGACTGATCGGTGTCGTCCGCGAACTGGTATACACTACCTCCTTAGCCATGAGGCCGAGATGGGACTGATGGGTGTCGTCCCGAACTGGTATACAGTACCTTCTTAGCCTTGAGGTCGAGATGGGACTCACCGGTGTCGTCCCCGAACTGGTATACAGTACCTTCTTAGCCATGAGGCCGAGATGGGACTGATCGGTGTCGTCCGCGAACTGGTATACACTACCTTCTTAGCCATGATGCCGAGATGGGACTGATCGGTGTCGTCCCGTACTGGTATACACTACCTTCTTAGCCATGAGGCCGAGATTGGACTCACCGGTGTCGTCCCCGAACTGGTATACACTACCTTCTTAGCCATGAGGCCGAGATGGGACTGATGGGTGTCGTCCCGAACTGGTATACACTACCTTCTTAGCCATGAGGCCGAGATTGGACTCACCGGTGTCGTCCCCGAACTGGTATACACTACCTTCTTAGCCATGAGGTCGAGATGGGACTGATCGGTGTCGTCCCGTACTGGTATACACTACCTTCTTAGCCATGAGGTCGAGATGGGACTGATCGGTGTCGTCCGCGAACTGGTATACACTACCTTCTCAGCCATGAGGCCGAGATGGGACTCAACGGTGTCGTCCCGGAACTGGTATACACTACCTTCTTAGCCATGAGGCCGAGATGGGACTGATCGGTGTCGTCCCGTACTGGTATACACTACCTTCTTAGCCATGAGGCCGAGATTGGACTCACCGGTGTCGTCCCCGAACTGGTATACACTACCTTCTTAGCCATGAGGCCGAGATGGGACTGATCGGTGTCGTCCCGGAACTGGTATACACTACCTTCTTATCCATGAGGCCGAGATGGGACTGATGGGTGTCGTCCCGAACTGGTATACACTACCTTCTTAGCCTTGAGGTCGAGATGGGACTCACCGGTGTCGTCCCGGAACTGGTATACACTACCTTCTTATCCATGAGGCCGAGATGGGACTGATGGGTGTCGTCCCGAACTGGTATACACTACCTTCTTAGCCATGAGGTCGAGATGGGTCTCACCGGTGTCGTCCCCGAACTGGTATACACTACCTTCTTAGCTGTTACGGCTGACGAACAGGTGTTCAATATCATCTCTGGCAGAAACCGTCCTAGATAAACGAACAGAGCTACCCTAGATAAATCTACATAATTGTTTAGGTTAGTTTAGGGCCCAAACGTACGCACGACCAACTGGTCGTTGACAAAATACGAATGTTCACTTGAAGGGTACTGACAAGTACCACCCGTCATTGCAGGGCTATATAAGCCCTTACATTTCTACTCTCGTGGGCTAGTACTGTCGTAATCACGAATAGTGTCGCGCCGTGCTGCATCTCGGAGGTCAACTACCAGTGAGATCGGACGTTCGTTCCTTTTGAATCAAAGTTTAACCGTACAGATTCCGCGAGTTCGGTCTAAAATCTGTTAGGCAGTGACAAGGTTGCTCCGAGTCCCCCGCATTGCCAGTGCGTCAACACCGTGCGTCTTAGCTTAGGTAATATCACCTTTCAATTTCTTTCCTATTCTAAATTCAGTTCATTCGCGATACAAATACACTTGTAGAACGAAACTCTATAGTAGGAATATATTTGTCTTCTTTGATAATTAACTCAAATTCATTAGACCCATAATTATCGTCCAATATCCTAACCAAGTAATTGAACGTCCCCACATGATACAATCTTACCGCTCGGATTGTATCAATTAAATTATACTAGTTACGAGGCTTACTAATTATCCTAGCAATTCCCTGATTAACCATCAAGTTCTTTCGCGACATTCCAATTGTCCGAACAGAGATTTATCCAACCTAGCGGTTCCCCAGTTTTGCATTGGGTTCGTCCGCATCCTAACAGCTCCCTGATTTCGCATCAGGTTCGTCTGTGCTATTATACAACCTCCTAGCAGCTCCCCGGTTTTGCATCGGGTTCGTCTGCGTTTGACTCCATTCCTAGAGGCTCCCTGACTTCGCGTCAGTTTCGTCCTCGCTGTCAATAATCCTAGCGGCTCCCCAATTTCGCATTGGGTTCGTCCGCGTTCCTTAACTAACAAATTTATATCATATTCCTAGGGTAATAACCCTTCGCCGGCCACTCGTGCTGCTCGCGGCCCTGGCTCGTAACATAGCCATGAGGCCGAGATGGGATTCACCGGTGTCGTCCCCGAACTGGTATACACTAACTTCTTAGCCAGGAGGCCGAGATGGGACTCACCGGTGTCGTCCCCGAACTGGTATACACTACCTTCTTAGCCATGAGGCCGAGATGGGACTGATCGGTGTCGTCCGCGAACTGGTATACACTACCTTCTTAGCCATGAGGCCGAGATGGGACTGATGGGTGTCGTCCCGAACTGGTATACACTACCTTCTTAGCCATGAGGCCGAGATTGGACTCACCGGTGTCGTCCCCGAACTGGTATACACTACCTTCTTAGCCATGAGGTCGAGATGGGACTGATCGGTGTCGTCCGCGAACTGGTATACACTACCTTCTTAGCCATGAGGCCGAGATGGGACTGATGGGTGTCGTCCCGAACTGGTATACACTACCTTCTTAGCCATGAGGCCGAGATTGGACTCACCGGTGTCGTCCCCGAACTGGTATACACTACCTTCTTAGCCATGAGGTCGAGATGGGACTGATCGGTGTCGTCCGCGAACTGGTATACACTACCTTCTCAGCCATGAGGCCGAGATGGGACTCAACGGTGTCTTCCCGAACTGGTATACACTACCTTCTTAGCCATGAGGCCGAGATGGGACTCACCGGTGTTGTCCCCGAACTGGTATACAGTACCTTCTTAGCCTTGAGGTCGAGATGGGACTCACCGGTGTCGTCCCCGAACTGGTATACACTACCTTCTTAGCCATGAGGTCGAGATGGGACTCACCGGTGTCGTCCCCGAACTGGTATACACTACCTACTTAGCCATGAGGCCGAGATGGGACTCACCGGTGTCGTCCCCGAACTGGTATACACTACCTACTTAGCCATGAGGCCGAGATGGGACTCACCGGTGTCGTCCCCAAACTGGTATACACTACCTTCTTAGCCATGAGGTCGAGATGGGACTCACCGGTGTCGTCCCCGAACTGGTATACACTACCTTCTTAGCCATGAGGCCGAGATGGGACTGATCGGTGTCGTCCGCGAACTGGTATACACTACCTTCTTAGCCATGAGGCCGAGATGGGACTGATCGGTGTCGTCCCGTACTGGTATACACTACCTTCTTAGCCATGAGGCCGAGATTGGACTCACCGGTGTCGTCCCCGAACTGGTATACACTACCTTCTTAGCCATGAGGTCGAGATGGGACTCACCGGTGTCGTCCCCGAACTGGTATACACTACCTTCTTAGCCATGAGGCCGAGATGGGACTGATCGGTGTCGTCCGCGAACTGGTATACACTGCCTTCTTAGCCATGAGGCCGAGATGGGACTGATCGGTGTCGTCCCGTACTGGTATACACTACCTTCTTAGCCATGAGGTCGAGATGGGACTGATCGGTGTCGTCCGCGAACTGGTATACACTACCTTCTTAGCCATGAGGCCGAGATGGGACTGATGGGTGTCGTCCCGAACTGGTATACACTACCTTCTTAGCCATGAGGCCGAGATTGGACTCACCGGTGTCGTCCCCGAACTGGTATACACTACCTTCTTAGCCATGAGGTCGAGATGGGACTTATCGGTGTCGTCCGCGAACTGGTATACACTACCTTCTCAGCCATGAGGCCGAGATGGGACTCAACGGTGTCGTCCCGGAACTGGTATACAGTACCTTCTTAGCCATGAGGCCGAGATGGGACTGATCGGTGTCGTCCGCGAACTGGTATAGACTACCTTCTTAACCATGAGGCCGAGATGGGACTGATCGGTGTCGTCCCGAACTGGTATACACTACCTTCTTAGCCATGAGGCCGAGATGGGACTCACCGGTGTTGTCCCCGAACTGGTATACAGTACCTTCTTAGCCTTGAGGTCGAGATGGGACTCACCGGTGTCGTCCCCGAACTGGTATACACTACCTTCTTAGCCATGAGGTCGAGATGGGACTCACCGGTGTCGTCCCCGAACTGGTATACACTACCTACTCAGCCATGAGGCCGAGATGGGACTCACCGGTGTCGTCCCCGAACTGGTATACACTACCTACTTAGCCATGAGGCCGAGATGGGACTGATCGGTGTCGTCCCCAAACTGGTATACACTACCTTCTTAGCCATGAGGTCGAGATGGGACTCACCGGTGTCGTCCCCGAACTGGTATACACTACCTTCTTAGCCATGAGGCCGAGATTGGACTCACCGGTGTCGTCCCCGAACTGGTATACACTACCTTCTTAGCCATGAGGTCGAGATGGGACTGATCGGTGTCGTCCCGTACTGGTATACACTACCTTCTTAGCCATGAGGTCGAGATGGGACTGATGGGTGTCGTCCGCGAACTGGTATACACTACCTTCTCAGCCATGAGGTCGAGATGGGACTGATCGGTGTCGTCCGCGAACTGGTATACACTACCTTCTCAGCCATGAGGCCGAGATGGGACTCAACGGTGTCGTCCCGGAACTGGTATACACTACCTTCTTAGCCATGAGGCCGAGATGGGACTGATCGGTGTCGTCCCGTACTGGTATACACTACCTTCTTAGCCATGAGGCCGAGATTGGACTCACCGGTGTCGTCCCCGAACTGGTATACACTACCTTCTTAGCCATGAGGCCGAGATGGGACTGATCGGTGTCGTCCCGGAACTGGTATACACTACCTTCTTATCCATGAGGCCGAGATGGGACTGATGGGTGTCGTCCCGAACTGGTATACACTACCTTCTTAGCCTTGAGGTCGAGATGGGACTCACCGGTGTCGTCCCGGAACTGGTATACACTACCTTCTTATCCATGAGGCCGAGATGGGACTGATGGGTGTCGTCCCGAACTGGTATACACTACCTTCTTAGCCATGAGGTCGAGATGGGTCTCACCGGTGTCGTCCCCGAACTGGTATACACTACCTTCTTAGCTGTTACGGCTGACGAACAGGTGTTCAATATCATCTCTGGCAGAAACCGTCCTAGATAAACGAACAGAGCTACCCTAGATAAATCTACATAATTGTTTAGGTTAGTTTAGGGCCCAAACGTACGCACGACCAACTGGTCGTTGACAAAATACGAATGTTCACTTGAAGGGTACTGACAAGTACCACCCGTCATTGCAGGGCTATATAAGCCCTTACATTTCTACTCTCGTGGGCTAGTACTGTCGTAATCACGAATAGTGTCGCGTCGTGCTGCATCTCGGAGGTCAACTACCAGTGAGATCGGACGTTCGTTCCTTTTGAATCAAAGTTTAACCGTACAGATTCCGCGAGTTCGGTCTAAAATCTGTTAGGCAGTGACAAGGTTGCTCCGAGTCCCCCGCATTGCCAGTGCGTCAACACCGTGCGTCTTAGCTTAGGTAATATCACCTTTCAATTTCTTTCCTATTCTAAATTCAGTTCATTCGCGACACAAATACACTTGTAGAACGAAACTCTATAGTAAGAATATATTTGTCTTCTTTGATAATTAACTCAAATTCATTAAACCCATAATTATCGTCCAATATCCTAACCAAGTAATTGAACGTCCCCACATGATACAATCTTACCGCTCGGATTGCATCAATTAAATTATACTAGTTACGAGGCTTACTAATTATCCTAGCAATTCCCTGATTAACCATCAAGTTCTTTCGCGACATTCCAATTGTCCGAACAGAGATTTATCCAACCTAGCGGTTCCCCAGTTTTGCATTGGGTTCGTCCGCATCCTAACAGCTCCCTGATTTCGCATCAGGTTCGTCTGTGCTATTATACAACCTCCTAGCAGCTCCCCGGTTTTGCATCGGGTTCGTCTGCGTTTGACTCCATTCCTAGAGGCTCCCTGACTTCGCGTCAGTTTCGTCCTCGCTGTCAATAATCCTAGCGGCTCCCCAATTTCGCATTGGGTTCGTCCGCGTTCCTTAACTAACAAATGTATATCATATTCCTAGGGTAATAACCCTTCGCCGGCCACTCGTGCTGCTCGCGGCCCTGGCTCGTAACATAGCCATGAGGCCGAGATGGGATTCACCGGTGTCGTCCCCGAACTGGTATACACTAACTTCTTAGCCAGGAGGCCGAGATGGGACTCACCGGTGTCGTCCCCGAACTGGTATACACTACCTTCTTAGCCATGAGGCCGAGATGGGACTGATGGGTGTCGTCCCGAACTGGTATACACTACCTTCTTAGCCATGAGGCCGAGATTGGACTCACCGGTGTCGTCCCCGAACTGGTATACACTACCTTCTTAGCCATGAGGTCGAGATGGGACTGATCGGTGTCGTCCGCGAACTGGTATACACTACCTTCTTAGCCATGAGGCCGAGATGGGACTGATGGGTGTCGTCCCGAACTGGTATACACTACCTTCTTAGCCATGAGGCCGAGATTGGACTCACCGGTGTCGTCCCCGAACTGGTATACACTACCTTCTTAGCCATGAGGTCGAGATGGGACTGACCGGTGTCGTCCGCGAACTGGTACACACTACCTTCTCAGCCATGAGGCCGAGATGGGACTCAACGGTGTCGTCCCGGAACTGGTATACAGTACCTTCTTAGCCATGAGGCCGAGATGGGACTGATCGGTGTCGTCCGCGAACTGGTATACACTACCTTCTTAACCATGAGGCCGAGATGGGACTGATCGGTGTCGTCCCGAACTGGTATACACTACCTTCTTAGCCATGAGGCCGAGATGGGACTCACCGGTGTCGTCCCCGAACTGGTATACACTACCTACTTAGCCATGAGGCCGAGATGTGACTCACCGGTGTCGTCCCCGAACTGGTATACACTACCTTCTTAGCCATGAGGTCGAGATGGGACTCACCGGTGTCGTCCCCGAACTGGTATACACTACCTTCTTAGCCATGAGGCCGAGATGGGACTGATCGGTGTCGTCCGCGAACTGGTATACACTACCTTCTTAGCCATGAGGCCGAGATGGGACTGATCGGTGTCGTCCCGTACTGGTATACACTACCTTCTTAGCCATGAGGCCGAGATTGGACTCACCGGTGTCGTCCCCGAACTGGTATACACTACCTTCTTAGCCATGAGGCCGAGATGGGACTGATCGGTGTCGTCCGCGAACTGGTATACACTACCTCCTTAGCCATGAGGCCGAGATGGGACTGATGGGTGTCGTCCCGAACTGGTATACAGTACCTTCTTAGCCTTGAGGTCGAGATGGGACTCACCGGTGTCGTCCCGGAACTGGTATACACTACCTTCTTATCCATGAGGCCGAGATGGGACTGATGGGTGTCGTCCCGAACTGGTATACACTACCTTCTTAGCCATGAGGTCGAGATGGGACTCACCGGTGTCGTCCCCGAACTGGTATACACTACCTTCTTAGCTGTTACGGCTGACGAACAGGTGTTCAATATCATCTCTGGCAGAAACCGTCCTAGATAAACGAACAGAGCTACCCTAGATAAATCTACATAATTGTTTAGGTTAGTTTAGGGCCCAAACGTACGCACGACCAACTGGTCGTTGACAAAATACGAATGTTCACTTGAAGGGTACTGACAAGTACCACCCGTCATTGCAGGGCTATATAAGCCCTTACATTTCTACTCTCGTGGGCTAGTACTGTCGTAATCACGAATAGTGTCGCGTCGTGCTGCATCTCGGAGGTCAACTACCAGTGAGATCGGACGTTCGTTCCTTTTGAATCAAAGTTTAACCGTACAGATTCCGCGAGTTCGGTCTAAAATCTGTTAGGCAGCGACAAGGTTGCTCCGAGTCCCCCGCATTGCCAGTGCGTCAACACCGTGCGTCTTAGCTTAGGTAATATCACCTTTCAATTTCTTTCCTATTCTAAATTCAGTTCATTCGCGACACAAATACACTTGTAGAACGAAACTCTATAGTAGGAATATATTTGTCTTCTTTGATAATTAACTCAAATTCATTAAACCCATATTTATCGTCCAATATCCTAACCAAGTAATTGAACGTCCCCACATGATACAATCTTACCGCTCGGATTGTATCAATTAAATTATACTAGTTACGAGGCTTACTAATTATCCAAGCAATTCCCTGATTAACCATCAAGTTCTTTCGCGACATTCCAATTGTCCGAACAGAGATTTATCCAACCTAGCGGTTCCCCAGTTTTGCATTGGGTTCGTCCGCATCCTAACAGCTCCCTGATTTCGCATCAGGTTCGTCTGTGCTATTATACAACCTCCTAGCAGCTCCCCGGTTTTGCATCGGGTTCGTCTGCGTTTGACTCCATTCCTAGAGGCTCCCTGACTTCGCGTCAGTTTCGCCCTCGCTGTCAATAATCCCAGCGGCTCCCCAATTTCGCATTGGGTTCGTCCGCGTTCCTTAACTAACAAATTTATATCATATTCCTAGGGTAATAACCCTTCGCCGGCCACTCGTGCTGCTCGCGGCCCTGGCTCGTAACATAGCCATGAGGCCGAGATGGGATTCACCGGTGTCGTCCCCGAACTGGTATACACTAACTTCTTAGCCAGGAGGCCGAGATGGGACTCACCGGTGTCGTCCCCGAACTGGTATACACTACCTTCTTAGCCATGAGGTCGAGATAGGACTCACCGGGGTCGTCCCCGAACTGGTGTACACTACCTTCTTAGCCATGAGCCCGAGATGGGACTCACCGGTGTTGTCCCCGAACTGGTATACAGTACCTTCTTAGCCTTGCGGTCGAGATGGGACTCACCGGTGTCGTCCCCGAACTGGTATACACTACCTTCTTAGCCATGAGGTCGAGATGGGACACACCGGTGTCGTCCCGAACTGGTATACACTACCTTCTTAGCCATGAGGCCGAGATGGGACTCACCGGTGTCGTCCCGAACTGGTATACACTACCTTCTTAGCCATGAGGCCGCGATGGGACTGATTGAAAATTTCAAAATTTACAAATTTGCTGCGCCTCATTTTCCCATGATCCAATCGGCCCCAAAATTTTTCCAGATCATTTTCTCAACATTTGTAACAATTCTGGTTTACGGGACCAAAAAAATTTCATGGTCGAAATATAAGGTCCACCCTAATGTTGCATATACGTAAATTACGAGAAGCAGTAAAGAGTGCTCAACGTCGAAGAAGAAAATCCGGGTAACTAAAACTTAATATGTACTACATTCCACGTTACATTAGAATAATTGTAGTTTAATTATGATACATTTTATATCAACATTTTTTATTTACACCTAGAAACGCCACTGTCTCGGAAGGAAATGGACATTCGAGAGAAGCAATGAAATTAGAGCATCATCGCGAAAAAAGATGAGTTTGCAATAACCTCAATATTTTATGAAATTCTATTATAATTATAGTTATGACTGTATTTTTTTATTATAGGAAGACAGAAGATCAAATAAACTTGTGTGTATGCTAGTATATAAATCAATTTATATATATTATACAATTTATTTTATTATTTGTTTGACAACTAATAAATCTGCAAATTGTTTCATAAACTAAAAAATACTTCCTGCATTTTCGTATTCTCCAATCAGTCCAAATAAATACCATCAACCTGTTCTCATATACCAATTTTTATCAATGCAATTATGACAGTAACAAAACGTTTCTATTTTAAATGAATACATATATTGAACAATGTTTTAACATTTTTAATTTTTTGGAAGGT
Source organism: Lasioglossum baleicum (assembly GCF_051020765.1). NCBI lineage: Eukaryota > Metazoa > Arthropoda > Insecta > Hymenoptera > Halictidae > Lasioglossum > Lasioglossum baleicum. Next base: position 1,229,794 of record NW_027469094.1, read on the forward strand.
TAAAAAATGTAATTAAAAAAGTAATGAAAAATAAAAATTTTTAAAAAATGCCCGCTGCACGGGGACTCGAAGGCTAGCTCCAGATTGCGATTCATACGCTCGACGGCTCGACAGCCGAATTTCAGTTTCGTTTCCGTAAAGCAATACAACATGGCAAGTGCTAAAAATACGATACATACAGTGTCTTCTGCACCGATGAAATGCCGTCGGTGGCCTCCTGTTTCTCACTCCAGTCAGAATATATCCTAGAGGGCGTAAGAGAGCACCGAAAAATTCGAGGCTCGCCAACTCCCATAAGGCTGACAGTCTTTAATAGTATCACCGACGAGATATAAGGATAGACCTATTACCAAATGTATTTTTGTGGCCATCTTTGCTGAGGCCACATGGCCTCTTTTTCTTGTCATTTCCTGTATTACCAACTCAGTTTTGGAGCCCCAGGCAGGATCTCGTCGGGGCTGCTGACAGCTAAAATAGGCTGACAGCACAAATGGGATATAGGAATAGGATTCCTATATCTCGTTTGTGCTGAGAGCTTTCTTACAACTTTTAGTATTTTCTCTACAATTCCGGCCAAATGCAATTTTAGAAAAAATTTCTTTTGACATCCTGTAGTAAACTAATTGCTCTGGCAATATAATATATATCTCGTCGGTGCTGTAACGTGGAAAATAGCAAAAATACGCGCTGTGCATTACACGGCAGTAACAGTAAATTGGCAACTATGCGACGAATATTTTCAAATGTGTTTTGGCAACTACGCCGTCGATATCTGAAATTCTACGTAATTCCTAAACTCACCACTCTAAATTGTAGAGGGCATACGAAAACCTCTGGTTTTTTTGCACAGTCGGTAATTCATAGCGTGGACATTTATCCAGTATTTACCTTTTATTCAGTCCTTCGTAGCAGGTCTTCCCGTAGAAGGTTCCGGTTGAACTGATCTGGTACAGCGCTGGTTTTCCTTACAAACAATGGTCAGCTCGGTATAGAATCGTTGTTTCCTGGTGTGGCGCGTAGCCTCGAATTCGTAGAACCGCACGTAGTGTTCGCGAACTTCGATTTTCCGGAAAGCGATTGACTCTATCCTGGTAGGATCGCCAAAATGTCACGTAATAATAACTCGGTTATTATAAAAAAAAACCAGATGCTAGACCGTTGTCCAGCACTGACTCTCTTTATTCAATATTTATGACAATTACACAAAGAAACCGACAGTATTTCGATCCGCGTACTTTTCTGGTTCGTTAGCGACTGACTATCCGTATCCGTTCTCCTGTATTTATAAGATGTTGTTATCAACCGGGCATATTCCGGGCAACGGTCGATCCTTGGTGGCGGAAAATTAGGGGTGATGTCATCCATTCCCCTGTATTTGTCCTATGTTGTTATCAACTGGACGTAGTCCAGTCAACAGTCGATCCTTTGTGGCTGAAAATTCGGGGTGACGTCATCTGTGATAATCGACAGAAACTTGGGCGTTACATCGTCCGCGAACTGGTATACACTACCTTCTTAGCCATGAGGCCGAGATGGGACTGATCGGTGTCGTCCGCGAACTGGTATACACTACCTTCTTAGCCATGAGGCCAAGATGGGACTGATGGGTGTCGTCCCGAACTGGTATACACTACCTTCTTAGCCATGAGGCCGAGATTGGACTCACCGGTGTCGTCCCCGAACTGGTATACACTACCTTCTTAGCCATGAGGTCGAGATGGGACTGATCGGTGTCGTCCGCGAACTGGTGTACACTACCTTCTTAGCCATGAGGCCGAGATTGGACTCACCGGTGTCGTCCCGGAACTGGTATACACTACCTACTTAGCCATGAGGCCGAGATGGGACTCACCGGTGTCGTCCCGAACTGGTATACAGTACCATCTTAGCCATGAGGCCGAGATGGGACTGATCGGTGTAGTTCGCGAAATGGTATACACTACCTTCTCAGCCATGAGGCCGAGATGGGACTCACCGGTGTCGTCCCGGAACTGGTATACAGTACCTTCTTAGCCTTGAGGTCGAGATGGGACTCACCGGTGTCGTCCCCGAACTGGTATACACTACCTTTTTAGCGATGAGGCCGAGATGGGACTGATCGGTGTCGTCCGCGAGCTGGTATACACTACCTTCTTAGCCATGAGGTCGAGATGGGACTCACCGGTGTCGTCCCCGAACTGGTATACACTACCTTTTTAGCCATGAGCCCGAGATGGGACTCACCGGTGTCGTCCCCGAACTGGTGTACACTACCTTCTTAGCCATGAGCCCGAGATGGGACTCACCGGTGTCGTCCCCGAACTGGTATACAGTACCTACTTAGCCATGAGGCCGAGATGGGACTCACCGGTGTCGTCCCCGAACTGGTATACACTACCTACTTAGCCATGAGGCCGAGATGTGACTCACCGGTGTCGTCCCCGAACTGGTATACACTACCTTCTTAGCCATGAGGCCGAGATGGGACTGATCGGTGTCGTCCCGAACTGGTATACACTACCTTCTTAGCCATGAGGCCGAGATGGGACTGATCGGTGTCGTCCGCGAACTGGTATACACTAACTTCTTAGCCATGAGGCCGCGATAGGACTCACCGGTGTCGTCCCGAAATGGTATACACTACCTTCTTAGCCTTGAGGTCGAGATGGGACTCACCGGTGTCGTCCCGGAACTGGTATACACTACCTTCTTATCCATGAGGCCGAGATGGGACTGATGGGTGTCGTCCCGAACTGGTATACACTACCTTCTTAGCCATGAGGTCGAGATGGGTCTCACCGGTGTCGTCCCCGAACTGGTATACACTACCTTCTTAGCTGTTACGGCTGACGAACAGGTGTTCAATATCATCTCTGGCAGAAACCGTCCTAGATAAACGAACAGAGCTACCCTAGATAAATCTACATAATTGTTTAGGTTAGTTTAGGGCCCAAACGTACGCACGACCAACTGGTCGTTGACAAAATACGAATGTTCACTTGAAGGGTACTGACAAGTACCACCCGTCATTGCAGGGCTATATAAGCCCTTACATTTCTACTCTCGTGGGCTAGTACTGTCGTAATCACGAATAGTGTCGCGTCGTGCTGCATCTCGGAGGTCAACTACCAGTGAGATCGGACGTTCGTTCCTTTTGAATCAAAGTTTAACCGTACAGATTCCGCGAGTTCGGTCTAAAATCTGTTAGGCAGTGACAAGGTTGCTCCGAGTCCCCCGCATTGCCAGTGCGTCAACACCGTGCGTCTTAGCTTAGGTAATATCACCTTTCAATTTCTTTCCTATTCTAAATTCAGTTCATTCGCGATACAAATACACTTGTAGAACGAAACTCTATAGTAGGAATATATTTGTCTTCTTTGATAATTAACTCAAATTCATTAGACCCATAATTATCGTCCAATATCCTAACCAAGTAATTGAACGTCCCCACATGATACAATCTTACCGCTCGGATTGTATCAATTAAATTATACTAGTTACGAGGCTTACTAATTATCCTAGCAATTCCCTGATTAACCATCAAGTTCTTTCGCGACATTCCAATTGTCCGAACAGAGATTTATCCAACCTAGCGGTTCCCCAGTTTTGCATTGGGTTCGTCCGCATCCTAACAGCTCCCTGATTTCGCATCAGGTTCGTCTGTGCTATTATACAACCTCCTAGCAGCTCCCCGGTTTTGCATCGGGTTCGTCTGCGTTTGACTCCATTCCTAGAGGCTCCCTGACTTCGCGTCAGTTTCGTCCTCGCTGTCAATAATCCTAGCGGCTCCCCAATTTCGCATTGGGTTCGTCCGCGTTCCTTAACTAACAAATTTATATCATATTCCTAGGGTAATAACCCTTCGCCGGCCACTCGTGCTGCTCGCGGCCCTGGCTCGTAACATAGCCATGAGGCCGAGATGGGATTCACCGGTGTCGTCCCCGAACTGGTATACACTAACTTCTTAGCCAGGAGGCCGAGATGGGACTCACCGGTGTCGTCCCCGAACTGGTATACACTACCTTCTTAGCCATGAGGCCGAGATGGGACTGATCGGTGTCGTCCGCGAACTGGTATACACTACCTTCTTAGCCATGAGGCCGAGATGGGACTGATGGGTGTCGTCCCGAACTGGTATACACTACCTTCTTAGCCATGAGGCCGAGATTGGACTCACCGGTGTCGTCCCCGAACTGGTATACACTACCTTCTTAGCCATGAGGTCGAGATGGGACTGATCGGTGTCGTCCGCGAACTGGTATACACTACCTTCTTAGCCATGAGGCCGAGATGGGACTGATGGGTGTCGTCCCGAACTGGTATACACTACCTTCTTAGCCATGAGGCCGAGATTGGACTCACCGGTGTCGTCCCCGAACTGGTATACACTACCTTCTTAGCCATGAGGTCGAGATGGGACTGATCGGTGTCGTCCGCGAACTGGTATACACTACCTTCTCAGCCATGAGGCCGAGATGGGACTCAACGGTGTCGTCCCGGAACTGGTATACAGTACCTTCTTAGCCATGAGGCCGAGATGGGACTGATCGGTGTCGTCCGCGAACTGGTATACACTACCTTCTTAACCATGAGGCCGAGATGGGACTGATCGGTGTCTTCCCGAACTGGTATACACTACCTTCTTAGCCATGAGGCCGAGATGGGACTCACCGGTGTTGTCCCCGAACTGGTATACAGTACCTTCTTAGCCTTGAGGTCGAGATGGGACTCACCGGTGTCGTCCCCGAACTGGTATACACTACCTTCTTAGCCATGAGGTCGAGATGGGACTCACCGGTGTCGTCCCCGAACTGGTATACACTACCTACTTAGCCATGAGGCCGAGATGGGACTCACCGGTGTCGTCCCCGAACTGGTATACACTACCTACTTAGCCATGAGGCCGAGATGGGACTCACCGGTGTCGTCCCCAAACTGGTATACACTACCTTCTTAGCCATGAGGTCGAGATGGGACTCACCGGTGTCGTCCCCGAACTGGTATACACTACCTTCTTAGCCATGAGGCCGAGATGGGACTGATCGGTGTCGTCCGCGAACTGGTATACACTACCTTCTTAGCCATGAGGCCGAGATGGGACTGATCGGTGTCGTCCCGTACTGGTATACACTACCTTCTTAGCCATGAGGCCGAGATTGGACTCACCGGTGTCGTCCCCGAACTGGTATACACTACCTTCTTAGCCATGAGGTCGAGATGGGACTCACCGGTGTCGTCCCCGAACTGGTATACACTACCTTCTTAGCCATGAGGCCGAGATGGGACTGATCGGTGTCGTCCGCGAACTGGTATACACTGCCTTCTTAGCCATGAGGCCGAGATGGGACTGATCGGTGTCGTCCCGTACTGGTATACACTACCTTCTTAGCCATGAGGTCGAGATGGGACTGATCGGTGTCGTCCGCGAACTGGTATACACTACCTTCTTAGCCATGAGGCCGAGATGGGACTGATGGGTGTCGTCCCGAACTGGTATACACTACCTTCTTAGCCATGAGGCCGAGATTGGACTCACCGGTGTCGTCCCCGAACTGGTATACACTACCTTCTTAGCCATGAGGTCGAGATGGGACTGATCGGTGTCGTCCGCGAACTGGTATACACTACCTTCTCAGCCATGAGGCCGAGATGGGACTCAACGGTGTCGTCCCGGAACTGGTATACAGTACCTTCTTAGCCATGAGGCCGAGATGGGACTGATCGGTGTCGTCCGCGAACTGGTATAGACTACCTTCTTAACCATGAGGCCGAGATGGGACTGATCGGTGTCGTCCCGAACTGGTATACACTACCTTCTTAGCCATGAGGCCGAGATGGGACTCACCGGTGTTGTCCCCGAACTGGTATACAGTACCTTCTTAGCCTTGAGGTCGAGATGGGACTCACCGGTGTCGTCCCCGAACTGGTATACACTACCTTCTTAGCCATGAGGTCGAGATGGGACTCACCGGTGTCGTCCCCGAACTGGTATACACTACCTACTCAGCCATGAGGCCGAGATGGGACTCACCGGTGTCGTCCCCGAACTGGTATACACTACCTACTTAGCCATGAGGCCGAGATTGGACTCACCGGTGTCGTCCCCGAACTGGTATACACTACCTTCTTAGCCATGAGGTCGAGATGGGACTGATCGGTGTCGTCCCGTACTGGTATACACTACCTTCTTAGCCATGAGGTCGAGATGGGACTGATGGGTGTCGTCCGCGAACTGGTATACACTACCTTCTCAGCCATGAGGTCGAGATGGGACTGATCGGTGTCGTCCGCGAACTGGTATACACTACCTTCTCAGCCATGAGGCCGAGATGGGACTCAACGGTGTCGTCCCGGAACTGGTATACACTACCTTCTTAGCCATGAGGCCGAGATGGGACTGATCGGTGTCGTCCCGTACTGGTATACACTACCTTCTTAGCCATGAGGCCGAGATTGGACTCACCGGTGTCGTCCCCGAACTGGTATACACTACCTTCTTAGCCATGAGGCCGAGATGGGACTGATCGGTGTCGTCCCGGAACTGGTATACACTACCTTCTTATCCATGAGGCCGAGATGGGACTGATGGGTGTCGTCCCGAACTGGTATACACTACCTTCTTAGCCTTGAGGTCGAGATGGGACTCACCGGTGTCGTCCCGGAACTGGTATACACTACCTTCTTATCCATGAGGCCGAGATGGGACTGATGGGTGTCGTCCCGAACTGGTATACACTACCTTCTTAGCCATGAGGTCGAGATGGGTCTCACCGGTGTCGTCCCCGAACTGGTATACACTACCTTCTTAGCTGTTACGGCTGACGAACAGGTGTTCAATATCATCTCTGGCAGAAACCGTCCTAGATAAACGAACAGAGCTACCCTAGATAAATCTACATAATTGTTTAGGTTAGTTTAGGGCCCAAACGTACGCACGACCAACTGGTCGTTGACAAAATACGAATGTTCACTTGAAGGGTACTGACAAGTACCACCCGTCATTGCAGGGCTATATAAGCCCTTACATTTCTACTCTCGTGGGCTAGTACTGTCGTAATCACGAATAGTGTCGCGTCGTGCTGCATCTCGGAGGTCAACTACCAGTGAGATCGGACGTTCGTTCCTTTTGAATCAAAGTTTAACCGTACAGATTCCGCGAGTTCGGTCTAAAATCTGTTAGGCAGTGACAAGGTTGCTCCGAGTCTCCCGCATTGCCAGTGCGTCAACACCGTGCGTCTTAGCTTAGGTAATATCACCTTTCAATTTCTTTCCTATTCTAAATTCAGTTCATTCGCGACACAAATACACTTGTAGAACGAAACTCTATAGTAAGAATATATTTGTCTTCTTTGATAATTAACTCAAATTCATTAAACCCATAATTATCGTCCAATATCCTAACCAAGTAATTGAACGTCCCCACATGATACAATCTTACCGCTCGGATTGCATCAATTAAATTATACTAGTTACGAGGCTTACTAATTATCCTAGCAATTCCCTGATTAACCATCAAGTTCTTTCGCGACATTCTAATTGTCCGAACAGAGATTTATCCAACCTAGCGGTTCCCCAGTTTTGCATTGGGTTCGTCCGCATCCTAACAGCTCCCTGATTTCGCATCAGGTTCGTCTGTGCTATTATACAACCTCCTAGCAGCTCCCCGGTTTTGCATCGGGTTCGTCTGCGTTTGACTCCATTCCTAGAGGCTCCCTGACTTCGCGTCAGTTTCGTCCTCGCTGTCAATAATCCTAGCGGCTCCCCAATTTCGCATTGGGTTCGTCCGCGTTCCTTAACTAACAAATGTATATCATATTCCTAGGGTAATAACCCTTCGCCGGCCACTCGTGCTGCTCGCGGCCCTGGCTCGTAACATAGCCATGAGGCCGAGATGGGATTCACCGGTGTCGTCCCCGAACTGGTATACACTAACTTCTTAGCCAGGAGGCCGAGATGGGACTCACCGGTGTCGTCCCCGAACTGGTATACACTACCTTCTTAGCCATGAGGCCGAGATGGGACTGATGGGTGTCGTCCCGAACTGGTATACACTACCTTCTTAACCATGAGGCCGAGATTGGACTCACCGGTGTCGTCCCCGAACTGGTATACACTACCTTCTTAGCCATGAGGTCGAGATGGGACTGATCGGTGTCGTCCGCGAACTGGTATACACTACCTTCTTAGCCATGAGGCCGAGATGGGACTGATGGGTGTCGTCCCGAACTGGTATACACTACCTTCTTAGCCATGAGGCCGAGATTGGACTCACCGGTGTCGTCCCCGAACTGGTATACACTACCTTCTTAGCCATGAGGTCGAGATGGGACTGACCGGTGTCGTCCGCGAACTGGTACACACTACCTTCTCAGCCATGAGGCCGATAATGGGACTCAACGGTGTCGTCCCGGAACTGGTATACAGTACCTTCTTAGCCATGAGGCCGAGATGGGACTGATCGGTGTCGTCCGCGAACTGGTATACACTACCTTCTTAACCATGAGGCCGAGATGGGACTGATCGGTGTCGTCCCGAACTGGTATACACTACCTTCTTAGCCATGAGGCCGAGATGGGACTCACCGGTGTCGTCCCCGAACTGGTATACACTACCTACTTAGCCATGAGGCCGAGATGTGACTCACCGGTGTCGTCCCCGAACTGGTATACACTACCTTCTTAGCCATGAGGTCGAGATGGGACTCACCGGTGTCGTCCCCGAACTGGTATACACTACCTTCTTAGCCATGAGGCCGAGATGGGACTGATCGGTGTCGTCCGCGAACTGGTATACACTACCTTCTTAGCCATGAGGCCGAGATGGGACTGATCGGTGTCGTCCCGTACTGGTATACACTACCTTCTTAGCCATGAGGCCGAGATTGGACTCACCGGTGTCGTCCCCGAACTGGTATACACTACCTTCTTAGCCATGAGGCCGAGATGGGACTGATCGGTGTCGTCCGCGAACTGGTATACACTACCTTCTTAGCCATGAGGCCGAGATGGGACTGATGGGTGTCGTCCCGAACTGGTATACACTACCTTCTTAGCCATGAGGCCGAGATTGGACTCACCGGTGTCGTCCCCGAACTGGTATACACTACCTTCTTAGCCATGAGGTCGAGATGGGACTGACCGGTGTCGTCCGCGAAATGGTACACACTACCTTCTCAGCCATGAGGCCGAGATGGGACTCAACGGTGTCGTCCCGGAACTGGTATACAGTACCTTCTTAGCCATGAGGCCGAGATGGGACTGATCGGTGTCGTCCGCGAACTGGTATACACTACCTTCTTAACCATGAGGCCGAGATGGGACTGATCGGTGTCGTCCCGAACTGGTATACACTACCTTCTTAGCCATGAGGCCGAGATGGGACTCACCGGTGTCGTCCCCGAACTGGTATACACTACCTACTTAGCCATGAGGCCGAGATGTGACTCACCGGTGTCGTCCCCGAACTGGTATACACTACCTTCTTAGCCATGAGGTCGAGATGGGACTCACCGGTGTCGTCCCCGAACTGGTATACACTACCTTCTTAGCCATGAGGCCGAGATGGGACTGATCGGTGTCGTCCGCGAACTGGTATACACTACCTTCTTAGCCATGAGGCCGAGATGGGACTGATCGGTGTCGTCCCGTACTGGTATACACTACCTTCTTAGCCATGAGGCCGAGATTGGACTCACCGGTGTCGTCCCCGAACTGGTATACACTACCTTCTTAGCCATGAGGCCGAGATGGGACTGATCGGTGTCGTCCGCGAACTGGTATACACTACCTCCTTAGCCATGAGGCCGAGATGGGACTGATGGGTGTCGTCCCGAACTGGTATACAGTACCTTCTTAGCCTTGAGGTCGAGATGGGACTCACCGGTGTCGTCCCCGAACTGGTATACAGTACCTTCTTAGCCATGAGGCCGAGATGGGACTGATCGGTGTCGTCCGCGAACTGGTATACACTACCTTCTTAGCCATGATGCCGAGATGGGACTGATCGGTGTCGTCCCGTACTGGTATACACTACCTTCTTAGCCATGAGGCCGAGATTGGACTCACCGGTGTCGTCCCCGAACTGGTATACACTACCTTCTTAGCCATGAGGCCGAGATGGGACTGATGGGTGTCGTCCCGAACTGGTATACACTACCTTCTTAGCCATGAGGCCGAGATTGGACTCACCGGTGTCGTCCCCGAACTGGTATACACTACCTTCTTAGCCATGAGGTCGAGATGGGACTGATCGGTGTCGTCCCGTACTGGTATACACTACCTTCTTAGCCATGAGGTCGAGATGGGACTGATCGGTGTCGTCCGCGAACTGGTATACACTACCTTCTCAGCCATGAGGCCGAGATGGGACTCAACGGTGTCGTCCCGGAACTGGTATACACTACCTTCTTAGCCATGAGGCCGAGATGGGACTGATCGGTGTCGTCCCGTACTGGTATACACTACCTTCTTAGCCATGAGGCCGAGATTGGACTCACCGGTGTCGTCCCCGAACTGGTATACACTACCTTCTTAGCCATGAGGCCGAGATGGGACTGATCGGTGTCGTCCCGGAACTGGTATACACTACCTTCTTATCCATGAGGCCGAGATGGGACTGATGGGTGTCGTCCCGAACTGGTATACACTACCTTCTTAGCCTTGAGGTCGAGATGGGACTCACCGGTGTCGTCCCGGAACTGGTATACACTACCTTCTTATCCATGAGGCCGAGATGGGACTGATGGGTGTCGTCCCGAACTGGTATACACTACCTTCTTAGCCATGAGGTCGAGATGGGTCTCACCGGTGTCGTCCCCGAACTGGTATACACTACCTTCTTAGCTGTTACGGCTGACGAACAGGTGTTCAATATCATCTCTGGCAGAAACCGTCCTAGATAAACGAACAGAGCTACCCTAGATAAATCTACATAATTGTTTAGGTTAGTTTAGGGCCCAAACGTACGCACGACCAACTGGTCGTTGACAAAATACGAATGTTCACTTGAAGGGTACTGACAAGTACCACCCGTCATTGCAGGGCTATATAAGCCCTTACATTTCTACTCTCGTGGGCTAGTACTGTCGTAATCACGAATAGTGTCGCGTCGTGCTGCATCTCGGAGGTCAACTACCAGTGAGATCGGACGTTCGTTCCTTTTGAATCAAAGTTTAACCGTACAGATTCCGCGAGTTCGGTCTAAAATCTGTTAGGCAGTGACAAGGTTGCTCCGAGTCCCCCGCATTGCCAGTGCGTCAACACCGTGCGTCTTAGCTTAGGTAATATCACCTTTCAATTTCTTTCCTATTCTAAATTCAGTTCATTCGCGACACAAATACACTTGTAGAACGAAACTCTATAGTAAGAATATATTTGTCTTCTTTGATAATTAACTCAAATTCATTAAACCCATAATTATCGTCCAATATCCTAACCAAGTAATTGAACGTCCCCACATGATACAATCTTACCGCTCGGATTGTATCAATTAAATTATACTAGTTACGAGGCTTACTAATTATCCTAGCAATTCCCTGATTAACCATCAAGTTCTTTCGCGACATTCTAATTGTCCGAACAGAGATTTATCCAACCTAGCGGTTCCCCAGTTTTGCATTGGGTTCGTCCGCATCCTAACAGCTCCCTGATTTCGCATCAGGTTCGTCTGTGCTATTATACAACCTCCTAGCAGCTCCCCGGTTTTGCATCGGGTTCGTCTGCGTTTGACTCCATTCCTAGAGGCTCCCTGACTTCGCGTCAGTTTCGTCCTCGCTGTCAATAATCCTAGCGGCTCCCCAATTTCGCATTGGGTTCGTCCGCGTTCCTTAACTAACAAATTTATATCATATTCCTAGGGTAATAACCCTTCGCCGGCCACTCGTGCTGCTCGCGGCCCTGGCTCGTAACATAGCCATGAGGCCGAGATGGGATTCACCGGTGTCGTCCCCGAACTGGTATACACTAACTTCTTAGCCAGGAGGCCGAGATGGGACTCACCGGTGTCGTCCCCGAACTGGTATACACTACCTTCTTAGCCATGAGGCCGAGATGGGACTGATCGGTGTCGTCCGCGAACTGGTATACACTACCTTCTTAGCCATGAGGCCGAGATGGGACTGATGGGTGTCGTCCCGAACTGGTATACACTACCTTCTTAGCCATGAGGCCGAGATTGGACTCACCGGTGTCGTCCCCGAACTGGTATACACTACCTTCTTAGCCATGAGGTCGAGATGGGACTGATCGGTGTCGTCCGCGAACTGGTATACACTACCTTCTTAGCCATGAGGCCGAGATGGGACTGATGGGTGTCGTCCCGAACTGGTATACACTACCTTCTTAGCCATGAGGCCGAGATTGGACTCACCGGTGTCGTCCCCGAACTGGTATACACTACCTTCTTAGCCATGAGGTCGAGATGGGACTGATCGGTGTCGTCCCGTACTGGTATACACTACCTTCTTAGCCATGAGGTCGAGATGGGACTGATCGGTGTCGTCCGCGAACTGGTATACACTACCTTCTCAGCCATGAGGCCGAGATGGGACTCAACGGTGTCGTCCCGGAACTGGTATACACTACCTTCTTAGCCATGAGGCCGAGATGGGACTGATCGGTGTCGTCCCGTACTGGTATACACTACCTTCTTAGCCATGAGGCCGAGATTGGACTCACCGGTGTCGTCCCCGAACTGGTATACACTACCTTCTTAGCCATGAGGCCGAGATGGGACTGATGGGTGTCGTCCCGAACTGGTATACACTACCTTCTTAGCCATGAGGCCGAGATTGGACTCACCGGTGTCGTCCCCGAACTGGTATACACTACCTTCTTAGCCATGAGGTCGAGATGGGACTGATCGGTGTCGTCCGCGAACTGGTATACACTACCTTCTTAGCCATGAGGCCGAGATGGGACTGATGGGTGTCGTCCCGAACTGGTATACACTACCTTCTTAGCCATGAGGCCGAGATTGGACTCACCGGTGTCGTCCCCGAACTGGTATACACTACCTTCTTAGCCATGAGGTCGAGATGGGACTGATCGGTGTCGTCCCGTACTGGTATACACTACCTTCTTAGCCATGAGGTCGAGATGGGACTGATCGGTGTCGTCCGCGAACTGGTATACACTACCTTCTCAGCCATGAGGCCGAGATGGGACTCAACGGTGTCGTCCCGGAACTGGTATACACTACCTTCTTAGCCATGAGGCCGAGATGGGACTGATCGGTGTCGTCCCGTACTGGTATACACTACCTTCTTAGCCATGAGGCCGAGATTGGACTCACCGGTGTCGTCCCCGAACTGGTATACACTACCTTCTTAGCCATGAGGCCGAGATGGGACTGATCGGTGTCGTCCCGGAACTGGTATACACTACCTTCTTATCCATGAGGCCGAGATGGGACTGATGGGTGTCGTCCCGAACTGGTATACACTACCTTCTTAGCCTTGAGGTCGAGATGGGACTCACCGGTGTCGTCCCGGAACTGGTATACACTACCTTCTTATCCATGAGGCCGAGATGGGACTGATGGGTGTCGTCCCGAACTGGTATACACTACCTTCTTAGCCATGAGGTCGAGATGGGTCTCACCGGTGTCGTCCCCGAACTGGTATACACTACCTTCTTAGCTGTTACGGCTGACGAACAGGTGTTCAATATCATCTCTGGCAGAAACCGTCCTAGATAAACGAACAGAGCTACCCTAGATAAATCTACATAATTGTTTAGGTTAGTTTAGGGCCCAAACGTACGCACGACCAACTGGTCGTTGACAAAATACGAATGTTCACTTGAAGGGTACTGACAAGTACCACCCGTCATTGCAGGGCTATATAAGCCCTTACATTTCTACTCTCGTGGGCTAGTACTGTCGTAATCACGAATAGTGTCGCGTCGTGCTGCATCTCGGAGGTCAACTACCAGTGAGATCGGACGTTCGTTCCTTTTGAATCAAAGTTTAACCGTACAGATTCCGCGAGTTCGGTCTAAAATCTGTTAGGCAGTGACAAGGTTGCTCCGAGTCCCCCGCATTGCCAGTGCGTCAACACCGTGCGTCTTAGCTTAGGTAATATCACCTTTCAATTTCTTTCCTATTCTAAATTCAGTTCATTCGCGATACAAATACACTTGTAGAACGAAACTCTATAGTAGGAATATATTTGTCTTCTTTGATAATTAACTCAAATTCATTAGACCCATAATTATCGTCCAATATCCTAACCAAGTAATTGAACGTCCCCACATGATACAATCTTACCGCTCGGATTGTATCAATTAAATTATACTAGTTACGAGGCTTACTAATTATCCTAGCAATTCCCTGATTAACCATCAAGTTCTTTCGCGACATTCCAATTGTCCGAACAGAGATTTATCCAACCTAGCGGTTCCCCAGTTTTGCATTGGGTTCGTCCGCATCCTAACAGCTCCCTGATTTCGCATCAGGTTCGTCTGTGCTATTATACAACCTCCTAGCAGCTCCCCGGTTTTGCATCGGGTTCGTCTGCGTTTGACTCCATTCCTAGAGGCTCCCTGACTTCGCGTCAGTTTCGTCCTCGCTGTCAATAATCCTAGCGGCTCCCCAATTTCGCATTGGGTTCGTCCGCGTTCCTTAACTAACAAATTTATATCATATTCCTAGGGTAATAACCCTTCGCCGGCCACTCGTGCTGCTCGCGGCCCTGGCTCGTAACATAGCCATGAGGCCGAGATGGGATTCACCGGTGTCGTCCCCGAACTGGTATACACTAACTTCTTAGCCAGGAGGCCGAGATGGGACTCACCGGTGTCGTCCCCGAACTGGTATACACTACCTTCTTAGCCATGAGGCCGAGATGGGACTGATCGGTGTCGTCCGCGAACTGGTATACACTACCTTCTTAGCCATGAGGCCGAGATGGGACTGATGGGTGTCGTCCCGAACTGGTATACACTACCTTCTTAGCCATGAGGCCGAGATTGGACTCACCGGTGTCGTCCCCGAACTGGTATACACTACCTTCTTAGCCATGAGGTCGAGATGGGACTGATCGGTGTCGTCCGCGAACTGGTATACACTACCTTCTTAGCCATGAGGCCGAGATGGGACTGATGGGTGTCGTCCCGAACTGGTATACACTACCTTCTTAGCCATGAGGCCGAGATTGGACTCACCGGTGTCGTCCCCGAACTGGTATACACTACCTTCTTAGCCATGAGGTCGAGATGGGACTGATCGGTGTCGTCCGCGAACTGGTATACACTACCTTCTCAGCCATGAGGCCGAGATGGGACTCAACGGTGTCTTCCCGAACTGGTATACACTACCTTCTTAGCCATGAGGCCGAGATGGGACTCACCGGTGTTGTCCCCGAACTGGTATACAGTACCTTCTTAGCCTTGAGGTCGAGATGGGACTCACCGGTGTCGTCCCCGAACTGGTATACACTACCTTCTTAGCCATGAGGCCGAGATGGGACTCACCGGTGTCGTCCCCGAACTGGTATACACTACCTACTTAGCCATGAGGCCGAGATGTGACTCACCGGTGTCGTCCCCGAACTGGTATACACTACCTTCTTAGCCATGAGGTCGAGATGGGACTCACCGGTGTCGTCCCCGAACTGGTATACACTACCTTCTTAGCCATGAGGCCGAGATGGGACTGATCGGTGTCGTCCGCGAACTGGTATACACTACCTTCTTAGCCATGAGGCCGAGATGGGACTGATCGGTGTCGTCCCGTACTGGTATACACTACCTTCTTAGCCATGAGGCCGAGATTGGACTCACCGGTGTCGTCCCCGAACTGGTATACACTACCTTCTTAGCCATGAGGCCGAGATGGGACTGATCGGTGTCGTCCGCGAACTGGTATACACTACCTTCTTAGCCATGAGGCCGAGATGGGACTGATGGGTGTCGTCCCGAACTGGTATACACTACCTTCTTAGCCATGAGGCCGAGATTGGACTCACCGGTGTCGTCCCCGAACTGGTATACACTACCTTCTTAGCCATGAGGTCGAGATGGGACTGACCGGTGTCGTCCGCGAACTGGTACACACTACCTTCTCAGCCATGAGGCCGAGATGGGACTCAACGGTGTCGTCCCGGAACTGGTATACAGTACCTTCTTAGCCATGAGGCCGAGATGGGACTGATCGGTGTCGTCCGCGAACTGGTATACACTACCTTCTTAACCATGAGGCCGAGATGGGACTGATCGGTGTCGTCCCGAACTGGTATACACTACCTTCTTAGCCATGAGGCCGAGATGGGACTCACCGGTGTCGTCCCCGAACTGGTATACACTACCTACTTAGCCATGAGGCCGAGATGTGACTCACCGGTGTCGTCCCCGAACTGGTATACACTACCTTCTTAGCCATGAGGTCGAGATGGGACTCACCGGTGTCGTCCCCGAACTGGTATACACTACCTTCTTAGCCATGAGGCCGAGATGGGACTGATCGGTGTCGTCCGCGAACTGGTATACACTACCTTCTTAGCCATGAGGCCGAGATGGGACTGATCGGTGTCGTCCCGTACTGGTATACACTACCTTCTTAGCCATGAGGCCGAGATTGGACTCACCGGTGTCGTCCCCGAACTGGTATACACTACCTTCTTAGCCATGAGGCCGAGATGGGACTGATCGGTGTCGTCCGCGAACTGGTATACACTACCTCCTTAGCCATGAGGCCGAGATGGGACTGATGGGTGTCGTCCCGAACTGGTATACAGTACCTTCTTAGCCTTGAGGTCGAGATGGGACTCACCGGTGTCGTCCCCGAACTGGTATACAGTACCTTCTTAGCCATGAGGCCGAGATGGGACTGATCGGTGTCGTCCGCGAACTGGTATACACTACCTTCTTAGCCATGATGCCGAGATGGGACTGATCGGTGTCGTCCCGTACTGGTATACACTACCTTCTTAGCCATGAGGCCGAGATTGGACTCACCGGTGTCGTCCCCGAACTGGTATACACTACCTTCTTAGCCATGAGGCCGAGATGGGACTGATGGGTGTCGTCCCGAACTGGTATACACTACCTTCTTAGCCATGAGGCCGAGATTGGACTCACCGGTGTCGTCCCCGAACTGGTATACACTACCTTCTTAGCCATGAGGTCGAGATGGGACTGATCGGTGTCGTCCCGTACTGGTATACACTACCTTCTTAGCCATGAGGTCGAGATGGGACTGATCGGTGTCGTCCGCGAACTGGTATACACTACCTTCTCAGCCATGAGGCCGAGATGGGACTCAACGGTGTCGTCCCGGAACTGGTATACACTACCTTCTTAGCCATGAGGCCGAGATGGGACTGATCGGTGTCGTCCCGTACTGGTATACACTACCTTCTTAGCCATGAGGCCGAGATTGGACTCACCGGTGTCGTCCCCGAACTGGTATACACTACCTTCTTAGCCATGAGGCCGAGATGGGACTGATCGGTGTCGTCCCGGAACTGGTATACACTACCTTCTTATCCATGAGGCCGAGATGGGACTGATGGGTGTCGTCCCGAACTGGTATACACTACCTTCTTAGCCTTGAGGTCGAGATGGGACTCACCGGTGTCGTCCCGGAACTGGTATACACTACCTTCTTATCCATGAGGCCGAGATGGGACTGATGGGTGTCGTCCCGAACTGGTATACACTACCTTCTTAGCCATGAGGTCGAGATGGGTCTCACCGGTGTCGTCCCCGAACTGGTATACACTACCTTCTTAGCTGTTACGGCTGACGAACAGGTGTTCAATATCATCTCTGGCAGAAACCGTCCTAGATAAACGAACAGAGCTACCCTAGATAAATCTACATAATTGTTTAGGTTAGTTTAGGGCCCAAACGTACGCACGACCAACTGGTCGTTGACAAAATACGAATGTTCACTTGAAGGGTACTGACAAGTACCACCCGTCATTGCAGGGCTATATAAGCCCTTACATTTCTACTCTCGTGGGCTAGTACTGTCGTAATCACGAATAGTGTCGCGTCGTGCTGCATCTCGGAGGTCAACTACCAGTGAGATCGGACGTTCGTTCCTTTTGAATCAAAGTTTAACCGTACAGATTCCGCGAGTTCGGTCTAAAATCTGTTAGGCAGTGACAAGGTTGCTCCGAGTCCCCCGCATTGCCAGTGCGTCAACACCGTGCGTCTTAGCTTAGGTAATATCACCTTTCAATTTCTTTCCTATTCTAAATTCAGTTCATTCGCGATACAAATACACTTGTAGAACGAAACTCTATAGTAGGAATATATTTGTCTTCTTTGATAATTAACTCAAATTCATTAGACCCATAATTATCGTCCAATATCCTAACCAAGTAATTGAACGTCCCCACATGATACAATCTTACCGCTCGGATTGTATCAATTAAATTATACTAGTTACGAGGCTTACTAATTATCCTAGCAATTCCCTGATTAACCATCAAGTTCTT
This sequence comes from Lasioglossum baleicum, assembly GCF_051020765.1. Classification (NCBI taxonomy): domain Eukaryota; kingdom Metazoa; phylum Arthropoda; class Insecta; order Hymenoptera; family Halictidae; genus Lasioglossum; species Lasioglossum baleicum. Next base: position 1,248,215 of record NW_027469094.1, read on the forward strand.
TCGCGACATTCCAATTGTCCGAACAGAGATTTATCCAACCTAGCGGTTCCCCAGTTTTGCATTGGGTTCGTCCGCATCCTAACAGCTCCCTGATTTCGCATCAGGTTCGTCTGTGCTATTATACAACCTCCTAGCAGCTCCCCGGTTTTGCATCGGGTTCGTCTGCGTTTGACTCCATTCCTAGAGGCTCCCTGACTTCGCGTCAGTTTCGTCCTCGCTGTCAATAATCCTAGCGGCTCCCCAATTTCGCATTGGGTTCGTCCGCGTTCCTTAACTAACAAATTTATATCATATTCCTAGGGTAATAACCCTTCGCCGGCCACTCGTGCTGCTCGCGGCCCTGGCTCGTAACATAGCCATGAGGCCGAGATGGGATTCACCGGTGTCGTCCCCGAACTGGTATACACTAACTTCTTAGCCAGGAGGCCGAGATGGGACTCACCGGTGTCGTCCCCGAACTGGTATACACTACCTTCTTAGCCATGAGGCCGAGATGGAACTGATCGGTGTCGTCCGCGAACTGGTATACACTACCTTCTTAGCCATGAGGCCGAGATGGGACTGATGGGTGTCGTCCCGAACTGGTATACACTACCTTCTTAGCCATGAGGCCGAGATTGGACTCACCGGTGTCGTCCCCGAACTGGTATACACTACCTTCTTAGCCATGAGGTCGAGATGGGACTGATCGGTGTCGTCCGCGAACTGGTATACACTACCTTCTTAGCCATGAGGCCGAGATGGGACTGATGGGTGTCGTCCCGAACTGGTATACACTACCTTCTTAGCCATGAGGCCGAGATTGGACTCACCGGTGTCGTCCCCAAACTGGTATACACTACCTTCTTAGCCATGAGGTCGAGATGGGACTCACCGGTGTCGTCCCCGAACTGGTATACACTACCTTCTCAGCCATGAGGCCGAGATGGGACTCAACGGTGTCTTCCCGAACTGGTATACACTACCTTCTTAGCCATGAGGCCGAGATGGGACTCACCGGTGTTGTCCCCGAACTGGTATACAGTACCTTCTTAGCCTTGAGGTCGAGATGGGACTCACCGGTGTCGTCCCCGAACTGGTATACACTACCTTCTTAGCCATGAGGTCGAGATGGGACTCACCGGTGTCGTCCCCGAACTGGTATACACTACCTACTTAGCCATGAGGCCGAGATGGGACTCACCGGTGTCGTCCCCGAACTGGTATACACTACCTACTTAGCCATGAGGCCGAGATGGGACTCACCGGTGTCGTCCCCAAACTGGTATACACTACCTTCTTAGCCATGAGGTCGAGATGGGACTCACCGGTGTCGTCCCCGAACTGGTATACACTACCTTCTTAGCCATGAGGCCGAGATGGGACTGATCGGTGTCGTCCGCGAACTGGTATACACTACCTTCTTAGCCATGAGGCCGAGATGGGACTGATCGGTGTCGTCCCGTACTGGTATACACTACCTTCTTAGCCATGAGGCCGAGATTGGACTCACCGGTGTCGTCCCCGAACTGGTATACACTACCTTCTTAGCCATGAGGTCGAGATGGGACTCACCGGTGTCGTCCCCGAACTGGTATACACTACCTTCTTAGCCATGAGGCCGAGATGGGACTGATCGGTGTCGTCCGCGAACTGGTATACACTGCCTTCTTAGCCATGAGGCCGAGATGGGACTGATCGGTGTCGTCCCGTACTGGTATACACTACCTTCTTAGCCATGAGGTCGAGATGGGACTGATCGGTGTCGTCCGCGAACTGGTATACACTACCTTCTTAGCCATGAGGCCGAGATGGGACTGATGGGTGTCGTCCCGAACTGGTATACACTACCTTCTTAGCCATGAGGCCGAGATTGGACTCACCGGTGTCGTCCCCGAACTGGTATACACTACCTTCTTAGCCATGAGGTCGAGATGGGACTTATCGGTGTCGTCCGCGAACTGGTATACACTACCTTCTCAGCCATGAGGCCGAGATGGGACTCAACGGTGTCGTCCCGGAACTGGTATACAGTACCTTCTTAGCCATGAGGCCGAGATGGGACTGATCGGTGTCGTCCGCGAACTGGTATAGACTACCTTCTTAACCATGAGGCCGAGATGGGACTGATCGGTGTCGTCCCGAACTGGTATACACTACCTTCTTAGCCATGAGGCCGAGATGGGACTCACCGGTGTTGTCCCCGAACTGGTATACAGTACCTTCTTAGCCTTGAGGTCGAGATGGGACTCACCGGTGTCGTCCCCGAACTGGTATACACTACCTTCTTAGCCATGAGGTCGAGATGGGACTCACCGGTGTCGTCCCCGAACTGGTATACACTACCTACTCAGCCATGAGGCCGAGATGGGACTCACCGGTGTCGTCCCCGAACTGGTATACACTACCTACTTAGCCATGAGGCCGAGATGGGACTGATCGGTGTCGTCCCCAAACTGGTATACACTACCTTCTTAGCCATGAGGTCGAGATGGGACTCACCGGTGTCGTCCCCGAACTGGTATACACTACCTTCTTAGCCATGAGGCCGAGATTGGACTCACCGGTGTCGTCCCCGAACTGGTATACACTACCTTCTTAGCCATGAGGTCGAGATGGGACTGATCGGTGTCGTCCCGTACTGGTATACACTACCTTCTTAGCCATGAGGTCGAGATGGGACTGATGGGTGTCGTCCGCGAACTGGTATACACTACCTTCTCAGCCATGAGGTCGAGATGGGACTGATCGGTGTCGTCCGCGAACTGGTATACACTACCTTCTCAGCCATGAGGCCGAGATGGGACTCAACGGTGTCGTCCCGGAACTGGTATACACTACCTTCTTAGCCATGAGGCCGAGATGGGACTGATCGGTGTCGTCCCGTACTGGTATACACTACCTTCTTAGCCATGAGGCCGAGATTGGACTCACCGGTGTCGTCCCCGAACTGGTATACACTACCTTCTTAGCCATGAGGCCGAGATGGGACTGATCGGTGTCGTCCCGGAACTGGTATACACTACCTTCTTATCCATGAGGCCGAGATGGGACTGATGGGTGTCGTCCCGAACTGGTATACACTACCTTCTTAGCCTTGAGGTCGAGATGGGACTCACCGGTGTCGTCCCGGAACTGGTATACACTACCTTCTTATCCATGAGGCCGAGATGGGACTGATGGGTGTCGTCCCGAACTGGTATACACTACCTTCTTAGCCATGAGGTCGAGATGGGTCTCACCGGTGTCGTCCCCGAACTGGTATACACTACCTTCTTAGCTGTTACGGCTGACGAACAGGTGTTCAATATCATCTCTGGCAGAAACCGTCCTAGATAAACGAACAGAGCTACCCTAGATAAATCTACATAATTGTTTAGGTTAGTTTAGGGCCCAAACGTACGCACGACCAACTGGTCGTTGACAAAATACGAATGTTCACTTGAAGGGTACTGACAAGTACCACCCGTCATTGCAGGGCTATATAAGCCCTTACATTTCTACTCTCGTGGGCTAGTACTGTCGTAATCACGAATAGTGTCGCGTCGTGCTGCATCTCGGAGGTCAACTACCAGTGAGATCGGACGTTCGTTCCTTTTGAATCAAAGTTTAACCGTACAGATTCCGCGAGTTCGGTCTAAAATCTGTTAGGCAGTGACAAGGTTGCTCCGAGTCCCCCGCATTGCCAGTGCGTCAACACCGTGCGTCTTAGCTTAGGTAATATCACCTTTCAATTTCTTTCCTATTCTAAATTCAGTTCATTCGCGACACAAATACACTTGTAGAACGAAACTCTATAGTAAGAATATATTTGTCTTCTTTGATAATTAACTCAAATTCATTAAACCCATAATTATCGTCCAATATCCTAACCAAGTAATTGAACGTCCCCACATGATACAATCTTACCGCTCGGATTGCATCAATTAAATTATACTAGTTACGAGGCTTACTAATTATCCTAGCAATTCCCTGATTAACCATCAAGTTCTTTCGCGACATTCCAATTGTCCGAACAGAGATTTATCCAACCTAGCGGTTCCCCAGTTTTGCATTGGGTTCGTCCGCATCCTAACAGCTCCCTGATTTCGCATCAGGTTCGTCTGTGCTATTATACAACCTCCTAGCAGCTCCCCGGTTTTGCATCGGGTTCGTCTGCGTTTGACTCCATTCCTAGAGGCTCCCTGACTTCGCGTCAGTTTCGTCCTCGCTGTCAATAATCCTAGCGGCTCCCCAATTTCGCATTGGGTTCGTCCGCGTTCCTTAACTAACAAATGTATATCATATTCCTAGGGTAATAACCCTTCGCCGGCCACTCGTGCTGCTCGCGGCCCTGGCTCGTAACATAGCCATGAGGCCGAGATGGGATTCACCGGTGTCGTCCCCGAACTGGTATACACTAACTTCTTAGCCAGGAGGCCGAGATGGGACTCACCGGTGTCGTCCCCGAACTGGTATACACTACCTTCTTAGCCATGAGGCCGAGATGGGACTGATGGGTGTCGTCCCGAACTGGTATACACTACCTTCTTAGCCATGAGGCCGAGATTGGACTCACCGGTGTCGTCCCCGAACTGGTATACACTACCTTCTTAGCCATGAGGTCGAGATGGGACTGATCGGTGTCGTCCGCGAACTGGTATACACTACCTTCTTAGCCATGAGGCCGAGATGGGACTGATGGGTGTCGTCCCGAACTGGTATACACTACCTTCTTAGCCATGAGGCCGAGATTGGACTCACCGGTGTCGTCCCCGAACTGGTATACACTACCTTCTTAGCCATGAGGTCGAGATGGGACTGACCGGTGTCGTCCGCGAACTGGTACACACTACCTTCTCAGCCATGAGGCCGAGATGGGACTCAACGGTGTCGTCCCGGAACTGGTATACAGTACCTTCTTAGCCATGAGGCCGAGATGGGACTGATCGGTGTCGTCCGCGAACTGGTATACACTACCTTCTTAACCATGAGGCCGAGATGGGACTGATCGGTGTCGTCCCGAACTGGTATACACTACCTTCTTAGCCATGAGGCCGAGATGGGACTCACCGGTGTCGTCCCCGAACTGGTATACACTACCTACTTAGCCATGAGGCCGAGATGTGACTCACCGGTGTCGTCCCCGAACTGGTATACACTACCTTCTTAGCCATGAGGTCGAGATGGGACTCACCGGTGTCGTCCCCGAACTGGTATACACTACCTTCTTAGCCATGAGGCCGAGATGGGACTGATCGGTGTCGTCCGCGAACTGGTATACACTACCTTCTTAGCCATGAGGCCGAGATGGGACTGATCGGTGTCGTCCCGTACTGGTATACACTACCTTCTTAGCCATGAGGCCGAGATTGGACTCACCGGTGTCGTCCCCGAACTGGTATACACTACCTTCTTAGCCATGAGGCCGAGATGGGACTGATCGGTGTCGTCCGCGAACTATTATACACTACCTCCTTAGCCATGAGGCCGAGATGGGACTGATGGGTGTCGTCCCGAACTGGTATACAGTACCTTCTTAGCCTTGAGGTCGAGATGGGACTCACCGGTGTCGTCCCGGAACTGGTATACACTACCTTCTTATCCATGAGGCCGAGATGGGACTGATGGGTGTCGTCCCGAACTGGTATACACTACCTTCTTAGCCATGAGGTCGAGATGGGACTCACCGGTGTCGTCCCCGAACTGGTATACACTACCTTCTTAGCTGTTACGGCTGACGAACAGGTGTTCAATATCATCTCTGGCAGAAACCGTCCTAGATAAACGAACAGAGCTACCCTAGATAAATCTACATAATTGTTTAGGTTAGTTTAGGGCCCAAACGTACGCACGACCAACTGGTCGTTGACAAAATACGAATGTTCACTTGAAGGGTACTGACAAGTACCACCCGTCATTGCAGGGCTATATAAGCCCTTACATTTCTACTCTCGTGGGCTAGTACTGTCGTAATCACGAATAGTGTCGCGTCGTGCTGCATCTCGGAGGTCAACTACCAGTGAGATCGGACGTTCGTTCCTTTTGAATCAAAGTTTAACCGTACAGATTCCGCGAGTTCGGTCTAAAATCTGTTAGGCAGCGACAAGGTTGCTCCGAGTCCCCCGCATTGCCAGTGCGTCAACACCGTGCGTCTTAGCTTAGGTAATATCACCTTTCAATTTCTTTCCTATTCTAAATTCAGTTCATTCGCGACACAAATACACTTGTAGAACGAAACTCTATAGTAGGAATATATTTGTCTTCTTTGATAATTAACTCAAATTCATTAAACCCATATTTATCGTCCAATATCCTAACCAAGTAATTGAACGTCCCCACATGATACAATCTTACCGCTCGGATTGTATCAATTAAATTATACTAGTTACGAGGCTTACTAATTATCCTAGCAATTCCCTGATTAACCATCAAGTTCTTTCGCGACATTCCAATTGTCCGAACAGAGATTTATCCAACCTAGCGGTTCCCCAGTTTTGCATTGGGTTCGTCCGCATCCTAACAGCTCCCTGATTTCGCATCAGGTTCGTCTGTGCTATTATACAACCTCCTAGCAGCTCCCCGGTTTTGCATCGGGTTCGTCTGCGTTTGACTCCATTCCTAGAGGCTCCCTGACTTCGCGTCAGTTTCGCCCTCGCTGTCAATAATCCCAGCGGCTCCCCAATTTCGCATTGGGTTCGTCCGCGTTCCTTAACTAACAAATTTATATCATATTCCTAGGGTAATAACCCTTCGCCGGCCACTCGTGCTGCTCGCGGCCCTGGCTCGTAACATAGCCATGAGGCCGAGATGGGATTCACCGGTGTCGTCCCCGAACTGGTATACACTAACTTCTTAGCCAGGAGGCCGAGATGGGACTCACCGGTGTCGTCCCCGAACTGGTATACACTACCTTCTTAGCCATGAGGTCGAGATAGGACTCACCGGGGTCGTCCCCGAACTGGTGTACACTACCTTCTTAGCCATGAGCCCGAGATGGGACTCACCGGTGTTGTCCCCGAACTGGTATACAGTACCTTCTTAGCCTTGCGGTCGAGATGGGACTCACCGGTGTCGTCCCCGAACTGGTATACACTACCTTCTTAGCCATGAGGTCGAGATGGGACACACCGGTGTCGTCCCGAACTGGTATACACTACCTTCTTAGCCATGAGGCCGAGATGGGACTCACCGGTGTCGTCCCGAACTGGTATACACTACCTTCTTAGCCATGAGGCCGCGATGGGACTGATTGAAAATTTCAAAATTTACAAATTTGCTGCGCCTCATTTTCCCATGATCCAATCGGCCCCAAAATTTTTCCAGATCATTTTCTCAACATTTGTAACAATTCTGGTTTACGGGACCAAAAAAATTTCATGGTCGAAATATAAGGTCCACCCTAATGTTGCATATACGTAAATTACGAGAAGCAGTAAAGAGTGCTCAACGTCGAAGAAGAAAATCCGGGTAACTAAAACTTAATATGTACTACATTCCACGTTACATTAGAATAATTGTAGTTTAATTATGATACATTTTATATCAACATTTTTTATTTACACCTAGAAACGCCACTGTCTCGGAAGGAAATGGACATTCGAGAGAAGCAATGAAATTAGAGCATCATCGCGAAAAAAGATGAGTTTGCAATAACCTCAATATTTTATGAAATTCTATTATAATTATAGTTATGACTGTATTTTTTTATTATAGGAAGACAGAAGATCAAATAAACTTGTGTGTATGCTAGTATATAAATCAATTTATATATATTATACAATTTATTTTATTATTTGTTTGACAACTAATAAATCTGCAAATTGTTTCATAAACTAAAAAATACTTCCTGCATTTTCGTATTCTCCAATCAGTCCAAATAAATACCATCAACCTGTTCTCATATACCAATTTTTATCAATGCAATTATGACAGTAACAAAACGTTTCTATTTTAAATGAATACATATATTGAACAATGTTTTAACATTTTTAATTTTTTGGAAGGTTAAAAAATGTAATTAAAAAAGTAATGAAAAATAAAAATTTTTAAAAAATGCCCGCTGCACGGGGACTCGAAGGCTAGCTCCAGATTGCGATTCATACGCTCGACGGCTCGACAGCCGAATTTCAGTTTCGTTTCCGTAAAGCAATACAACATGGCAAGTGCTAAAAATACGATACATACAGTGTCTTCTGCACCGATGAAATGCCGTCGGTGGCCTCCTGTTTCTCACTCCAGTCAGAATATATCCTAGAGGGCGTAAGAGAGCACCGAAAAATTCGAGGCTCGCCAACTCCCATAAGGCTGACAGTCTTTAATAGTATCACCGACGAGATATAAGGATAGACCTATTACCAAATGTATTTTTGTGGCCATCTTTGCTGAGGCCACATGGCCTCTTTTTCTTGTCATTTCCTGTATTACCAACTCAGTTTTGGAGCCCCAGGCAGGATCTCGTCGGGGCTGCTGACAGCTAAAATAGGCTGACAGCACAAATGGGATATAGGAATAGGATTCCTATATCTCGTTTGTGCTGAGAGCTTTCTTACAACTTTTAGTATTTTCTCTACAATTCCGGCCAAATGCAATTTTAGAAAAAATTTCTTTTGACATCCTGTAGTAAACTAATTGCTCTGGCAATATAATATATATCTCGTCGGTGCTGTAACGTGGAAAATAGCAAAAATACGCGCTGTGCATTACACGGCAGTAACAGTAAATTGGCAACTATGCGACGAATATTTTCGAATGTGTTTTGGCAACTACGCCGTCGATATCTGAAATTCTACGTAATTCCTAAACTCACCACTCTAAATTGTAGAGGGCATACGAAAACCTCTGGTTTTTTTGCACAGTCGGTAATTCATAGCGTGGACATTTATCCAGTATTTACCTTTTATTCAGTCCTTCGTAGCAGGTCTTCCCGTAGAAGGTTCCGGTTGAACTGATCTGGTACAGCGCTGGTTTTCCTTACAAACAATGGTCAGCTCGGTATAGAATCGTTGTTTCCTGGTGTGGCGCGTAGCCTCGAATTCGTAGAACCGCACGTAGTGTTCGCGAACTTCGATTTTCCGGAAAGCGATTGACTCTATCCTGGTAGGATCGCCAAAATGTCACGTAATAATAACTCGGTTATTATAAAAAAAAACCAGATGCTAGACCGTTGTCCAGCACTGACTCTCTTTATTCAATATTTATGACAATTACACAAAGAAACCGACAGTATTTCGATCCGCGTACTTTTCTGGTTCGTTAGCGACTGACTATCCGTATCCGTTCTCCTGTATTTATAAGATGTTGTTATCAACCGGGCATATTCCGGGCAACGGTCGATCCTTGGTGGCGGAAAATTAGGGGTGATGTCATCCATTCCCCTGTATTTGTCCTATGTTGTTATCAACTGGACGTAGTCCAGTCAACAGTCGATCCTTTGTGGCTGAAAATTCGGGGTGACGTCATCTGTGATAATCGGCAGAAACTTGGGCGTTACATCGTCCGCGAACTGGTATACACTACCTTCTTAGCCATGAGGCCGAGATGGGACTGATCGGTGTCGTCCGCGAACTGGTATACACTACCTTCTTAGCCATGAGGCCAAGATGGGACTGATGGGTGTCGTCCCGAACTGGTATACACTACCTTCTTAGCCATGAGGCCGAGATTGGACTCACCGGTGTCGTCCCCGAACTGGTATACACTACCTTCTTAGCCATGAGGTCGAGATGGGACTGATCGGTGTCGTCCGCGAACTGGTGTACACTACCTTCTTAGCCATGAGGCCGAGATTGGACTCACCGGTGTCGTCCCGGAACTGGTATACACTACCTACTTAGCCATGAGGCCGAGATGGGACTCACCGGTGTCGTCCCGAACTGGTATACAGTACCATCTTAGCCATGAGGCCGAGATGGGACTGATCGGTGTAGTTCGCGAAATGGTATACACTACCTTCTCAGCCATGAGGCCGAGATGGGACTCACCGGTGTCGTCCCGGAACTGGTATACAGTACCTTCTTAGCCTTGAGGTCGAGATGGGACTCACCGGTGTCGTCCCCGAACTGGTATACACTACCTTTTTAGCGATGAGGCCGAGATGGGACTGATCGGTGTCGTCCGCGAGCTGGTATACACTACCTTCTTAGCCATGAGGTCGAGATGGGACTCACCGGTGTCGTCCCCGAACTGGTATACACTACCTTTTTAGCCATGAGCCCGAGATGGGACTCACCGGTGTCGTCCCCGAACTGGTGTACACTACCTTCTTAGCCATGAGCCCGAGATGGGACTCACCGGTGTCGTCCCCGAACTGGTATACAGTACCTACTTAGCCATGAGGCCGAGATGGGACTCACCGGTGTCGTCCCCGAACTGGTATACACTACCTACTTAGCCATGAGGCCGAGATGTGACTCACCGGTGTCGTCCCCGAACTGGTATACACTACCTTCTTAGCCATGAGGCCGAGATGGGACTGATCGGTGTCGTCCCGAACTGGTATACACTACCTTCTTAGCCATGAGGCCGAGATGGGACTGATCGGTGTCGTCCGCGAACTGGTATACACTAACTTCTTAGCCATGAGGCCGCGATAGGACTCACCGGTGTCGTCCCGAAATGGTATACACTACCTTCTTAGCCTTGAGGTCGAGATGGGACTCACCGGTGTCGTCCCGGAACTGGTATACACTACCTTCTTATCCATGAGGCCGAGATGGGACTGATGGGTGTCGTCCCGAACTGGTATACACTACCTTCTTAGCCATGAGGTCGAGATGGGTCTCACCGGTGTCGTCCCCGAACTGGTATACACTACCTTCTTAGCTGTTACGGCTGACGAACAGGTGTTCAATATCATCTCTGGCAGAAACCGTCCTAGATAAACGAACAGAGCTACCCTAGATAAATCTACATAATTGTTTAGGTTAGTTTAGGGCCCAAACGTACGCACGACCAACTGGTCGTTGACAAAATACGAATGTTCACTTGAAGGGTACTGACAAGTACCACCCGTCATTGCAGGGCTATATAAGCCCTTACATTTCTACTCTCGTGGGCTAGTACTGTCGTAATCACGAATAGTGTCGCGTCGTGCTGCATCTCGGAGGTCAACTACCAGTGAGATCGGACGTTCGTTCCTTTTGAATCAAAGTTTAACCGTACAGATTCCGCGAGTTCGGTCTAAAATCTGTTAGGCAGTGACAAGGTTGCTCCGAGTCCCCCGCATTGCCAGTGCGTCAACACCGTGCGTCTTAGCTTAGGTAATATCACCTTTCAATTTCTTTCCTATTCTAAATTCAGTTCATTCGCGACACAAATACACTTGTAGAACGAAACTCTATAGTAGGAATATATTTGTCTTCTTTGATAATTAACTCAAATTCATTAGACCCATAATTATCGTCCAATATCCTAACCAAGTAATTGAACGTCCCCACATGATACAATCTTACCGCTCGGATTGTATCAATTAAATTATACTAGTTACGAGGCTTACTAATTATCCTAGCAATTCCCTGATTAACCATCAAGTTCTTTCGCGACATTCCAATTGTCCGAACAGAGATTTATCCAACCTAGCGGTTCCCCAGTTTTGCATTGGGTTCGTCCGCATCCTAACAGCTCCCTGATTTCGCATCAGGTTCGTCTGTGCTATTATACAACCTCCTAGCAGCTCCCCGGTTTTGCATCGGGTTCGTCTGCGTTTGACTCCATTCCTAGAGGCTCCCTGACTTCGCGTCAGTTTCGTCCTCGCTGTCAATAATCCTAGCGGCTCCCCAATTTCGCATTGGGTTCGTCCGCGTTCCTTAACTAACAAATTTATATCATATTCCTAGGGTAATAACCCTTCGCCGGCCACTCGTGCTGCTCGCGGCCCTGGCTCGTAACATAGCCATGAGGCCGAGATGGGATTCACCGGTGTCGTCCCCGAACTGGTATACACTAACTTCTTAGCCAGGAGGCCGAGATGGGACTCACCGGTGTCGTCCCCGAACTGGTATACACTACCTTCTTAGCCATGAGGCCGAGATGGGACTGATCGGTGTCGTCCGCGAACTGGTATACACTACCTTCTTAGCCATGAGGCCGAGATGGGACTGATGGGTGTCGTCCCGAACTGGTATACACTACCTTCTTAGCCATGAGGCCGAGATTGGACTCACCGGTGTCGTCCCCGAACTGGTATACACTACCTTCTTAGCCATGAGGTCGAGATGGGACTGATCGGTGTCGTCCGCGAACTGGTATACACTACCTTCTTAGCCATGAGGCCGAGATGGGACTGATGGGTGTCGTCCCGAACTGGTATACACTACCTTCTTAGCCATGAGGCCGAGATTGGACTCACCGGTGTCGTCCCCGAACTGGTATACACTACCTTCTTAGCCATGAGGTCGAGATGGGACTGATCGGTGTCGTCCGCGAACTGGTATACACTACCTTCTCAGCCATGAGGCCGAGATGGGACTCAACGGTGTCGTCCCGGAACTGGTATACAGTACCTTCTTAGCCATGAGGCCGAGATGGGACTGATCGGTGTCGTCCGCGAACTGGTATACACTACCTTCTTAACCATGAGGCCGAGATGGGACTGATCGGTGTCTTCCCGAACTGGTATACACTACCTTCTTAGCCATGAGGCCGAGATGGGACTCACCGGTGTTGTCCCCGAACTGGTATACAGTACCTTCTTAGCCTTGAGGTCGAGATGGGACTCACCGGTGTCGTCCCCGAACTGGTATACACTACCTTCTTAGCCATGAGGTCGAGATGGGACTCACCGGTGTCGTCCCCGAACTGGTATACACTACCTACTTAGCCATGAGGCCGAGATGGGACTCACCGGTGTCGTCCCCGAACTGGTATACACTACCTACTTAGCCATGAGGCCGAGATGGGACTCACCGGTGTCGTCCCCAAACTGGTATACACTACCTTCTTAGCCATGAGGTCGAGATGGGACTCACCGGTGTCGTCCCCGAACTGGTATACACTACCTTCTTAGCCATGAGGCCGAGATGGGACTGATCGGTGTCGTCCGCGAACTGGTATACACTACCTTCTTAGCCATGAGGCCGAGATGGGACTGATCGGTGTCGTCCCGTACTGGTATACACTACCTTCTTAGCCATGAGGCCGAGATTGGACTCACCGGTGTCGTCCCCGAACTGGTATACACTACCTTCTTAGCCATGAGGTCGAGATGGGACTCACCGGTGTCGTCCCCGAACTGGTATACACTACCTTCTTAGCCATGAGGCCGAGATGGGACTGATCGGTGTCGTCCCGTACTGGTATACACTACCTTCTTAGCCATGAGGTCGAGATGGGACTGATCGGTGTCGTCCGCGAACTGGTATACACTACCTTCTTAGCCATGAGGCCGAGATGGGACTGATGGGTGTCGTCCCGAACTGGTATACACTACCTTCTTAGCCATGAGGCCGAGATTGGACTCACCGGTGTCGTCCCCGAACTGGTATACACTACCTTCTTAGCCATGAGGTCGAGATGGGACTGATCGGTGTCGTCCGCGAACTGGTATACACTACCTTCTCAGCCATGAGGCCGAGATGGGACTCAACGGTGTCGTCCCGGAACTGGTATACAGTACCTTCTTAGCCATGAGGCCGAGATGGGACTGATCGGTGTCGTCCGCGAACTGGTATAGACTACCTTCTTAACCATGAGGCCGAGATGGGACTGATCGGTGTCGTCCCGAACTGGTATACACTACCTTCTTAGCCATGAGGCCGAGATGGGACTCACCGGTGTTGTCCCCGAACTGGTATACAGTACCTTCTTAGCCTTGAGGTCGAGATGGGACTCACCGGTGTCGTCCCCGAACTGGTATACACTACCTTCTTAGCCATGAGGTCGAGATGGGACTCACCGGTGTCGTCCCCGAACTGGTATACACTACCTACTCAGCCATGAGGCCGAGATGGGACTCACCGGTGTCGTCCCCGAACTGGTATACACTACCTACTTAGCCATGAGGCCGAGATGGGACTGATCGGTGTCGTCCCCAAACTGGTATACACTACCTTCTTAGCCATGAGGTCGAGATGGGACTCACCGGTGTCGTCCCCGAACTGGTATACACTACCTTCTTAGCCATGAGGCCGAGATTGGACTCACCGGTGTCGTCCCCGAACTGGTATACACTACCTTCTTAGCCATGAGGTCGAGATGGGACTGATCGGTGTCGTCCCGTACTGGTATACACTACCTTCTTAGCCATGAGGTCGAGATGGGACTGATGGGTGTCGTCCGCGAACTGGTATACACTACCTTCTCAGCCATGAGGTCGAGATGGGACTGATCGGTGTCGTCCGCGAACTGGTATACACTACCTTCTCAGCCATGAGGCCGAGATGGGACTCAACGGTGTCGTCCCCGAACTGGTATACACTACCTTCTTAGCCATGAGGCCGAGATGGGACTGATCGGTGTCGTCCCGGAACTGGTATACACTACCTTCTTATCCATGAGGCCGAGATGGGACTGATGGGTGTCGTCCCGAACTGGTATACACTACCTTCTTAGCCTTGAGGTCGAGATGGGACTCACCGGTGTCGTCCCGGAACTGGTATACACTACCTTCTTATCCATGAGGCCGAGATGGGACTGATGGGTGTCGTCCCGAACTGGTATACACTACCTTCTTAGCCATGAGGTCGAGATGGGTCTCACCGGTGTCGTCCCCGAACTGGTATACACTACCTTCTTAGCTGTTACGGCTGACGAACAGGTGTTCAATATCATCTCTGGCAGAAACCGTCCTAGATAAACGAACAGAGCTACCCTAGATAAATCTACATAATTGTTTAGGTTAGTTTAGGGCCCAAACGTACGCACGACCAACTGGTCGTTGACAAAATACGAATGTTCACTTGAAGGGTACTGACAAGTACCACCCGTCATTGCAGGGCTATATAAGCCCTTACATTTCTACTCTCGTGGGCTAGTACTGTCGTAATCACGAATAGTGTCGCGTCGTGCTGCATCTCGGAGGTCAACTACCAGTGAGATCGGACGTTCGTTCCTTTTGAATCAAAGTTTAACCGTACAGATTCCGCGAGTTCGGTCTAAAATCTGTTAGGCAGTGACAAGGTTGCTCCGAGTCCCCCGCATTGCCAGTGCGTCAACACCGTGCGTCTTAGCTTAGGTAATATCACCTTTCAATTTCTTTCCTATTCTAAATTCAGTTCATTCGCGACACAAATACACTTGTAGAACGAAACTCTATAGTAAGAATATATTTGTCTTCTTTGATAATTAACTCAAATTCATTAAACCCATAATTATCGTCCAATATCCTAACCAAGTAATTGAACGTCCCCACATGATACAATCTTACCGCTCGGATTGCATCAATTAAATTATACTAGTTACGAGGCTTACTAATTATCCTAGCAATTCCCTGATTAACCATCAAGTTCTTTCGCGACATTCCAATTGTCCGAACAGAGATTTATCCAACCTAGCGGTTCCCCAGTTTTGCATTGGGTTCGTCCGCATCCTAACAGCTCCCTGATTTCGCATCAGGTTCGTCTGTGCTATTATACAACCTCCTAGCAGCTCCCCGGTTTTGCATCGGGTTCGTCTGCGTTTGACTCCATTCCTAGAGGCTCCCTGACTTCGCGTCAGTTTCGTCCTCGCTGTCAATAATCCTAGCGGCTCCCCAATTTCGCATTGGGTTCGTCCGCGTTCCTTAACTAACAAATGTATATCATATTCCTAGGGTAATAACCCTTCGCCGGCCACTCGTGCTGCTCGCGGCCCTGGCTCGTAACATAGCCATGAGGCCGAGATGGGATTCACCGGTGTCGTCCCCGAACTGGTATACACTAACTTCTTAGCCAGGAGGCCGAGATGGGACTCACCGGTGTCGTCCCCGAACTGGTATACACTACCTTCTTAGCCATGAGGCCGAGATGGGACTGATGGGTGTCGTCCCGAACTGGTATACACTACCTTCTTAGCCATGAGGCCGAGATTGGACTCACCGGTGTCGTCCCCGAACTGGTATACACTACCTTCTTAGCCATGAGGTCGAGATGGGACTGATCGGTGTCGTCCGCGAACTGGTATACACTACCTTCTTAGCCATGAGGCCGAGATGGGACTGATGGGTGTCGTCCCGAACTGGTATACACTACCTTCTTAGCCATGAGGCCGAGATTGGACTCACCGGTGTCGTCCCCGAACTGGTATACACTACCTTCTTAGCCATGAGGTCGAGATGGGACTGACCGGTGTCGTCCGCGAACTGGTACACACTACCTTCTCAGCCATGAGGCCGAGATGGGACTCAACGGTGTCGTCCCGGAACTGGTATACAGTACCTTCTTAGCCATGAGGCCGAGATGGGACTGATCGGTGTCGTCCGCGAACTGGTATACACTACCTTCTTAACCATGAGGCCGAGATGGGACTGATCGGTGTCGTCCCGAACTGGTATACACTACCTTCTTAGCCATGAGGCCGAGATGGGACTCACCGGTGTCGTCCCCGAACTGGTATACACTACCTACTTAGCCATGAGGCCGAGATGTGACTCACCGGTGTCGTCCCCGAACTGGTATACACTACCTTCTTAGCCATGAGGTCGAGATGGGACTCACCGGTGTCGTCCCCGAACTGGTATACACTACCTTCTTAGCCATGAGGCCGAGATGGGACTGATCGGTGTCGTCCGCGAACTGGTATACACTACCTTCTTAGCCATGAGGCCGAGATGGGACTGATCGGTGTCGTCCCGTACTGGTATACACTACCTTCTTAGCCATGAGGCCGAGATTGGACTCACCGGTGTCGTCCCCGAACTGGTATACACTACCTTCTTAGCCATGAGGCCGAGATGGGACTGATCGGTGTCGTCCGCGAACTGGTATACACTACCTCCTTAGCCATGAGGCCGAGATGGGACTGATGGGTGTCGTCCCGAACTGGTATACAGTACCTTCTTAGCCTTGAGGTCGAGATGGGACTCACCGGTGTCGTCCCGGAACTGGTATACACTACCTTCTTATCCATGAGGCCGAGATGGGACTGATGGGTGTCGTCCCGAACTGGTATACACTACCTTCTTAGCCATGAGGTCGAGATGGGACTCACCGGTGTCGTCCCCGAACTGGTATACACTACCTTCTTAGCTGTTACGGCTGACGAACAGGTGTTCAA
The DNA here is from genome assembly GCF_051020765.1 of Lasioglossum baleicum. Taxonomy (NCBI): domain Eukaryota; kingdom Metazoa; phylum Arthropoda; class Insecta; order Hymenoptera; family Halictidae; genus Lasioglossum; species Lasioglossum baleicum. The sequence continues at coordinate 1,265,363 of NW_027469094.1, forward strand.
TATCATCTCTGGCAGAAACCGTCCTAGATAAACGAACAGAGCTACCCTAGATAAATCTACATAATTGTTTAGGTTAGTTTAGGGCCCAAACGTACGCACGACCAACTGGTCGTTGACAAAATACGAATGTTCACTTGAAGGGTACTGACAAGTACCACCCGTCATTGCAGGGCTATATAAGCCCTTACATTTCTACTCTCGTGGGCTAGTACTGTCGTAATCACGAATAGTGTCGCGTCGTGCTGCATCTCGGAGGTCAACTACCAGTGAGATCGGACGTTCGTTCCTTTTGAATCAAAGTTTAACCGTACAGATTCCGCGAGTTCGGTCTAAAATCTGTTAGGCAGCGACAAGGTTGCTCCGAGTCCCCCGCATTGCCAGTGCGTCAACACCGTGCGTCTTAGCTTAGGTAATATCACCTTTCAATTTCTTTCCTATTCTAAATTCAGTTCATTCGCGACACAAATACACTTGTAGAACGAAACTCTATAGTAGGAATATATTTGTCTTCTTTGATAATTAACTCAAATTCATTAAACCCATAATTATCGTCCAATATCCTAACCAAGTAATTGAACGTCCCCACATGATACAATCTTACCGCTCGGATTGTATCAATTAAATTATACTAGTTACGAGGCTTACTAATTATCCTAGCAATTCCCTGATTAACCATCAAGTTCTTTCGCGACATTCCAATTGTCCGAACAGAGATTTATCCAACCTAGCGGTTCCCCAGTTTTGCATTGGGTTCGTCCGCATCCTAACAGCTCCCTGATTTCGCATCAGGTTCGTCTGTGCTATTATACAACCTCCTAGCAGCTCCCCGGTTTTGCATCGGGTTCGTCTGCGTTTGACTCCATTCCTAGAGGCTCCCTGACTTCGCGTCAGTTTCGTCCTCGCTGTCAATAATCCCAGCGGCTCCCCAATTTCGCATTGGGTTCGTCCGCGTTCCTTAACTAACAAATTTATATCATATTCCTAGGGTAATAACCCTTCGCCGGCCACTCGTGCTGCTCGCGGCCCTGGCTCGTAACATAGCCATGAGGCCGAGATGGGATTCACCGGTGTCGTCCCCGAACTGGTATACACTAACTACTTAGCCAGGAGGCCGAGATTGGACTCACCGGTGTCGTCCCCGAACTGGTATACACTACCTTCTTAGCCATGAGGCCGAGATGGGACTGATCGGTGTCGTCCGCGAACTGGTATACACTACCTTCTTAGCCATGAGGCCGAGATGGGACTGATGGGTGTCGTCCCGAACTGGTATACACTACCTTCTTAGCCATGAGGCCGAGATTGGACTCACCGGTGTCGTCCCCGAACTGGTATACACTACCTTCTTAGCCATGAGGTCGAGATGGGACTGATCGGTGTCGTCCGCGAACTGGTATACACTACCTTCTTAGCCATGAGGCCGAGATGGGACTGATCGGTGTCGTCCGCGAACTGGTATACACTACCTTCTTAGCCATGAGGCCGAGATTGGACTCACCGGTGTCGTCCCCGAACTGGTATACACTACATTCTTAGCCATGAGGTCGAGATGGGACTGATCGGTGTCGTCCGCGAACTGGTATACACTACCTTCTCAGCCATGAGGCCGAGATGGGACTCAACGGTGTCGTCCCGGAACTGGTATACACTACCTTCTTAGCCATGAGGTCGAGATGGGACTCACCGGTGTCGTCCCCGAACTGGTATACACTACCTACTTAGCCATGAGGCCGAGATGGGACTCACCGGTGTCGTCCCCGAACTGGTATACACTACCTACTTAGCCATGAGGCCGAGATGGGACTCACCGGTGTCGTCCCCGAACTGGTATACACTACCTACTTAGCCATGAGGCCGAGATGGGACTCACCGGTGTCGTCCCCAAACTGGTATACACTACCTTCTTAGCCATGAGGTCGAGATGGGACTCACCGGTGTCGTCCCCGAACTGGTATACACTACCTTCTTAGCCATGAGGCCGAGATGGGACTGATCGGTGTCGTCCGCGAACTGGTATACACTACCTTCTTAGCCATGAGGCCGAGATGGGACTGATCGGTGTCGGCCCGTACTGGTATACACTACCTTCTTAGCCATGAGGCCGAGATTGGACTCACCGGTGTCGTCCCGGAACTGGTATACAGTACCTTCTTAGCCATGAGGCCGAGATGGGACTGATCGGTGTCGTCCGCGAACTGGTATACACTACCTTCTTAGCCATGAGGCCGAGATGGGACTGATCGGTGTCGTCCCGTACTGGTATACACTACCTTCTTAGCCATGACGCCGAGATGGGACTGATCGGTGTCGTCCGCGAACTGGTATACACTACCTTCTTAACCATGAGGCCGAGATGGGACTGATCGGTGTCGTTCCGAACTGGTATACACTACCTTCTTAGCCATGAGGCCGAGATGGGACTCACCGGTGTCGTCCCCGAACTGGTATACACTACCTACTTAGCCATGAGGCCGAGATGTGACTCACCGGTGTCGTCCCCGAACTGGTATACACTACCTTCTTAGCCATGAGGCCGAGATGGGACTGATCGGTGTCGTCCCGAACTGGTATACACTACCTTCTTAGCCATGAGGCCGAGATGGGACTGATCGGTGTCGTCCGCGAACTGGTATACACTAACTTCTTAGCCATGAGGCCGCGATAGGACTCACCGGTGTTGTCCCCGAACTGGTATACAGTACCTTCTTAGACTTGAGGTCGAGATGGGACTCACCGGTGTCGTCCCCGAACTGGTATACACTACCTTCTTAGCCATGAGGTCGAGATGGGACTCACCGGTGTCGTCCCCGAACTGGTATACACTACCTACTTAGCCATGAGGCCGAGATGGGACTCACCGGTGTCGTCCCCGAACTGGTATACACTACCTACTTAGCCATGTGGCCGAGATGGGACTCACCGGTGTCGTCCCCAAACTGGTATACACTACCTTCTTAGCCATGAGGTCGAGATGGGAGTCACCGGTGTCGTCCCCGAACTGGTATACACTACCTTCTTAGCCATGAGGCCGAGATGGGACTGATCGGTGTCGTCCGCGAACTGGTATACACTACCTTCTTAGCCATGAGGCCGAGATGGGACTGATCGGTGTCGTCCCGTACTGGTATACACTACCTTCTTAGCCATGAGGCCGAGATTGGACTTACCGGTGTCGTCCCGGAACTGGTATACAGTACCTTCTTAGCCATGAGGCCGAGATGGGACTGATCGGTGTCGTCCGCGAACTGGTATACACTACCTTCTTAGCCATGAGGCCGAGATGGGACTGATCGGTGTCGTCCCGTACTGGTATACACTACCTTCTTAGCCATGAGGCCGAGATTGGACTGATCGGTGTCGTCCGCGAACTGGTATACACTACCTTCTTAGCCATGAGGCCGAGATGGGACTGATCGGTGTCGTCCCGTACTGGTATACACTACCTTCTTAGCCATGAGGCCGAGATTGGACTCACCGGTGTCGTCCCGGAACTGGTATACAGTACCTTCTCAGCCATGAGGCCGAGATGGGACTGATCGGTGTCGTCCGCGAACTGGTATACACTACCTTCTTAACCATGAGGCCGAGATGGGACTGATCGGTGTCGTCCCGAACTGGTATACACTACCTTCTTAGCCATGAGGTCGAGATTGGACTCACCGGTGTCGTTGTCACGTAATAATAACTCGGTTATTATAAAAAAAAACCAGATGCTAGACCGTTGTCCAGCACTGACTCTCTTTATTCAATATTTATGACAATTACACAAAGAAACCGACAGTATTTCGATCCGCGTACTTTTCTGGTTCGTTAACGACTGACTATCCGTATCCGTTCTCCTGTATTTATATGATGTTGTTATCAACCGGGCGAATTCCGGGCAACGGTCGATCCTTGGTGGCGGAAAATTAGGGGTGATGTCATCCATTCCCCTGTATTTGTCCTATGTTGTTATCAACTGGACGTAGTCCAGTCAACAGTCGATCCTTTGTGGCTGAAAATTCAGGGTGACGTCATCTGTGATAATCGGCAGAAACTTGGGCGTTACACTCCCCCCAACTTAGATTGAAGTTAGTCCTCTAACTTTGATAGTTCCGGAGGATAGACTTGTGGAATTTGACTGTCCTTGGCTGGAATAAGATCTCTGGTTCCGGTGATGGTTGTGATTGTCGTTGGCTATTCATCAATGTGGCTAAATCTGTGTAAATGTTTAGCAAAGGTGCGGTAGCGCCTGATGCTGGCGTTTCTACATTATTTTCTATATGAGTCGTCTTTGACTTACAACTGAGAATATGAATACAGAGTTTCGATGGTAGAAAGGATTTGATACAGTTAAAAACACCTGTTTTGTCTAGTCCCCAAATGACTAGGGCGGTTAATGCTGCGTAGCCGGCAATGTGCAGTGTGGACAGTCCCCACGACTTTACAGATTCGATTCGACGTTCGAATTGGAGTCTGTTAATTTCTTGCTCGATATCATCTAATGTACCGTGGTAACAGTTTAAGCTGTTTAATACTTTTGGTGTCTTGTCTAACTTTTGCAAGATTGATACATAATCGCTACTATTCGGCGTTCGAATTTCTTTGTGCCTGGTTTCGTATGATACGCTAAAACGGGTTTGTCCTATTCGCATATAATTGTTATTATATAATAATTCGCAAGATGTGTTTGATTTTAATAAACTAGGTTGTCGTAAATATACAATACTGTGTTGCGTTCCGCAAATGGTGTCAATTTCTATTGGTTTCTCTGGAATAGCTATATACTGATTCTGTTCTTTTAATGGCATAAAAGTAATATCGTCTATTTTCAAAATTACAATTTGGCATAAAATGATTTGATTATTGAAATTAATGAGCTCTGTGGTACAATCGTGTCGTGTGTTTCTGTTGTGAATTGGTTGAGTCTGTTTACACATGGTTATACCGGTTTTTGTTTTGCAATGTGTATTCAAATATTCTTGCTCCACGTTAATATAATTTAACCCTGAAATCAAATAAACTTGGTGTTCTACGAGTGGAATCATAAATACATTGTTCTTCTTCGTTGGGATGGGGTAGATTCGGTCTATATCCCATTGCAACGTAGGTAGAATTGGAACTGAGATTTTGAAAAATAATTTGTTGTTCGTAATAAACAATTTTAGTTCTGCAAGATCAAGTATGGTCTGGAAATTCTCGTGAGTTGGTTCTAATGCCAAGTGTGTAGTTTCGTTTTCGAGTGTGCGTTTGTATGCGTCTAGAAATTCTTTTGGTTCTAAAATTTGTGGGCTAATGATTCCCTGTTTCGCTAGTGTGATGGTGGTGAGTAGTTCGTCGTATGAAAAGTGTAAATCCGCGATTGCTCCTTCTGTTCTAATGATCCAGTTACTCATGAGTGCATCTCGTTCGGCTTTAAGTGAATTTGCTCGTGCATCTAAAGTGAGTTGATTTATGCGTCGTAAATTGTCGGAATCTAAAATTTTACGGATGAGAGCGGTTTGGTTACTGACTATCGTTTTCAATTTATTGTTCGCGTTGAAAAGTTCGTCTATGTTCGCGTTAACAGTGGTTAAGTCGTCTTCGTCTAACGTTCCGAATAATGATTTTGACAATGAGCCTATTGCGTTTATTAAACCTCTTTTAATTCTAGAATGAGTAATTATGCTCAGGTGGTTCCCGAGTGAACGGAGTTTCTTAACTCGCTCGTTGATATTTCTAACTTTGTCGGCGTAAGTACATTCTAAAGTGTTACAGTGATCATTAAGCGTTTGTGTAAATGATATTAGTTCGTCGAGTTGTTCTGGAATCGTGCTTATATCTGTGGATATGATCGGAGACGGTATATGGACTATCGTTCTTTATTAAGTCACTATGTAAAATCCGTTATACAATTCGTAAGAGATCGTACTGCACTGTTACACAACTTTTAACTCTCCGAAGTGTTTTCTCGATAATCTGTCTCGCGATGACAGTTGCGTGATGTTATATACTCGCTCGCGGTGTCGCGGGGAGAGACGGGGGACCTTTGTCTTCGCGGGCCTAGGCTCGATAACCTGTCGCCTTTTTGCCCGCGCTGTGTTCGTGTTTGGGAAACAGCTGACTTGGTGACAAGGAGAAGGACGCGATCTGTTTCTCCTTGTTTGTGTCTATGTTTTTTTAGGAGTCGGTTCGTTGCCCGGAGGTGATGTTCGGGCCACGGCTGGCTCGATGATGAGGAAAGGACGCCGTCTTTTTTTCCTCCGTTGTTTAGCTGCTACAGGGGCCCCCTCCTAGTGTAAACGATACTCGCTTTCTGTGGCTCCTTAGCGTCCTCCCCTTCTCGGGTGTGCTCTGTCCTTGTGTCTCGGTGTTGCCTAATCCGTATGCAGGCTTGAGTCGATCTATCGAGACAGTATCTTTTTTCCCTTTAACTAGAACAGTAAAAACCTTATTAGTTTTTTTTAGGACCTGGAAGGGGCCGTCGTACGGTGCTTGTAGTGGCGCTTTAACGGTGTCATTTCTGACGAAAACGTGTGTACATGTATTTAAATCTTTGAATACGAATGGTTTCTGGATCTGTTGCTTGCGCGTCTCTACTGGTCTCAGATTTCCCATGGTCTCTTTAAATTTCTCGATGAAGAATGATGATTCATTCTTTTTGTCGCTGTCTGGGAAAATTAAATCCGCCGGTAGCGATAGCGTTTCTCCGTAGACCATCTCTGCTGGTGTAATCCCGTCGTCTCCTCTGGGTGTGTTCCTGATTGCTAACATAATGATGGGTAAATTATCCGTCCATGCTTTTTTTTCCCTGCTACATTTAATCGCTGTTTTTAGTTCCCTGTGGAAACGCTCCACGAGACCGTTTGCACAGGGGTGATAAGCTGTCGTTCTGTACTTCTTTACGCCGAGTATTTCGCATAGCCGTTTGAAAAGCCTTGATTCAAATTGCGTGCCACGATCTGTAGTGATGGATTCCGGGCAACCGAAACGTTGAAACCAATTTTTAATTAGCGCGTCTGCGACCGTTTCCGCAGATATATCTTTAAGCGGTATGGCTTCAGGCCATCTCGTAAATCGGTCTACTGCTGTAAGAAGGTATGTATATCCGTTGGATGGTGTCATCTTTACCAAGTCTATGTGAATGTTTTTAAATCTCTTTTTTGCTAGGTCGAATTGTTGGATTGGTGAGCGATTGTGTCTAGTTATTTTATTTTTTTGGCAGACTTGACAGGATCTACACCATTCTCTTATGTCTTTTTTCATGGATGGCCAAAAATATTTGCTACTTACAATACGTTTCGTTGCCCTGTATCCGCAGTGGTTAAGAAAGTGGTATTTGTCGAAGATTGTCTTCCTCCAGTTTTCTGGTACGTACGGCCGTGGCTCTTTGTAAGATGTTTCCATCCATAGTTCCGTACCATCCGACAGCTGGGTCTTCGACAAATTCTCGTGGAGGGTCGTGTCTTCCTCCCTTTGATCTGCGGCTATCTTTTTTACGTTGATATCGGTTTCCATGGCGTCGATGTTGATTCTTGATAGGTGATCTGCTACTATATTTTCTTTCCCTTTAATATGAAAGATTTTGGAAGTGAATTGGAGGATGTAGTCCAGGTGCCTCTGTTGCCTGGGTGATCTTTCTGTCTTGGATGCTGCAGCAAAAGTTAATGGTTTATGGTCTGTTAGTATTTCGAGATCTCGGCCTTCAATGAAGTATCTGAAATGTTTGATGGATAAATAAATGGCTAATAGTTCCTTGTCGAACGCGGAATACTTTGTTTCCGCTGGTTTTAATTTTTTACTGAAGAAGGCTAGCGGACGAAGATTTTTCCCTTCCTCTTGTTGAAGTGCGCTTCCTACCGCTATGTCTGAAGCGTCTGTCGTTAGGATGATTTTCCCTTTTTGAGCTGGGTACGCTAGAAGTGTTGACTTCGCTAAGGCTTCTTTGGTCGAATCGAAAGCTCGATCTGCCTCTGCGTTCCATTGGATCGGTCCGTCTTTCCTGGCGTCTTTGTTTTGCAACAGCTGGTAAAGAGGGTTAAGTTTCTCTGCTATTTTTGGTAGGAAGCGGTGATAAAAATTTATCATTCCTAGAAAACTTCTTAATTTCTTTATACTATCTGGTTTGGGATGGTTTATAATACAGGTTACCTTGTCTGCTAGTGGCTTGAGTCCCTCTTTGTTGATTGTATGCCCTAGAAACTGTATTTCCTCCTTACCTATGTTGCATTTTGCCGGATTGACGGTGAGGCCATATTTCTTTAATCTGTCGAATAGCAGTCTTAAATGTTGGTAGTGCTGTTGCGCATCCCTCGAGGCTACCAATATATTGTCGAGGTATACGAAAAGAAAATCTAGTCCTCTGGTTGCTTCGTCCATGAACCTCTGGAATGTTTGTCCTGCGTTTTTCAGTCCAAAAGGCATCATGACGAATTCGTATAACCCAAAAGGAGTAGTGATTGCCGTCTTCTCTATATCTTCCTCTGCCACTGGGATTTGGTTGTATGCTCGGGTTAAGTCGATTTCCGAGAATATGTTGCACCCGGCTAGTTGAGCGGAAAAATCTTGAATGTGTGGTATTGGGTACCGATCTCTTTTTGTGATTGTGTTTAATTGTCGGTAATCGCCGCATGGCCGCCAATCATGCGCTTCTTTCTTAGGGACCATGTGTAAAGGTGCGGACCAATTCGAGGATGATGGTCTGATAATTCCGAGTTCTAGCATGTGCCGGAACTCCTCCTTGGCGATTTTTAATTTTTCCGGCGACAATCTTCTGTATTTGGCATGGCTCGGTGGGCCAGTTGTTATTATGTGATGTTTTACGTTGTGTTTGCAGGCGGCTTGATAATTGTCTGTTTTGAGTAACTCCGGGTATTCGTCCAGGAATTTCTTTATCCTAGATTCCGGCGAGACTAAACTGATGTTTGGATCCATGTCGGTTGGTTTACTTCGAGTGTTCTGTTTTACCTTAGTTTCCTCGTCGATTAATTGTTTGTTTTTAATGTCGACTAGCAATCTGAAATGTGAAAGGAAATCGGCGCCTATGATCGACGAAGAGGTATCGGCTATGGTAAAAATCCAGCTGAAGTTCCTTCTTAACCCGAGGTCTAGTGTTGCGAGTTTTTTTCCGTATGTCCTGATTACGGTTCCGTTGGCCGCGTATAGTTGTGTAGTACTGGGTTTTTCGTTCCTGTTTGGTTGATATTTAATTATGCTTATCGCTGCACCTGTATCAATTAAGAATTCTTGCTCCGTTTTCTTATCTGTAATGAACAGGCGACGATTTTTGCTATGGTGGCCAATTGTCGCCGTTATTGGCTCCTTTCCGCGTTTTTTGTAGCCTTAAATTTACAGGGTGGTGTACACTTATTTGCTTTGTTACCGAATTTATGATGGTAGAAGCAGAATGGACCGTTCGGATTAAATCTGCTTCCGGATGTTGAGCGCTCTCGTCTGTCTCTCGTTGGAGTTCTGGATCGTCCTCTTTCGTTGAGCAGTCGGTCTAATTTTTGCTCCAGTTGCTCGATTCTCTTCAGCACTTCTGAATTTTGCGAATCCGTTGTAACGGAAGATATGGTAGGTTTGTTGTCCATAGCCTCCATTACTTTATCAGCGATTTCGGCTTGTTCTTCTAATGGAGTTTTAGCGGCGGCCAGTATAGACTGTACCGTGGCTGGCATTCTTTGTAAGAATAATTCTTTGAGTAATTCTTGATCGAATGTCTTTGCTCTCTCACCTAAAAGTTGCTGTAGCTTTCTTAAAAACTGGGAGGGCTTTCGATCGCCTAGTTCCTCCTGGCTGAGTAACTGCTGTAATTTTTTCCTGTCGGAGTCTGAGGTTCGATTGATTATGACAGATTTTAATTTATCGTACGGATCTTTCGCTGGTGGGTCGGAGATAATGTCTATTACCTCGTTGGCGATCTCTGGTTCCAGGGCTCCGACGATGTAATCGTATTTCGTCTCCTGTTTCACTATTCCTTTTGCTCTGAATTGAGCTTCCACTTGAAAAAACCATGTGATTGGGTTTAACTTCCAGAACGGTGGTATCTTAAGGCCGAACCCGCTGATTTGGCTGAATTCTGATTTTTCAGCTCCGCTGGTTCCTTCTTTGCTCATGTTCGTTCTTCGGGGTCACCACTTGTGGATATGATCGGAGACGGTATATGGACTATCGTTCTTTATTAAGTCACTATGTAAAATCCGTTATACAATTCGTAAGAGATCGTACTGCACTGTTACACAACTTTTAACTCTCCGAAGTGTTTTCTCGATAATCTGTCTCGCGATGACAGTTGCGTGATGTTATATACTCGCTCGCGGTGTCGCGGGGAGAGACGGGGGACCTTTGTCTTCGCGGGCCTAGGCTCGATAACCTGTCGCCTTTTTGCCCGCGCTGTGTTCGTGTTTGGGAAACAGCTGACTTGGTGACAAGGAGAAGGACGCGATCTGTTTCTCCTTGTTTGTGTCTATGTTTTTTTAGGAGTCGGTTCGTTGCCCGGAGGTGATGTTCGGGCCACGGCTGGCTCGATGATGAGGAAAGGACGCCGTCTTTTTTTCCTCCGTTGTTTAGCTGCTACATATCTAAACCTACATATATGTCAATAACGTTGTTATACAAATACGCTTTGCCGGTCTTTTCGTGGAAGATCGTATTCTCTTTTAACTCTGCCACTTCTAGCCCGTTTGAGATGTGGAAGCCAATGGCTGCGATCGCCCCTGGAAAATACAATTTAAGCCTATTCCCGTGAATTTTCCTAATAAGTCCGTCTATTAGCAGTTCGTAATATGGCGTACAACATTTTACAATCGGATATGGTCCTAACCATTCCGTGTCGAGCTTGTGCTCCTTGTGATCGTTATGCAAGAGAACTCTGTCTCCTTCGTTAAGTACTGTTTGACTTTTAATTATTTTTCGGTTCTGGTCCCTTTGATGTCGCTGTTTACTTTTAGTCAACGTATTGATTGCCTGTTGCAACCTTCCGTCCCATTCTCTTTTCCTAATTAGTACGTCGTTTGCGTAGGATCGTTGTGCGTCAGAGGAAATGGATGAGGGTAGGTTTGCTAACTGCCCAAAAGTTAACTCGAATGGAGTAAATCCCGTAGATTCATGCACCATCGTGTTATAAGCGAGACAACAGAAGTTCAAAATTTCATCCCATTCTTCATTTCGTTCTTTCTGCGTGGTTCTAATCATGTCCTTTAGAACTGCGTGAGTTCGTTCGAGCGATCCGTTGCTCTGCGGATGAAAACTAGTGGTCTTTATATGCTTTATTTTGAATGCTTTCTCGTATTCCTGCATGAGTTTACTGATAAAGTTATTTCCCTGATCTGTTAAAATCTTTTTGGGTGCTGAGAAAATATATATATAATGATTTAACAACCCCTGCCATATGCTCTCAGTTTGCTGGTCTTTGAGAGGTACCAGAATCAAATACTTCGTTAATTCGTCGTGAATAGAAAGTATGTACTGATATCCTCGTTTAGTCTTTGGTAATGGCCCTACTATGTCCATTGCGATTTTATCGTTGGGTTTCAAAGGTGTGTCTGGTATAACCGGTTCTTCTTTCGGTCTAATACGCGTCAATTTATTTTTTTGACAGATATCACATTCTTTTATATAATTCTCTACTCGTTCAAATAATCGGGGTATCTTATGTCGTTCGCGTAGTCTATCATATGTTTTCTGAATACCTGAGTGTCCTAACAAGTCGTGATTCTCTTTTATAAGCTCTTTGATCTGTTCTTCACTAAGTTCTACAATTTGTTTCGATGCGAATGTTATTTCTTTAACGTTATTGTGGAAATATAAAATCATTAAGTAAATTTCGCGTTGTTCTTCTTCACTAAAATCGGTGTGTCGAAGTCCTATTTTGTTATAAGAATTTACTAAATCTGCAATTTTAATAATCCATTTAGACTTGTCGAATGTCCCTAAAATTCCTCTAGTGATTTGAAAAAATGATCTCTCGTTTGGTTTCATACTCATTGGTCGCGTTATGGTTGGTTCTTTTAGCCATTTGTTGTACAATTGTTCGTGACTGATTACTACTTTCCGTTTCAATATTTCGCTACGTGTAATTGCGTGTACTCGAGAGAGTGCATCTGCAGCTGTGTTGGCTTTGCCTTTTACATATTCTATATCGTACTCGTATTCTTCCAACCTGAGTCTCCAACGTATAAGTCTCGATGAAGGGTCTTTACAATTATGAAGCCATTTCAATGCCTGGTGGTCTGTTTTAATTATAAATTTCCGTCCTAATAAATATTGCCTGAGTCTTTTCACTGCCCATACTATAGCTAATAATTCTTTCTCGGATGTTGTGTAGTTCTTTTCGGGTGGGTTAAGCGTTCGTGAGATATAACAACAAGGATGTCCCTCCTGTGATAATATTGCTCCTAAACCTTCATTACTAGCGTCTGTTGTTAAAGTGAACAGTTTATTAAAATTTGGGTATCGCAGAACAGGATGTTCGCACAGGCGTTGCTTCAAAGTTTCAAATGCTATCTGAGTTTTATCTGTCCAATGAAATGGTATATCTTTCTTGGTTAATTCGGTTAGTGGTTTCGCGACCTTTGAAAAATTACGTATGAATTTCCTGTAATAGCCTGAAAGTCCTAAAAACGATTTTACGTCGGTCGGTGTTTTTGGTACTCTAAAATTCTTTACTGCTTCTATCTTTCGTGGGTTCGGTTTAACTCCTTCGGCTGTAACTACGTGTCCTAAATATTCGAGTTCCGGTTTAAAAAATTCACACTTGTCGGGTTGTATTTTTAATCCCAACTGTCTGAGTCGTTGTAACACGATTGCTAAATTTCGATTATGCTGTTCTATTGATTGACCGAATATAATAATGTCATCTAAATAAACAAAACAAATGTTATTAATCAATCCGCGGAGGGCGGTATCCATCATACGCTGAAAAGTTGCGGGTGCATTTTTCAATCCGAATGGCATTCTGTTAAAGTGATAATGTCCCTGAGGTGTAGAAAATGCTGTATACTTTTTAGAACTTTTGTCCATGGGAATTTGGTGGAAACCTGAAGATAAATCTAATGCTGAGAAATATTTTGAATTGCCTAACTGTGATAGAATATCGTCGATTTCTGGAATAGGGTAAGCGTCTTGATCTGTGAGTTCATTTAATTTACGAAAATCAATTACGATGCGCCATTTCTGTTTCCCTGAAGCGTCTGATTTCTTGGGTACTACCCAAACCGGTGAATTATATGGGGAATCTGAAGCTTCTATAATATTTTTGTCGAGCATTTCTTTCATCTGTCTGTTGATCTCTGCTTTATGGCACTCCGGTGGTCTATAGGATTTAGTATTGATAATTTTGTTTTCTTTTAACGTTATGGTGTGTTTGGCAAGGTCGGTACATGGGAGTAGGTCTGTCTCTAGGTTAAACACGTCTAAATAATGTAGTAAAATCTTTTCGATCGGGTCCCTGAGTTCTCGCTCAATGTGTGATGTTCTAACTAATTCTTTGAATTTCGCGATGTGTTCGGGTTCGTGTGTGTTTTCGATATCATTAGAAATTGTTCTTTCTGTCTTACCAGAGTTGATGGAGCATACTCGGGTCGGTTTGCCTTCGAAATAAACGGTTTGAACACGGGTTTTACCTGGAGGTGCCACGACCGGTTTCTGCAACTGAATAATATCGTGGTCTAATGTTAAAGAGTTATTGGTGAGAGCATATTCATACTTTTCGAGAAAAGGTAGGCCTGCGATGCCATCCTCAATTAATGGAAAGTTGTTTTCGACAATATAAAATGTATGGGTTTTGTTCAAATATCGTATGCTTATGCTTTCATTCGCGGTGTATTTGTCGTTTCCCATAAAAAATACGCGTGGTTCGCAATGCTTCGTTACGTGATCTGTTCGTCGCTTGATCAGATTGATCCCTGATCCTGAATCGATGAGTAGTCGCTCGATTCTTCCGTTGGAATTTCTTCTAATGCTGAAACTGGGTAATCTTCCTGTTGTTGTATTGACTCGAATTCTGTCTGTAGGTGGTCTTCCTCTTTGGTAATACTGTTTACGTGGTTGACTCTTCGTGGTGGTTGCACTTGTTGACTCGGTACGCGAAAATTTGCGCACTGGCTAGCGAGATGTCCTGTCTGGTTACAGCGGAAACATTTCATTTCCTTACGTTCCTGTAGCGGTCGGTTCTCGGCGTGCTGGAATGAATTTGGCCTTGGTAGGGGTCCTTGGTGGCTTTCGGCTCGTACTGGGGGTCGAGTCGGCTGAAAAACAGTTTTTCCTTGCGAGCTTCGTAGTCGTCTCATTTCGTTTACTATGGTTTCGGCACGGAAAGCTGTTTCCTGGGCCGCCATTAGCGTCTGTGGTGACGATGCGGACACTCGTGTCTCAATATCATCTCGTAAGTTGAGCATGAAGATCTTGATTGATCGTTTGTTCTCTAAATCGATTGCAATTGTTCTCTCCACTTCATTTTTATGTTCGTATTGTAGAGCGTATGTTAGCTCGTTCATTAATTTTCTGAATCTAATTATATAACTGTGCACGCTCTCTGTTGCACCTTGTCGTACCTGTCGCAATCTATCCCTTGCGCTATCGGCGGTGGTCGGGATGCTAACGAATTGTCGTAACGCTTCGAATAGTTCCTCGTACGTTTCGATTTCGAGGTGGCGTATGCTCCTCTCTGCGTCGTCTGTGACTCTTGTAGCTAATATCAGGTCGAGTAACTCGTCTCGTTCCTTACAATTCCTTCGCGCTTTACGCACCTTTTTTATGAATCTTTCCACCCCAATGTCGTCACGCCCTTTCAGCACTGGAATGAATTGTACTGATAGTTTAGCGGCATGCGTCGGATGGGTGTCGTATTCGTCTTCAAATACTTCATCCTCGGTGTCGGTGGATGGTTTAGGTATTCCCGGCTCTGTAGGCTTCGATGTTCCTGCTCCTCTCCTGGGCTGCGAACGCGTAATTCGTTGTCCTTCCGTCATAACCGAAGTGAAGTCAGAGGTGCATAGGCTTTCTCCTGCGACCCGTAGGCTCGCGAGACTTTTGCCTAGTGCCTCTATCTCTTTCGCACGTTTATTGTTTTCCTCATTCGCAAGTAAAATCATTTTCCTTAGTTCTTGCATACCCATCTCCGTCTTCTCTGATTGGGATTGCATCAGATCCAAGATTTGTCTGAGCTCGGTTTTTTCTTCCTTCTTCGGTGGTTGAGCCATGATGTCACTTGAGTCGCTAAGCGTGTCGAAACTGTTCTTCCGATTTCTATAAAACGTAAAGGAATCCAGTATTTACCTTTTATTCAGTCCTTCGTAGCAGGTCTTCCCGTAGAAGGTTCCGGTTGAACTGATCTGGTACAGCGCTGGTTTTCCTTACAAACAATGGTCAGCTCGGTATAGAATCGTTGTTTCCTGGTGTGGCGCGTAGCCTCGAATTCGTAGAACCGCACGTAGTGTTCGCGAACTTCGATTTTCCGGAAAGCGATTGACTCTATCCTGGCAGGATCGCCAAAATGTCACGTAATAATAACTCGGTTATTATAAAAAAAAACCAGATGCTAGACCGTTGTCCAGCACTGACTCTCTTTATTCAATATTTATGACAATTACACAAAGAAACCGACAGTATTTCGATCCGCGTACTTTTCTGGTTCGTTAGCGACTGACTATCCGTATCCGTTCTCCTGTATTTATAAGATGTTGTTATCAACCGGGCATATTCCGGGCAACGGTCGATCCTTGGTGGCGGAAAATTAGGGGTGATGTCATCCATTCCCCTGTATTTGTCCTATGTTGTTATCAACTGGACGTAGTCCAGTCAACAGTCGATCCTTTGTGGCTGAAAATTCGGGGTGACGTCATCTGTGATAATCGGCAGAAACTTGGGCGTTACATCGTCCGCGAACTGGTATACACTACCTTCTTAGCCATGAGGCCGAGATGGGACTGATCGGTGTCGTCCGCGAACTGGTATACACTACCTTCTTAGCCATGAGGCCAAGATGGGACTGATGGGTGTCGTCCCGAACTGGTATACACTACCTTCTTAGCCATGAGGCCGAGATTGGACTCACCGGTGTCGTCCCCGAACTGGTATACACTACCTTCTTAGCCATGAGGTCGAGATGGGACTGATCGGTGTCGTCCGCGAACTGGTGTACACTACCTTCTTAGCCATGAGGCCGAGATTGGACTCACCGGTGTCGTCCCGGAACTGGTATACACTACCTACTTAGCCATGAGGCCGAGATGGGACTCACCGGTGTCGTCCCCGAACTGGTATACACTACCTTCTTAGCCATGAGGTCGAGATGGGACAGATCGGTGTCGTCCGCGAAATGGTATACACTACCTTCTTAGCCATGAGGTCGAGATGGGACTCACCGGTGTCGTCCCCGAACTGGTATACACTACCTTTTTAGCCATGAGCCCGAGATGGGGCTCACCGGTGTCGTCCCCGAACTGGTGTACACTACCTTCTTAGCCATGAGCCCGAGATGGGACTCACCGGTGTCGTCCCCGAACTGGTATACAGTACCTACTTAGCCATGAGGCCGAGATGGGACTCACCGGTGTCGTCCCCGAACTGGTATACACTACCTACTTAGCCATGAGGCCGAGATGTGACTCACCGGTGTCGTCCCCGAACTGGTATACAGTACCTTCTTAGCCTTGAGGTCGAGATGGGACTCACCGGTGTCGTCCCCGAACTGGTATACACTACCTTTTTAGCGATGAGGCCGAGATGGGACTGATCGGTGTCGTCCGCGAACTGGTATACACTACCTTCTTAGCCATGAGGTCGAGATGGGACTCACCGGTGTCGTCCCCGAACTGGTATACACTACCTTTTTAGCCATGAGCCCGAGATGGGGCTCACCGGTGTCGTCCCCGAACTGGTGTACACTACCTTCTTAGCCATGAGCCCGAGATGGGACTCACCGGTGTCGTCCCCGAACTGGTATACAGTACCTACTTAGCCATGAGGCCGAGATGGGACTCACCGGTGTCGTCCCCGAACTGGTATACACTACCTACTTAGCCATGAGGCCGAGATGTGACTCACCGGTGTCGTCCCCGAACTGGTATACACTACCTTCTTAGCCATGAGGCCGAGATGGGACTGATCGGTGTCGTCCCGAACTGGTATACACTACCTTCTTAGCCATGAGGCCGAGATGGGACTGATCGGTGTCGTCCGCGAACTGGTATACACTAACTTCTTAGCCATGAGGCCGCGATGGGACTCACCGGTGTCGTCCCGAAATGGTATACAGTACCTTCTTAGCCTTGAGGTCGAGATGGGACTCACCGGTGTCGTCCCGGAACTGGTATACACTACCTTCTTATCCATGAGGCCGAGATGGGACTGATGGGTGTCGTCCCGAACTGGTATACACTACCTTCTTAGCCATGAGGTCGAGATGGGACTCACCGGTGTCGTCCCCGAACTGGTATACACTACCTCCTTAGCTGTTACGGCTGACGAACAGGTGTTCAATATCATCTCTGGCAGAAACCGTCCTAGATAAACGAACAGAGCTACCCTAGATAAATCTACATAATTGTTTAGGTTAGTTTAGGGCCCAAACGTACGCACGACCAACTGGTCGTTGACAAAATACGAATGTTCACTTGAAGGGTACTGACAAGTACCACCCGTCATTGCAGGGCTATATAAGCCCTTACATTTCTACTCTCGTGGGCTAGTACTGTCGTAATCACGAATAGTGTCGCGTCGTGCTGCATCTCGGAGGTCAACTACCAGTGAGATCGGACGTTCGTTCCTTTTGAATCAAAGTTTAACCGTACAGATTCCGCGAGTTCGGTCTAAAATCTGTTAGGCAGTGACAAGGTTGCTCCGAGTCCCCCGCATTGCCAGTGCGTCAACACCGTGCGTCTTAGCTTAGGTAATATCACCTTTCAATTTCTTTCCTATTCTAAATTCAGTTCATTCGCGACACAAATACACTTGTAGAACGAAACTCTATAGTAGGAATATATTTGTCTTCTTTGATAATTAACTCAAATTCATTAAACCCATATTTATCGTCCAATATCCTAACCAAGTAATTGAACGTCCCCACATGATACAATCTTACCGCTCGGATTGTATCAATTAAATTATACTAGTTACGAGGCTTACTAATTATCCTAGCAATTCCCTGATTAACCATCAAGTTCTTTCGCGACATTCCAATTGTCCGAACAGAGATTTATCCAACCTAGCGGTTCCCCAGTTTTGCATTGGGTTCGTCCGCATCCTAACAGCTCCCTGATTTCGCATCAGGTTCGTCTGTGCTATTATACAACCTCCTAGCAGCTCCCCGGTTTTGCATCGGGTTCGTCTGCGTTTGACTCCATTCCTAGAGGCTCCCTGACTTCGCGTCAGTTTCGCCCTCGCTGTCAATAATCCTAGCGGCTCCCCAATTTCGCATTGGGTTCGTCCGCGTTCCTTAACTAACAAATTTATATCATATTCCTAGGGTAATAACCCTTCGCCGGCCACTCGTGCTGCTCGCGGCCCTGGCTCGTAACATAGCCATGAGGCCGAGATGGGATTCACCGGTGTCGTCCCCGAACTGGTATACACTAACTTCTTAGCCAGGAGGCCGAGATGGGACTCACCGGTGTCGTCCCCGAACTGGTATACACTACCTTCTTAGCCATGAGGTCGAGATAGGACTCACCGGTGTCGTCCCCGAACTGGTGTACACTACCTTCTTAGCCATGAGCCCGAGATGGGACTCACCGGTGTTGTCCCCGAACTGGTATACAGTACCTTCTTAGCCTTGCGGTCGAGATGGGACTCACCGGTGTCGTCCCCGAACTGGTATACACTACCTTCTTAGCCATGAGGTCGAGATGGGACACACCGGTGTCGTCCCGAACTGGTATACACTACCTTCTTAGCCATGAGGCCGAGATGGGACTCACCGGTGTCGTCCCGAACTGGTATACACTACCTTCTTAGCCATGAGGCCGCGATGGGACTGATTGAAAATTTCAAAATTTACAAATTTGCTGCGCCTCATTTTCCCATGATCCAATCGGCCCCAAAATTTTTCCAGATCATTTTCTCAACATTTGTAACAATTCTGGTTTACGGGACCAAAAAAATTTCATGGTCGAAATATAAGGTCCACCCTAATGTTGCATATACGTAAATTACGAGAAGCAGTAAAGAGTGCTCAACGTCGAAGAAGAAAATCCGGGTAACTAAAACTTAATATGTACTACATTCCACGTTACATTAGAATAATTGTAGTTTAATTATGATACATTTTATATCAACATTTTTTATTTACACCTAGAAACGCCACTGTCTCGGAAGGAAATGGACATTCGAGAGAAGCAATGAAATTAGAGCATCATCGCGAAAAAAGATGAGTTTGCAATAACCTCAATATTTTATGAAATTCTATTATAATTATAGTTATGACTGTATTTTTTTATTATAGGAAGACAGAAGATCAAATAAACTTGTGTGTATGCTAGTATATAAATCAATTTATATATATTATACAATTTATTTTATTATTTGTTTGACAACTAATAAATCTGCAAATTGTTTCATAAACTAAAAAATACTTCCTGCATTTTCGTATTCTCCAATCAGTCCAAATAAATACCATCAACCTGTTCTCATATACCAATTTTTATCAATGCAATTATGACAGTAACAAAACGTTTCTATTTTAAATGAATACATATATTGAACAATGTTTTAACATTTTTAATTTTTTGGAAGGTTAAAAAATGTAATTAAAAAAGTAATGAAAAATAAAAATTTTTAAAAAATCCCCGCTGCACGGGGACTCGAAGGCTAGCTCCAGATTGCGATTCATACGCTCGACGGCTCGACAGCCGAATTTCAGTTTCGTTTCCGTAAAGCAATACAACATGGCAAGTGCTAAAAATACGATACATACAGTGTCTTCTGCACCGATGAAATGCCGTCGGTGGCCTCCTGTTTCTCACTCCAGTCAGAATATATCCTAGAGGGCGTAAGAGAGCACCGAAAAATTCGAGGCTCGCCAACTCCCATAAGGCTGACAGTCTTTAATAGTATCACCGACGAGATATAAGGATAGACCTATTACCAAATGTATTTTTGTGGCCATCTTTGCTGAGGCCACATGGCCTCTTTTTCTTGTCATTTCCTGTATTACCAACTCAGTTTTGGAGCCCCAGGCAGGATCTCGTCGGGGCTGCTGACAGCTAAAATAGGCTGACAGCACAAATGGGATATAGGAATAGGATTCCTATATCTCGTTTGTGCTGAGAGCTTTCTTACAACTTTTAGTATTTTCTCTACAATTCCGGCCAAATGCAATTTTAGAAAAAATTTCTTTTGACATCCTGTAGTAAACTAATTGCTCTGGCAATATAATATATATCTCGTCGGTGCTGTAACGTGGAAAATAGCAAAAATACGCGCTGTGCATTACACGGCAGTAACAGTAAATTGGCAACTATGCGACGAATATTTTCGAATGTGTTTTGGCAACTACGCCGTCGATATCTGAAATTCTACGTAATTCCTAAACTCACCACTCTAAATTGTAGAGGGCATACGAAAACCTCTGGTTTTTTTGCACAGTCGGTAATTCATAGCGTGGACATTTATCCAGTATTTACCTTTTATTCAGTCCTTCGTAGCAGGTCTTCCCGTAGAAGGTTCCGGTTGAACTGATCTGGTACAGCGCTGGTTTTCCTTACAAACAATGGTCAGCTCGGTATAGAATCGTTGTTTCCTGGTGTGGCGCGTAGCCTCGAATTCGTAGAACCGCACGTAGTGTTCGCGAACTTCGATTTTCCGGAAAGCGATTGACTCTATCCTGGCAGGATCGCCAAAATGTCACGTAATAATAACTCGGTTATTATAAAAAAAAACCAGATGCTAGACCGTTGTCCAGCACTGACTCTCTTTATTCAATATTTATGACAATTACACAAAGAAACCGACAGTATTTCGATCCGCGTACTTTTCTGGTTCGTTAGCGACTGACTATCCGTATCCGTTCTCCTGTATTTATAAGATGTTGTTATCAACCGGGCATATTCCGGGCAACGGTCGATCCTTGGTGGCGGAAAATTAGGGGTGATGTCATCCATTCCCCTGTATTTGTCCTATGTTGTTATCAACTGGACGTAGTCCAGTCAACAGTCGATCCTTTGTGGCTGAAAATTCGGGGTGACGTCATCTGTGATAATCGGCAGAAACTTGGGCGTTACATCGTCCGCGAACTGGTATACACTACCTTCTTAGCCATGAGGCCGAGATGGGACTGATCGGTGTCGTCCGCGAACTGGTATACACTACCTTCTTAGCCATGAGGCCAAGATGGGACTGATGGGTGTCGTCCCGAACTGGTATACACTACCTTCTTAGCCATGAGGCCGAGATTGGACTCACCGGTGTCGTCCCCGAACTGGTATACACTACCTTCTTAGCCATGAGGTCGAGATGGGACTGATCGGTGTCGTCCGCGAACTGGTGTACACTACCTTCTTAGCCATGAGGCCGAGATTGGACTCACCGGTGTCGTCCCGGAACTGGTATACACTACCTACTTAGCCATGAGGCCGAGATGGGACTCACCGGTGTCGTCCCGAACTGGTATACAGTACCATCTTAGCCATGAGGCCGAGATGGGACTGATCGGTGTAGTTCGCGAAATGGTATACACTACCTTCTCAGCCATGAGGCCGAGATGGGACTCACCGGTGTCGTCCCGGAACTGGTATACAGTACCTTCTTAGCCTTGAGGTCGAGATGGGACTCACCGGTGTCGTCCCCGAACTGGTATACACTACCTTTTTAGCGATGAGGCCGAGATGGGACTGATCGGTGTCGTCCGCGAGCTGGTATACACTACCTTCTTAGCCATGAGGTCGAGATGGGACTCACCGGTGTCGTCCCCGAACTGGTATACACTACCTTTTTAGCCATGAGCCCGAGATGGGACTCACCGGTGTCGTCCCCGAACTGGTGTACACTACCTTCTTAGCCATGAGCCCGAGATGGGACTCACCGGTGTCGTCCCCGAACTGGTATACAGTACCTACTTAGCCATGAGGCCGAGATGGGACTCACCGGTGTCGTCCCCGAACTGGTATACACTACCTACTTAGCCATGAGGCCGAGATGTGACTCACCGGTGTCGTCCCCGAACTGGTATACACTACCTTCTTAGCCATGAGGCCGAGATGGGACTGATCGGTGTCGTCCCGAACTGGTATACACTACCTTCTTAGCCATGAGGCCGAGATGGGACTGATCGGTGTCGTCCGCGAACTGGTATACACTAACTTCTTAGCCATGAGGCCGCGATAGGACTCACCGGTGTCGTCCCGAAATGGTATACAGTACCTTCTTAGCCTTGAGGTCGAGATGGGACTCACCGGTGTCGTCCCGGAACTGGTATACACTACCTTCTTATCCATGAGGCCGAGATGGGACTGATGGGTGTCGTCCCGAACTGGTATACACTACCTTCTTAGCCATGAGGTCGAGATGGGACTCACCGGTGTCGTCCCCGAACTGGTATACACTACCTTCTTAGCTGTTACGGCTGACGAACAGGTGTTCAATATCATCTCTGGCAGAAACCGTCCTAGATAAACGAACAGAGCTACCCTAGATAAATCTACATAATTGTTTAGGTTAGTTTAGGGCCCTAACGTACGCACGACCAACTGGTCGTTGACAAAATACAAATGTTCACTTGAAGGGTACTGACAAGTACCACCCGTCATTGCAGGGCTATATAAGCCCTTACATTTCTACTCTCGTGGGCTAGTACTGTCGTAATCACGAATAGTGTCGCGTCGTGCTGCATCTCGGAGGTCAACTACCAGTGAGATCGGACGTTCGTTCCTTTTGAATCAAAGTTTAACCGTACAGATTCCGCGAGTTCGGTCTAAAATCTGTTAGGCAGTGACAAGGTTGCTCCGAGTCCCCCGCATTGCCAGTGCGTCAACACCGTGCGTCTTAGCCTAGGTAATATCACCTCTCAATTTCTTTCCTATTCTAAATTCAGTTCATTCGCGACACAAATACACTTGTAGAACGAAACTCTATAGTAGGAATATATTTGTCTTCTTTGATAATTAACTCAAATTCATTAAACCCATAATTATCGTCCAATATCCTAACCAAGTAATTAAACGTCCCCACATGATACAATCTTACCGCTCGGATTGTATCAATTAAATTATACTAGTTACGAGGCTTACTAATTATCCTAGCAATTCCCTGATTAACCATCAAGTTCTTTCGCGACATTCCAATTGTCCGAACAGAGATTTATCCAACCTAGCGGTTCCCCAGTTTTGCATTGGGTTCGTCCGCATCCTAACAGCTCCCTGATTTCGCATCAGGTTCGTCTGTGCTATTATACAACCTCCTAGCAGCTCCCCGGTTTTGCATCGGGTTCGTCTGCGTTTGACTCCATTCCTAGAGGCTCCCTGACTTCGGGTCAGTTTCGTCCTCGCTGTCAATAATCCTAGCGGCTCCCCAATTTCGCATTGGGTTCGTCCGCGTTCCTTAACTAACAAATTTATATCATATTCCTAGGGTAATAACCCTTCGCCGGCCACTCGTGCTGCTCGCGGCCCTGGCTCGTAACATAGCCATGAGGCCGAGATGGGATTCACCGGTGTCGTCCCCGAACTGGTATACACTAACTTCTTAGCCAGGAGGCCGAGATGGGACTCACCGGTGTCGTCCCCGAACTGGTATACACTACCTTCTTAGCCATGAGGTCGAGATAGGACTCACCGGTGTCGTCCCCGAACTGGTGTACACTACCTTCTTAGCCATGAGCCCGAGATGGGACTCACCGGTGTTGTCCCCGAACTGGTATACAGTACCTTCTTAGCCTTGCGGTCGAGATGGGACTCACCGGTGTCGTCCCCGAACTGGTATACACTACCTTCTTAGCCATGAGGTCGAGATGGGACACACCGGTGTCGTCCCGAACTGGTATACACTACCTTCTTAGCCATGAGGCCGAGATGGGACTCACCGGTGTCGTCCCGAACTGGTATACACTACCTTCTTAGCCATGAGGCCGCGATGGGACTGATTGAAAATTTCAAAATTTACAAATTTGCTGCGCCTCATTTTCCCATGATCCAATCGGCCCCAAAATTTTTCCAGATCATTTTCTCAACATTTGTAACAATTCTGGTTTACGGGACCAAAAAAATTTCATGGTCGAAATATAAGGTCCACCCTAATGTTGCATATACGTAAATTACGAGAAGCAGTAAAGAGTGCTCAACGTCGAAGAAGAAAATCCGGGTAACTAAAACTTAATATGTACTACATTCCACGTTACATTAGAATAATTGTAGTTTAATTATGATACATTTTATATCAACATTTTTTATTTACACCTAGAAACGCCACTGTCTCGGAAGGAAATGGACATTCGAGAGAAGCAATGAAATTAGAGCATCATCGCGAAAAAAGATGAGTTTGCAATAACCTCAATATTTTATGAAATTCTATTATAATTATAGTTATGACTGTATTTTTTTATTATAGGAAGACAGAAGATCAAATAAACTTGTGTGTATGCTAGTATATAAATCAATTTATATATATTATACAATTTATTTTATTATTTGTTTGACAACTAATAAATCTGCAAATTGTTTCATAAACTAAAAAATACTTCCTGCATTTTCGTATTCTCCAATCAGTCCAAATAAATACCATCAACCTGTTCTCATATACCAATTTTTATCAATGCAATTATGACAGTAACAAAACGTTTCTATTTCAAATGAATACATATATTGAACAATGTTTTAAAATTTTTAATTTTTTGGAAGGTTAAAAAATGTAATTAAAAAAGTAATGAAAAATAAAAATTTTTTAAAAATCCCCGCTGCACGGGGACTCGAAGGCTAGCTCCAGATTGCGATTCATACGCTCGACGGCTCGACAGCCGAATTTCAGTTTCGTTTCCGTAAAGCAATACAACATGGCAAGTGCTAAAAATACGATACATACAGTGTCTTCTGCACCGATGAAATGCCGTCGGTGGCCTCCTGTTTCTCACTCCAGTCAGAATATATCCTAGAGGGCGTAAGAGAGCACCGAAAAATTCGAGGCTCGCCAACTCCCATAAGGCTGACAGTCTTTAATAGTATCACCGACGAGATATAAGGATAGACCTATTACCAAATGTATTTTTGTGGCCATCTTTGCTGAGGCCACATGGCCTCTTTTTCTTGTCATTTCCTGTATTACCAACTCAGTTTTGGAGCCCCAGGCAGGATCTCGTCGGGGCTGCTGACAGCTAAAATAGGCTGACAGCACAAATGGGATATAGGAATAGGATTCCTATATCTCGTTTGTGCTGAGAGCTTTCTTACAACTTTTAGTATTTTCTCTACAATTCCGGCCAAATGCAATTTTAGAAAAAATTTCTTTTGACATCCTGTAGTAAACTAATTGCTCTGGCAATATAATATATATCTCGTCGGTGCTGTAACGTGGAAAATAGCAAAAATACGCGCTGTGCATTACACGGCAGTAACAGTAAATTGGCAACTATGCGACGAATATTTTCGAATGTGTTTTGGCAACTACGCCGTCGATATCTGAAATTCTACGTAATTCCTAAACTCACCACTCTAAATTGTAGAGGGCATACGAAAACCTCTGGTTTTTTTGCACAGTCGGCAATTCATAGCGTGGACACGAAGTCCCATAAGATGATCTACCTTACTATACCTTCTTATAAGATGGTCTATCCTTATATCTCGTCGGTGATAGTATCTCGTCGGTGCTATTATCACAGACGAGCTATAGGAATAGATCTGACACCTTATGGGACTTGGTGTCCATAGGAATCTGAAGTACCGACACCTTAAAATGTCAGTGACTTTAGCGTCCTCTACGCTTTAAGAACCGTGAATTCGAAAACTAGAACCAATACGAATCGGGTTCGACTGGTAAAACTTCTACAGCCAGTGCCGGATTAATCCAGTGCGGGGCCCGTAGCAAATGTAACCAGGAGGCCCTATTGTTTGCACAATAATATAATAAAACCCAATTGTTTGAGATCGGATACGAGAATCAGTGGGAGTTCGTGAAAGGTCAGTG
Source organism: Lasioglossum baleicum (assembly GCF_051020765.1). Taxonomy (NCBI): domain Eukaryota; kingdom Metazoa; phylum Arthropoda; class Insecta; order Hymenoptera; family Halictidae; genus Lasioglossum; species Lasioglossum baleicum. Next base: position 1,291,430 of record NW_027469094.1, read on the forward strand.
ATAGTATGTCCACTGGTGTCACACACACTTTTAATGTAACGCAGTAGAACAAAACTTAACAATAGACGCGATGTACAACAATAATTATACGCGTATGCGGTGTGAACGACGATGGGGTGAGACGACTGCTAACGGTTGTACGAAGTATGGAAAACGTAAACATGTAAAGCGGTGGCCGTTAACAGTGCGAATGACTCTTGATCAGCCGGTATCTGCCGAAGATCACGCGTTCCGCGGACGCAAAGTGGGGGGCCGCGTGGCTGACGTGACGTCAGCCGCTCGGCTACACGACGTCGGTTGAAAACGGATCAGTCGAGCGTAGATCGGCCGGAACACCAATGAATGACCTTTTTTGTAGCAAAAATATCTGCGAACGATATGTCTACAGAACGTGTTTTTTAAATTTTCAATATGGGCCCACATAAAAAAGTTGAAAATGCAACATTTATATTTTTTCAACAATTTTGATTCATTGCAATTTCTGAAAAAATTTCTTTTCACAACCTATAGTAAACCAATTGCTCTAGCTTTCACAAAAAATTTCAAATCGTATAGTACAATATTGAAACAGTATCGTCTTTTTTAGAGTGTCTTTAAATTTTTGTTCACAAAATTTTGTATATCGAAATGTAATAAGAAAACTATAAAAACGAACACATTAGGAAGGCGTAAAATATAAAATTTTTCAATTTAAGAATCATATTAAATACACGTAATGCGAATGGAGTATAACATTTTTTATTCGTGCTAATAAATGCTCCAAAATTGTGTTTTATCGGTAACATTGAGTGTTGACACTGAATGGTAACGGGGTGTTAGCACACCGATACCGACGGAAATGGGGTGCTAGCAACCCAATACCGACGGACACCAAAATGCATTGGGTGTCAGCTCTGTTCCTATATCTCGTCGATGACTGTACGCATAGGAGCTGATCTAGGCTAAGGTTTTTAGAGGGGGCAGCACTAAACCGGTGGCAACGAAAACCCGGGCGTGAGCCTCTCATATATGGTCTAAGGGTGTCTCATAGAATACATAAATAGTTTCCAATAATAACCTTTGATGTAAATTTTATTCTTTGTCAATAATTTTGACGTTCTCAAAATCAAATCTATGATCCATTTCAAGTGAATGTTTCGTCAAAGCCGTATGTTGTGGTGGAGGTAAGAAAATATTATGCTTGTGTTCTGTGACACGAGTTTTTAAATTTCTGGACGTTTGTCCAATGTATACTTGACTACAGCTCAAGCAAGGTTTCGAGTATACAGGGTGTCCCAGAACAAGTGTAGTTCCCGGAAATGGGAGGTTCCTGAGACCATTCTAAGAGACATTTTCCTTTGCAGCAATGTCAACTGCGGCTTTGTTTAGGAGTTATTAAAGAAAAACACGGATCAATCAGAGCGCGCCCTGGACCGCCGCGCCGCGCCGGCAAGCGAGTGTTGGTGGTACGCCGTGACATCGCATCGTGACGGCGCACAGTGGTCTGAGAGCGGCAGAAAACGGCAAAAACCCTAGGAAAGCTTTATTTCGGGGAAAATCTCGACAAAAAATGTTTGTAACCGTACTTGGTCACGAAAAATAATAAATACATTAAAAAATAAGTAATAAATTAATAATAAATAATAAATTTTACACTTAAATTGTGAATATAAAATAAATTTAAAATGGAATATAATTCAATTTAAATTAAAGATAATGCAAAATGATTCCTCTCCATATTAAATAACTACTTAATTTAAAAAACAATAATTTCATGCCAATTAAAATAAAACGAAATAATTTCATGGAAATTTGTTAGGTACAGTATACAGGTAAGGTTTATTTACATTTTGGTCACGAAAAATAGTAAATAAATTTAAAAATAATTAATAAAATAATATTAAATAATACATTTTACACTTGTTTTTACATACAGTGGGTAACGGGTTCGTACAGGTTCTCTCAATAGTATGCATTGTGAGAATTGTTAACACGATTTTTCAAATATTTCCGATGATCTGACAAAAAATTTTTCAAACGAAAGTTTATCAGTGTTCACTTTTCTACAAACTTCAATACAAAAAATTAAAGAAAAATCTCTTTTTGTATAAAAAATGAAGGTCATCTCAATTTTTTAAATATTAACATATATTTTTTACTTCATAATATTTTAACTGGTATTAGACGAATCCAACGACCTATAATAATACAACATTAAACCTTCAAATAACGCTACAATAGTTTTGTCAACGTTCGGAACGTCAAGTGTTCCAGAAAGCGGAGCGTTCTTTGACGCGTTCTCACCGACATTTCATGAGATAAAACCCAAAGCCGCAGGTTACCGCAGATGAACTTTGCATTTATTGTTTACTTAGACATCTACAAACGTTATTTTTCCATTGGCACCTTGGCGCAGTTTGGCGCAAGAGAGATATCGTATTTCAAACTTCATTAACGTTGCTCTTTTCCCCGTTTAATAGCATTATCTGCAAAACTCTACTCGAAAAAATTAAAAATAAACATTTTTCGCGATTTACTCCGGGTCTTCGTACTTGAAGGAAGTCAGAAAAGAAAACATTATTTACATTACTATTTTTACAGGCTCATACGGTTTCTTCAAACATGCGCTTGAATTTATGCTGAAAACTAGGTACGCTTAGCATGGCCAACTTTAAGACGTTCTACAAGAAAGTGTATTTGGATTTTGAACTGATTCATCCTAGAAATGTTTGAATTTACTCTCCTACTAGTCAAAAATATAAAAAATTTGGTTTTTTAAGAAACTTGAAAATATGGGGTTTTTGCCGCTTTCAGACCACTGTGCGGCGCGGCGGCCCAGGGCGCGCTCTGATTGATCCGTGTTTTTCGTTAATATGTAACTCCTAAACAAAGCCGCAGTTGACTTTGGTGCAAAGGAAAATGTCTCTTAGAATGGTCTCAGGAACCTCCCATTTCCGGGAACTATGTAGCGTGACCCGTTGATCACGCGAACATAGTTACGATAGCGTTACCGCAATATAGGTTCGATTAATGGCGGTGAGAGGGAAAATTGAATATAAAGCATAACGTTTAGGTCAAAGCCGCGTATTTCATATACATGTATTCTTTATTCGGGCACAATAGCTTAGGCTTAGAATAAGTAGGGAAACAAGAGGTTCCCCCAGAGATCCTTGACGAAACCAGATGGGCGAGACTAATCGAGGAATTTGGGTAAAGTCATGTAACTCTTGGAGGAGCTTCTCCAATTTCGCATAAATAGGCAGTCGAAGTCTAGAATTGGTCAAGGACGGGAAGTCGTAAATTCTCAGTCAAGGACCTCTTGGAACTCCCTCGGACCTCTCTCTCGCTCGGTCCCACGACCCTTGTTTCGACGGGCCTTCACCCTCGCGTGTACCCCACTCTCGTGCGCGTGCTATTGAGGCACCTCCACCACCAATCACCATCAGCAACCGAAGACGAGCCACCCGACGAATCAACGTCCAGCTGGAAGATCCGAATTTTCCTATTGGCTAAGGAAATGGATGCTGGGAGAAGATAAAACTTCAGGACGAGGCAAATACGAGGCAGATAGAATTCTCAGAGCTTAGAGTCAACAACGAGTACACTATTAAATAAAGTCTATATTTATTTTTCTTTACATTACATTGTTCAAAGTTATTTTCTGCAAACCTTCCACGAGCAGACTGCTTCAGCGCTCCAGGGGCACCCGAACCCAGCAAATTCCCTAATCCCACCACACTGCGACGTAACAACTACACTTGTTCTGGGACACCCTGTATAATATTGCCACTTTTTCTAAATGTGGTAGCTTGTCTTTAACAGGTGGAAATAAGGTTTTAAGGGGGAACTATACTCTACTGAAGTAACTAGAAAGAAACTAGAATCTTACTAGATTTTGCGTCGAAACATGGGTTTGCGGGATCGATTTTTTGTCGTTATTTGAGCATATTTTGGGCTGGGTGAGGACTCATTCTGTAAAGGAAGGTTAAATACAGGGTGCTCTTCTCATGATTTAACGAGATTATGTTTATATCTCATAATATGAGTGCCCAAAGTAGACAAAAAATCTAGAAAAATAACCGCAGATTTCAATGTATTTTTCTGTCTCAGAGAGACTTTTTTGACTGATATGATGAGAAGAGCACTCCGTGATGAACCTTCCTCTATCAAATGAACCTTTGTGCAGCTCAAAATATGCTCGTATAAGGACAAAAAGTCGAGGCGCGTGATTTTATTCACATTAGCATAGATTTCCCCATAAAGACAGAGGTCCTCTCTGATGCAGAGCCAGTCTAGAGCCAATTTTAGTTCAGTTCGTTTAGACGAGATGGCGCCTAATCAGGAGGACTGTCAATCAGTGCTGCGATATCGTGCAACATTTTACTGCTGCACTGCTGTCATCGTGGAATCATAGCAAAACTGACACAGATGAGTTAGATATTCTCATCGGTGGCACTAATATTAGTGCGAGCTGCCCTGTGTAACGGCATTCGCGACGAGCTGAATAGAATATGGAAATAGGAGGTTGATAACTTTGATAAATAGTTCCCTTCTAGTTACAATCCGAGGGTATAGTTCCCCCTTAAGATAATTTGGAATTCTGAAGATTGTATGAATTCCTACTCTTCGAAAGATCCTCTTTATGTCATTGGAGATGTTCTCAACATAAGGAAAAACAACAGTATTTTTTCAATTGATTGTACCAGTTCTTTTAAATCTTTCCTCTTTTCGTTTTTCAACGAAAAGAGGATGGTATAGTTCAAAAATACCCAGACAGCAAAGCGTGCGATAGCCACATCTCGAGCCCAGCGTGCCGACGCCACCAAACGGTCACGTACAGTGGTCGAACGCCACTTGCAGCTGTCCAAGCCACACGATGACTAGATTGTGGCCACACCACAAATGCGCGTGAGGGCCCGTAGTCTTCCCTCGACACGATCTTGGCACATGATGTCGTCGCCACAATCCGGGCTGACCGTGCCTGGTTTAACGATCGGGCCGTTGTAAGAGGGCAGCACAGCCGCACTAATGTAGGTTGAAGTCCCCAGATGTGTAGAAGACTTCTAGCTATCGGCGCCTACTCGCCGCCTCGACCCAGTGTCGAGGTTATGTTCGACATATCACGAGGGACGAAGGAAGTAGTAGACAGAAAACTCGCTGCTTAACGGACAACCGTCCAGCTCGGGTGTTGAAGCTCAAGAGAGAGAGCGGGAGCTCTGGGGAGCACTTCTAGTAACACGGGAGTGGGGGAACAGAGCCCCTACACTAACTGTGGGCTCGGCGCTGCACTCGTCCAATCACGAGGCTCCGCGCCTGCGCACAACCTCCTTCGAGGAGAAACTCTCTCGTGAGCCATTGTGCTCTGCCTCTTCGTTTCACGACCTTGTCGAGACTACACGTGTACCTCTCTGCTCCAGTGTTAACCTTAAAATATTTCACTAGTTTTACCACGTTGTGGCCTACTGTTAAAGGTGTTATACTAAACTGCTATCTCAGCTTCTACTAGCTGATACTGACATACAGCTAATAAAATAAGCTGTTCGGTGAATACTGTGAATCATCATTTACCTCCCGAGCCATTCCTCGTTGAGAAACGTTTTACATGAGTGTGTAGGCTCATATTAATTTACCTACACTGGTGACCCTCAGCTAATCTTTGGTACACCGACGTGCGGAGAGAAGACAGATGGTCGACACCTTCACACATTGGTAACCCATCTCTCCCTCGTTCCCACATAACTCTTCCTTTTTACTTATTTTGTACACATTCAAGGCGGGAAAATTAAATGATAGATTATATTAACTTCCCGATTTTATAGGGAAGTTATTGTAATGACCCCGAAAATCGAAAACCGATTTTTTAGCAGATCTTCACATTTCATGGTCATTGCAGTCATTTTAGACTATTTTCAGCAAAATGTTCGTACGCGCGCGCGTGTGTGTGTGTGTGTGTGTGTGCGCGTATGTCTGTTTCTATGGTATCAAATTTTTCGTTAACGTTTTCTGAAAAAGTAATAACGCGATCAGAATGATGAATGATGCAATCGATGTGCCTCGTCGTAACTTAGAGCTGATTAGATTTTGGTCCATATTGCTCAAGTAGTTTTTTAGATTTTTCGTTTTTTTTCGGAAGGAGTTGATTCTACAATGCAATTTATACGAGAGAACGGAAAGTTTCCATCGAAGAAACAAACGTAATTACACAAAAAATTTTTTTTCGATTTTTTTAAATTTAAAAAAAATTTTTTTAAAAAATTTTTTTGTACCTTACGATGACGTTTCCGCTTACAATAATCGAAAATTATCCCAATGCAAGAGTGAGTTAATTATCTCTACTCCCGAGAATACATTTTCAAAGAATATCGATGAAAGTACAAAAAAAAAATTTATATCACAATCTTTAAAAAACAATCAGTTCAATACGTATTATTTACTGAGATTAAATTGAAAATTAATATAAACTATATGATAATTATTAATAACATTGATGTTGAAAACGGATTGGTTAATGGAGCACACACATGCGGAATATTAAAATTTATTACTTTTCAAGAAAATACTAAAATTCCGTCTATATTGTGGTTAGATTTTCAATTGGCCAGAGTACGAGTGAAAGTAAGAACTCGTTATCGTGATTATATGAAAAATGCAAATATTGATCAAAATTTTACACCAATAATAAAAATATCGAATCAAGTAAATATGTCGAGTGAGGAAAAATATCAAATCATACGTAGTCAATTTCCAGTGGTTCCTGCTGAAGCGATTACGATTCATAAAAGTCAGGGACAAACATACGAGAAAGTATGTTTGGATTTTAAAAAATCAGAAAGGCGAACTTTACAAATGTTGTATGTAGCACTGAGCAGAGTTTCAAAATTGAGCGCGGTTTATATATTTTGGGACAATTTAAATTAACAGTATCGAAGAAAACCAAGATCAATACTGCAAACCCGGATAATGAGGAGTTGTATCGTTTGCGAAAAACTAATTAAGACAATTTATTTTGCAACATTAGTATGCTATAACAAGGAACCAAGCGAGCAACGAGCCTGCGATGTTCGTTTAATACGACGCCATATAGCAAACATTTTGATAAGTAGAAAACTATTGAATTTCCCTGAAAACGTATAATCTTCTTAAAACGCGTACACTTAATAATGATAATAATATACTGCAACTAACGAATCGGGAAGTTCTTTGTGTGGCTCGTGGAGAGTCACACACCAAATAAAAAAAAACATTAATAGCTATAGGTACTACTAGCCATGCGTACCACTAACCCTTTCGCAAGAGCAGTCCTATCCGCGAGCTCGCGAGGCGAGCGAGCAAAAACAACCCTACTCGCGAGCGAGCGTAGCGAGCGAAGCAAGCGAGCAACAATAACCCTCTAGTTTATTGTAGTATTTGTAGTAGTTTTCCTAGACTGCCGATCTTTATGCAAAATAAAAATTGTCTGCATCGATTGCAAGAGATAGAAACTAAATTGACTGTTACTTTTTTATGCAAAAAAAATTCTCGTCATCTAAAAGCTACATTTATTTTATGATGCTCATATAAATATTCATTAGAAACGATTCAAATTTTATTTCATTTAAAAAGGAAGGCGTGACAATCTTATTTGTTTGCACAGCACAGTCGCAGCACAGTCGCACTAATGTTCCGAATGCCGTTAGTTATACAGGGCACTCTCTTCCTTTTTGTTATCTCTTCCTTATGTTACTTCTTCCCCCCTTGCCGTTCCATTTTCTTTACAGTTACATTAAGAGTAAACCTACACATAAATCAATAATCTAGTAATACATTAATTATCCCCTAATACGTACAGTTACACGAATTAATATTCGGACGATCTAAAAAAGATGATAACTTTTTTAATATTGTACTATACGATTCGAACTTTTTTGGGGAGCTAGAGCAATTAGTTTACTACATCATGTGAAAAGAAATTTTTTCAAAAATTGTATTTGGTCGGAATTGCAGAGAAAATACCATAATAAATGTTACATTTTACAACTTTTTCGTGCGGGCCTATATTGAAAGTTTAAAAAGTGCGTTTTCTAGGCCTGCGTAAATAATATGCACTGTGAAAGTTTCATCGAAATCGGTTGATGCGGGAAAAAACGACAGGCCTTGAAAGATGTAAGAATTCTTCGATATAGGCTGAAAATCTGCGATTTTTACCATTTTTAAACGTTTTAAACGTAGCTCATTGCAACGTTAACCGATTTTGACGAAATTTTCAAAATATGTTTAGTCGACACAGATCTACGAAGCGTATTTTTCAATTTTTCAATATGGGCCCACATAAAAAAGTTGTAAAATGCAACTCTTAGTATTTTTCCATACAATTCCGATCAATTGCAATTTTTGAAAAAATTTCTTTTCACGTTCTGTAGTAAACTAATTGCTCTAGCTCCCCAAAAAAGTTCAAATCGTTTAGTACAATATTAAAAAAGTTCTCGTCTGTTTTACAACGTCCGAATATTAATTCGAGTAACTGCAGTTCCAGTATCTCCTTTTTCCAGGATTGCAAGGGTGCGTGATTCGCCTCTTCTCATCTCTCGATAATGTGGTAATTGGAAGGTTTTGGTGGAAATCTAGTTCGCGTGTAAGATAACGGATACTAAGCTAACCTAAACTAACTACATATGTATATCGAAAAGAAGAGTCCACTCGGTACTAAGCTGTTCTACGCTGTGCAGTTCGATGTGCTCGCATTGACTTCCAGAGCCACTCTGCCTATTTTCCCTTCGTCAAGGGCTCTCGTCGTCAGTCGTTCTTTTACTTCTCCCCCACGATCTATACCTGAGTAATAAACGTAACGGTTTTTTCCGCGAAGGTTTGGGACTGTTTGGGACACGGTTCTGCAGGCCATCGCCGCTCGCCTGCAAACCATCTGTGTCCCAAATGGTCAGGATACAAAATACTTAAAGCTAGACGCTCTTAGACCTAATGTTAATTTATTCGAACCCCACAATAATAATACAAACACGGGGTTTCTCACTAGTCAGAAACGCTAGATAAAAGATCGATCTAGGGCCCCATCTCCCTCAAAAGTCCTATTTTCCGTTTACGAGACGAAATTTGCATTATTCGGAAGGATACAAGCTATTTTCATATACATGCTGCCGAATAATGCCAATTACGCCTCGTAAACGAAAAAATAGGACTTTTGAGGCAGATAGTGTCCTAGATCGATCTTTTATCCAGCGTTTTTTACTAGTGAAAAACCCCGTGTTTGTATTATTATCGAGAGATGAGAAGAGACGAATCCCGCACCCTTGCAAATCCTGAAAACGAGTCTACTCCCTTTTAATAAACTAAAGCAAAGATTTGAAACCAAGGAGTATGTTCGGTTGCAAGTAGCTACGGTTATAAAGTTTAGTACCTTAACGGTATAAAAGGTCCAAATACATCTGGCTACATCGGCTGTGCTTCTTTCGGCTGGCTAAAAATCACTTTGTTGGGAGGTACATCTGGAAGGTCTTTAGCTGAATGTTTTATGACGGCCTCGTCTGTGAATTCGGACTCGCGCTTGTTCCTTCGCGCGTAGGGTTTTACTACGGAACATTAAGTGATCTGTAGTTCCTTTTTCATTTGGAGCAGCTAAGCATTGGAAAAACCGAAAGAATACCGGTATTATTTCGGTTTCGGTAGAAAATTGATTGCGCCGTTATTCGAAGACTTTGAATAAATCCACTATCCACAGTCCAAATTCTATCTTGAGATTAGCCTTTTTTTAATCGGAAGAACGCCACACGAAGCAGCTAGCGTCATTTACATGAAACAATTACGAAAAATAAACAACGTCTGCAATTAACTTGTTAGTGGTTTCATGCCGATATGCCTGGCTGGCCGTCGCGCGTCGGGTTACCTGGCCGTGTTTATTGCACCACTTGGCCACGGCGACCGAAGTCTTCGCCGCTCTGGCATAAAATTATTCGAAGCTACACCGTTTCGATAGTTTCCAGATGGCTGGAAAACCCCAAGGTCTGGTCGCCACATGTGCGATCTTGCCGAATCCTAGGGCCCGCTTCAAGCACTAGCTTAAATTTAGTTCCGTTCACCCCCAAATGGGACTTTCACCAACATGTTCAGTCGCGTTTTTAACACTTTTTAATGGGTTGTTAACATTTTTTTATCTTATTAGGAATTTATTTTAGTTAGTGATCATATTCATCGATAAAAAAAGATGAGTATACGGTACTATCTATATTGAGTCCTACAAAATTGCAATTAGAATTACGATTTCAATTATGTCTACTTGTTCTTTGAATACAGTAGAGACTCCCGTATCCGTACCCCCAATATCCGAATACATACCCTAATATAAGGACGTCCTATTGTCCGTATGTTCTGTTATCGCCGCGTCGCTCGCTGTGCCGGGATTCAAATGCGCGCCGTCTCCAGATTCCGACTTTCTGACTCATGCTTCCGAAACTTCGGCAACGTAAAAATCGAAGGAACGCGTCGGCGTCGATCAGTCGAGCAGGTAGTTCACACAGACAGAGTAGAGGTACGCTTGTGTGTAGCGCGCAAGCAATTGAACAGGCACTCAGATGGGCTGAGTTTTCATGTTACCGAAGTTTCGAAAGCATGAGGCGAAAAGTCAGAATCTGGAGACGGCGCACAGTGTGACCTTTCGTCCAAATCGGAGACAAAATCGAAGAACTTTCGATAGAAATGAGGTAGAGCGATGAAATTTTTTAAAAATTGCTGGAAGCTGGAACTTTGCAGAATATGGGAAAAATAGGGAGATTATGGTAAGAACGTTTTTTAACGTTGAGAAAATTCGTTAAACATGTAGAATTTCAAGAAATCGGTTTTGCAATATCCTGAGGTCGTAGACAAATTTTGAGACCAGATTTGAAATCAGCGTGAAAAAATCTACGGGAAATGATATATAGCAAAAATTTTAAAAAAATTTTCCGCGCGTGGTATTGGAAAAAACCCAATTTTCTCGAAATTGTGCAAGTTTAACGAATTTTCTCAACGTTAAGAAACGTTGTTACCATAATCTCCCTATTTTTCTCATATTCTGTAATGTTTCAGCTTTAATTTTTAAAAAATTTCATCGCTCTACCTCATTTCTATCAAAACTTCTTCGATTTTGTCTCCGATTTGGACGAAAGGTCCCACTGTGCGGCGCTCATGTGAATCCCGGCACAGCGCGCGGCGCACATTTTGCTGTTACTTTTGATCTATAAGAGATATCGAAGAGAAATTACGCCTAAATTTTTTTTAGGCTTAATGATGTAAACGGAAATATATTTTGCATTTTTTAAATAATGTTTTCGTTGATTCTTAAGGTATAGCCGGAAAAGATGGTCAGAAGTATCCAACCAAATTTGTTTTTAGTCACGTCATGTTCAACAGAAAATTATGAAAAAATTCATGAATATTCTATCGAATAGCATACACGACTGAGATTTTTTCAAAATTTTTGGTTGCAAAATCGATTTTTAAACGAATCGGAAAACATAAAACTGCCGATTTTATATCGGTCTTCAGTTGATCACATTTATTTTATATTATTACGTTAGTTATGTCTAATCCTGATTATTAATGTGTATTTTTTCAGGTTTTTTTGATTATGGAAACATGTTTTAAAAAATTGAAAACCTCCAAACATTCGAAGAAAATGCATATTTTGTATTGAAGTGTTAGAGACTCCAGTTTTATAAAAATTCAGTACTTGGATACATATTATTGAAGAAACTGTTCTTAATTTTTTTGGAGATTGCGTAGTCGTTAACAAAACAACTATGAGGTTGCGAATCTTCTTGCCCCGAATCGAATCCCGCTGCTTCTGTTTCTTTCAGTAAATGCTTGTTGCTTCGGGTTTTAATGAAAAGTTTAATAAAAAACATTTTTTAATTGTCTACATTTATTTTCAACTTAAAGTACTGCATCAGTCCTTTAAGTTGAAAATAAATGTAGACTGCAGACAATTAAAAAATGTTTTTTATTAAACTTTTCATTGAAACCCGAAGCAACAAGTATTTACTGAAAGAAACGATTAGCAGCAGGATTCGATTCGGGGCCCGAAGATTCCCAGCATAGTTGTTTTGTTAACAACTACCCAATCTCTAAAAAATTATGAAAAAATTAAGAACAATTGCTTCAATAATATCTAAGTACTGAATTGTATCTAATTGTAAGTACTGAAACTAAGTTTGTTAGGAGGTTTTTAATTTTTTAAAACATGTTTCCATAATCCGAAAAATCTGAAAAAATACACATTAACCCGACTAGAAATTTAGTTAGGCATGCCTAACGACGAATGTGGGCCTAATGCGGAAAGCATTGGGATACGCCTAAGTTGGGCATTCCTAACAGTTGCTATACGTGGGCCTAATACGGAAAGCATTGGTGTACGCCTAAGTTAGGCATTCCTAACAGGTGCCATAGGTGGTCCAAATGGGGATGGTCGAGTGCATGCCTAAATTAGGCATTCCTAACAGATGCCATACGTGGTCCAAATGGGGATGACCGAGCGCACGCCTAAGTTAGGCATTCTTAACAGGTGCCATGCATGGTCCAAATGGGGATGACCGAGCGCACGCCTAAATTAGGCATTCCTAACAGATGCCATACGTGGTCCAAATGGGGATGACCGAGCGCACGCCAAAGTTAGGCATTCCTAACAGATGTCATACGTGGTCCAAATGGGAATGACCGAGCGCACGCCTAAGTTAGGCATTCCTAACAGATGCCATACGTGGTCCAAATGGGGATGACCGAGCGCACGCCTAAGTTAGGCATTCCTAACAGGTGCCATGCATGGTCCAAATGGGGATGACCGAGCTCACGCCTAGGTTGGGCATTCCTAACAGTAGCCATATGTGGTCGAAATGGGGATGACCGAGCTCACGCCTAGGTTGGGCATTCCTAACAGTAGCCATATGTGGTCCAAATGGGGATGACCGAGCGCCTAACAGGTGCCATATATATTTTTGTCATACCACGATAGCATTTTCCGAGACGAATTCATACATAAAGCTCATTATGTTATTTACGGTTACAAAACATTAGAAATTACAGGGTGTTTCACGAAATTCGGACGTCCCAAGTACATACGTCTATTTTTTAGTTTTATAGCCGTGGTCAGGACTTTCGTACGTATACTAGGATGCTCACTTCTCATGCATAAGACATATTTATATATAACAATATAGCAGGTCCAGAGTGTGTGAATGAGTGAAGAAGTATGTGTGAGGAATGAGTGAACGGTGTGCTCTCTCTCGTTTAAATTTAAGAAAAAAATATTATTATTATTATTATTACATACAACAAACAATAGCAATATTTTTTTTTTATTTACATTCTATTCATATATATTTTATATATATATATATATATATATATATTGTGACGTTGCAAGCCTGCGACGTCACTTCTCCGTTTCAGAAACGGTCAATAACCGTATCGGGAGTGGACCGGACCGACCGTTAGTGATTACGGAAACCACCCGCAAGATTGAGCGCTCCTTAAGGAAGTTAATAAGATCGAAGATCGCTCCTAATGCCATCTGTTACACGCGCCGAGAGTGGCCACTTTCAGGAACGTGCCTAGGGAGCGACAAATACCGACAATGCGCCCCGCATCATAGGATCAGCCGACGACGAACTATTGGCCATAATCAAAAACATTCCGGATCCGGAGAGGTAGCAAGGGGCACCGCTGCACACGAGCTAATAAACTCGGAGGCGACGATCTGGGACAAAGGAGCCGCCACTGCAGGTCAGCAGCTATTTGGTGGTCCCGCCGTCGTCTCACCTGGCTACAGACGGTTCCGGCAGGGTGGTGCGGAGGAGCGCCTCGGAGGATTAATCCTCCCCGGTCGTCGTAAGACGATCGGTAGTTGGTGTTGGAAAGGTCGGGGGCCCGACGACCTGTTCGGATAGTTCGATCCTGCGGCTAGTCGTAGTCGCGTTGCGGGTGCGCCCCTAGGGAATTTCGGTAGGGCGAAAGGAGTGGGGAGATCGAGAATCGAAGCGCTCCGTCGAGGCGGATCCGCGGATCACTGTCGCGCTGGTTATCGAGTAAACGAGTCGTTTCCATAGATCCATCGAACTTCCGAGGTCCGAATTCCGTAGTACAACGGACACGCGACGCGGGTGGTTATTTCCGAGCGAGCGTAGGAACCGAAGGCAGAATTACCGGCCTGAAGTAGAAGGTCCGGCGAGCCTACGTCTACCACGGTAAGTCGACAAGTGATCCTCGGTCGTATTTTAGTGTTGGCTCGATATTTAGTGCGAGGACGAGGCGAGTGCGTATCGTCCTCGAACAATTGGTGATAGCCGAGGCATTTGGCCTCGTGCTTGGTGCTCGCGTTCTCTTAGAGAACGCTGTGAGCCTTTTCGAGCAGTCTCCCCTTCGATTCGTCGGAAGTCTTCCTTAAGGAGCCGTGTCGGAAAAGGATAGTTTCGATATTAGCGAATTCGGTAAAGTACCGTTCAGTGCGCTCGTCAATCTCGCGACAGTCCGTCGAAACTGCGCCGTACATCTGCGTCCCGCGAATTCTCGTCTCTCGCGAGACGTGCATTGTACCGTCGTACCGTACTTTCTAGAATCGCGAAATCTCGACTAACGCGCTCCGCGATCGAAGATCCATCGCAATAGTGTATTAGGAGCGCGGGCTCCCGGGTTGCGGCCACGTGGCCGACCACCTGTAATTTATCATTTGACACCGAATAAATTAGTTCGAGCCATAATCGTTTCGAGTTTATTTCCGACCTGCGAGAAACGTCCTGCCGCGAGGGCTGTCCCCGTTATCCACTGTGTCCGAACTCCTGGCCGTTCGTGTCGTAGAATTCTGTCGGCGATTGCGAGAAGAGTCGAAGCTCGTGTTCGACTTCCGCGAACACGAGACTTTGGTGTTCTTTAGTGCGGTACTTCCGCGTACCTGGCGCCCGAACAATTGTTCAGTTAGTGTTCCCTTCGAGTATTCTCGTCAATTGCATTTGTCCCGAGAGGACCGTGTCCGCGCGGCAGCGCACGGCCCGTCCTCAGCGACTGTAAATTCTCGGGGTTGACCCCTTGAGCCGGTCAGAAAGCCGAGCGAAAAGAGGCAACGTTACAATATATACTGCGACGTTGTCCCTTTTTCGAACGGTTTTATGGCCGACGAAAAACGGTCAACCCCGAGATTTTATAGGCTCTGAGACCGGGCCGTGCGCGGCCGTGCGGACACGGTCCTCTCGGTGCAAAGGCGGAACTCGATGGAGGCTTGAACGAACAACGCGACGATAGTTCGGGCGCCAGGTATTTAGAAAATACCACGCGAAACACGATGGTGACCTCGAACTCGGGGAAGCCGAGTCCGAGAGTCAAGCCTCCACGAAACGCGGTCTGAAATAATGACGCGAACGGCCAGATGGTTCGAGCGCAGGAGATAACGGGGACAGCCCTCACGGCAGGACGGATCTCGCCGGTGAAGAATCAACAAACGGAATTGGCTCTTAATCTTTAATGGTCACGAAAGTAAAAGATACAGGTGAGCGGCCACGAGGCCGCGAACCGGGAGCCCGCGCTCCTTGTACACTTTAGCGGAAGATGATCGTTCGCTGAGCGCGTTAGTCTATCGTGATTCTATCGCGGACGTACGATGCTACGGTACAATATTCGATTTGTTCGTCGATACAAGATTCCGCGAGGCGCGGATGAACGGCGCAATTCCTACGACTGTCGCGAGAGTCCGAGACGAAGCGAAATTGCCGACGTGCGATGGATAATCCACGGCCGTACGCGGGATTCGAGGCGCGTAGACCGCCGCGGTTCACGCGTAATTCCGCCTACGCTTCTACCGTCGCCGACTATCCGAACCGAAGACTATTCGAGACTTATTCGATACCGACACAACTCCCGAGGAAGACTTCCGATTTACGAAATTAAGGGGAATTCTTGTCGCGAAGGCTCACAGCGTCCTTGAGGAGGACGCGAGCGAAGGCTCGAGGCGCCCTGCGCCTCGGCTCTTACGAAATCTCCGAGGACGAGACGAACACGTGTCGTCCTCGCGCGAATAACACGAGCCACCACGATTAACGAATCGAGGAATCACAGAATCGACTTACCGTTGACGATATTTGTTCGAGCCGTTCACCAGACTTCTGGACCCTCGTAGTAGGTCGTTTCTCGTTACAATTTCCGCGGTGAAAGGAACCCGGAATAAAGCCACCCGCGACGCGATACAACTACGGTATTTGCGGGATTCGGTAGTCGGAAAGAACGATATTGATGGAGCGTAAATACGACTGTACTCAAGGAGTCTCGGTGCGACAGTGGTTCCTCGATCCGCATCGACGGAACGCATCGATCCTGGTTCCCCCCACTCTGAGCGTATTGCCGAATTTTCCGATAGGTGCCGTACGCAACGCGACTAGGTTGTCGCAGGATCGCAACTACGAAAAAGTCCTAGGGCCCCAGACTTTACGCGACCACTTAATTTACCGCGACCTTTGAATTCCCGCTCGCCCTCGGCGAGCGGTTCGCATAATCCTCGGCAGCCAATTCGACACACCACCCACGCTGAGATCCTAGTTGAGCGGGATGAGACGGCGGCGGGACTCGGGCATGCTGTTGTTCGCTATAGGATCTCTTCGTCCCACGACGGCGCCTCCGGGTTTGTTCGCCCGTGTGTGATGACTTATTTTGCTGCTTCCGGCGCCGGATTTGTTCGTTGGCCATCCTTTTATTCGGTATTTGATCCTTCGGCACCTTTTCGGACTCGTACGCTTTCTTTAGGATCGATAATTGCCTGAAACGTCGTACTCCGTACGCACAACAGATGGCATTAGTACGGTGCACGAAATCGGAAGATTTTCCTCTCGGAGTGCTCTTATGGCCTGCGGGTGGCTTACGTAACCGAAAAAGGTCGGTCCGGTCCACACGTAATTCGGCTGTTTGACCGAGTTCAAACGGCGAAGTGACGTCGCACGCTTGCAACGTCACAATACATATATATTTATAACAATATTTATATATGTACATATATATTTTGTCACGTCGCTTTCTTAGCTTGTCGTAAAGATGGTAGAACGATGAATGGCGACACCGAGAATTTACAGGCGAGAAGCCGGGCCACGCTCGGCCGCGCGATGCGTGGTCCTCTCGGGACAAAATACGCCCGCAGTCTCTTTATTCGATAATCAAGCTGAACTAGATTTCGGGCGCCAGACACCCGTAGGTGTCACACGAAAGCATCGTAATCGGAACTCGAAAGAGGAACGCGGTATGACTCGCGAGACTGTGGCGTAGCAAACGGAATCTGAATAGCTATCGCGAAGGCCCAGGATTCTACGTCGAGAGGACACGAGACGTTCCCCGCGACGGGAAGGTTTTCACACAAGAAAAATACAACGTTTCGGCTATTAATTCGTTTATTACACGACGATCTTAAACTGCCGATCTGATCGGCAGCAGGTAGTACAATAGCCGGCGCGTTTCAGTAAATCTGGCGAGAGGTGTTAATCGCACGCGCGGATTGCGGTTTCCTTAGACTCTCTTCGCAGAGGATTCGGCAGCGATAAGACGTACGACACGCGGAAGACCTTACAGGTCGCGTTCCGTCCGAATCCCGATGTTCTATACGACACTTAGATAGCTGACACTGTTCGAACTAAATTCACGCGCACGAATCGAGCACGCGACGGCGTCCCACCGTGGAACGAGACCAGGATCTCTAGAAATAACGGCAATAACGCTAAAGATTGAATCCGCGACTTCGCGTTTAAACTGGCGTCGTACAACCGTCACAATGCGGCCACGCGGCCCCCGCTATCCGACCGGATTCTAATTAGGAGGACGAAATCCTTCACAATCCGAAGGATTCGTACCCCTCGCAAATAATATGGACGACTTCCGTTCGTCCCTCGTACCGTTATTTCCCGCTAAGTGGTTCACGAACCGTTACGACCCACTACCCGAGCCAACACGAAGTTTCGTTAATTATTTACGAAAGCCTGATCGGCGCCTACCTTTTATCTCACGGCAGCGGATGTTCGGCAGCGATTTATTCGTCCTCCGATCAGCCGACGCAAAATACTTTAATCGTTAACAATCGTTAAGAGCGACAACTTATTCGTAAGAGTTCTGACGACGCAATGGATCTTCACGCGGTGGCCCGGGTACGCGGAAGCAGAGCGTCCCCCACTTCCGTATTCCGCTTTCCTCACGCAACATTTCGGCCTATCGCTAACGCGGGATTTCGCCTCAGCGAATCCGTCGCGACGGCGCTCGGCTTCCGGCAGCGTCCGGCTAATCCGGCAGCGATGTCGTCCGATTGGCCGCTTCCCGATGAGACGATCGACGTCAGCCAATCCGGTTGCGGTGCTGGCTTCTTCCCGGACGAGGCGACGACAGGGTAGAGTGGATGATATCCTCTGTACCGCATGCCCTCGTCGGCGCCTCCAGGTTGATAGTCCTGGGCCTTGACGATCTCTCGCTGTTTTACCTCGAGTTGTGCCTTCTTCCTGCCTCGAGGTGCTGATTCTCGATGGCACGTTGCATCTTGTGTTGAGAGTGGAATTCCGGATCCCGCCTGGGACCCGGATACGGTCCTGTAAACGTTCGTCACGCAAATTGGCGCGACATTTCAAATATTACTAGTCGGCCTTTGGGTCTCGCATATGCCCAGGGAGATCGCTCGCTGCTGCCCTTATCGCAAAGCTCGACCAGAGGATGGCCAGGTCCTCCGCTAGAGAGGTTAGAGTGACGCTGGCAATATTGCCACGTCACAATTTATAACAATATTTATATATATACATATATATATATTTATTACAATATATTTATTTATATATATACTTATATATATTTATAACAATATATTAATTTATGTACATATTGGGGACCGTACAAATAAGCTTATGTGACAGGTGAGCAGTGTCAGAGTTAACACGACTGTGTCGCGCTGCATTGCGCTGCATCGCCAAGCAGTGCTTCGATTGAACCCAACTTTTTTCATACGATGGATGGCCGCTAGAGGCGCTGCGCGGAAAGACAGTAACGTATCTACTATTGGGTAGCAGAGCGGCCAGAGCCCTGAGGCAGTTATATTGGCGGGAATGTATCGAAATAATCTTACCGGACAAAACGACTCCACGACGTGTCCTACCAGTTACAAAATATACACAAATACACTTGTTATACATTCATTTTTCAGAATCAAATCATATAAATTTTTTAAAATTCTGCGGGGTGCTCAAGGAACCCCATTTCATCTACCCAATAGTAGATACGTTACTGTTTTTCCGCGCAGCGCCTCTAGCGGCCATCCATCGTACGAAAAAAGTTGGGTTCAATCGAAGCACTGTCGCCAGAGAGGATATGAGAGTGCTCACGCCCGGGTTTTCGTTGCCACCGGTTTAGTGCTGCCCCCTCTAAAAACCTTAGCCTGGATCAGCTCCTAGACCGACAGTAGAGCGGATTTCCCCCTCCCACTTTTAGCCTGGACCAGCTCCTAGACCGACGGTAGAGCGGACGCTTAGCCTGGATCAGCACCTAGACCGAAGGTAGAGCGGACGCTTAGCCTGGATCAGCACCTAGACCGACGGTAGAGCGGATTTCCCCCTCCCGCGCCAGAGAAGATGAGATCTCACATCATTTTTGAGAAAGAGAAATTAATAGTTTTAAATACAATCTCTCTCTCTATTTATAGATTTAATATACAACTTGGAGAAAAGTTCCCGAGAGTTAGAACACATTTTACTCTCAAATTAATATATATTTTGCGTAGTTTTCTGCAGAACTTGGCATAAAAATATAAATTAATTTAATATTCAGCATAGGATAGATTATCCTCTAGTTGTATGAGATAATTCAAACCATTTAATATCAATTTAATTGCTAGTAATTACGCTAATTGCGAATAATCGTATCCACATAGCACACGACGTTTTATACACGTCGTTATTACGTCTTCTTTAGGTCTCAACGTCTTACGTCCCAAAAGGACGTGTTTAGACGTCTAAAAGAGCCATTTTGGAAACGTCGTTTTTACTGCTGAACGAAAATGCCCCTTTTAGACGTCTCATTTCAACCGTAAAAACTTAAAAGACCTGTATTAGACGTATTCCAGCGACCTTCCAGCGGTGTTCCAGCGACTTTCGAGACGTCTGAATGTCTTGCGGCAGGCGTCTAAAATATATCCTTTAGACGTCTCAGCGCCATTTGGGTAGTTGAATTACATTGTAATTGAAATTTAATGTATTTGGAGCACAATGTAATTGAAATGGAATGTAACTGAATGATTCAGAATCAGACTTCGAAAACTGTTTAATATCGATTTCGGTAACTAAACCAGTTATGAAGAACTTTTATTTCGACGAACTGTTTTACGAAGAACCGAAAGGGTTTTTCAGGATAAGTATGGTCCAGCAGCTTTCACGGCAATTTTTATGGATATCACGTGCAAAAATCAATGCTTTTAGGTTGAAAGAAACGAAAATACTCGAACTTACATCGTGCATTTTATATATTTGTTTACGCAACTGTGAGCAAATTATAAACTGTAGAAAAAAAATAAATTTTTTTAGGGTGCAGATTCCAAGCAATAGAAGCTGCTGTGTCAAAGATTGACGATGTCCCGGACGAGTTGTTCCCATTATCTATTCCTTATTCTTTTCGTTACTTTGTATTTTGAATAATATAAACAGTATTATAAACAGTAGTGATGGCCACAGTATTGTGTCATAGTAATCTCAGAATCATGATTACGGTCGTGATTTCGTAATCTAGAGTGAATTTGCTTATTGTCATCCTAATTCTTCGTATATCATACAAGATATTCTTACCAAAGGTTGAAACCATGCTGTATTTCAGGGGTGACCAACTTTTGTGTACATAAGATCTACTTTTTATCTTAAAATAAAATCGCGATCAACTTGTTGTCATAGGCGTAGTCTAAGTGGGGTGAGAGGGAGGTGTGAAATACATACTATGTTTATACACTGTGTTTCAGTACATAGATTATTTAACGGGCCAAAAAAAAATCGTCCAGGGGAATTAAAACAACATGAGTAATTATTAACAATATTAGTTCAAATTAGCTACAGATAAAGACAGATTTAGAATTAAATCCTTTTTTTATTGCCTTAACATTAATGGGATGACTGAGTTTGCATGTCTCTAACCAAGCAATCATAATTAGGTGTATATCCTGACAAAGATAATAATAATGAGTCTATAGTATGGGAATCAGTCAGGACAGAACGTTGTTTAGTCTTCGTTAACTGTAAGTATGACAATGCCGATTCACACGGGTATGTAGATCCGAAGCAAGAATAGTATATGCTACATTTGGTGGTACTGGGATATTTTTCGCGGTTGACGTATTTCCAAAAATCATCCTCAAATTTTCTGGTTTGTAAGCTCGACGTCTACATTATAGCCAGAGAGGCGGTTGATCGACCAAAATTGGATTCGCTATATTTGATGAAAACATCTTCGATCGGACTGTTGATAACAGATTAATCATTCACTGATCACGATTCGTGGTTCACCCTGTACAAAGGGTGACTACTACTTTTTAGTGTATAGTACAGTTAAGGAGACTGGAGACACACGAGAGAGGATTTCTTCGTTTCGCCCAAGACAAAGTATTGCTTGTGTGAAATCAGGGACTTAATCCCGGTAAAATATACATACCGGACAATACCGGTAACGGTATTATGCCAAGCGGCTGAAATAACACCGAAACCGTTAATATACTTTTTGGAGCAAAAGCTTCTGAAAAAGTAAGTGTGGGCTTTTGTTGTGCCATGGCCGAACAGCAATGGGCCACCAGCCGTACCCTTAAGAGTTAATAGCCGTAATAACCATAAAGACATTAAAGACCAAATAATAATAGAACTAGGCTAGTTCTATTCATAACCCCTCATCCTATCCTAAATAACAGAAAACTTAAAAATTTGTAAGACAACCAAAATGAACGCCTATTGTCAGCCTGTTATTTATGATGGGATGAGGGATTAAGTTCTTATTTTGGATAGGACGAGGGATTAAGTTTACTGTTAGCTCCATTTCTTTTTCTGCAACACGTATTTTTGGAAGTGAAACATATAAAAGAATAGGGTCATTTAGTCGGATTCGAGCTACCTGGCTGGCCGGAGGATTACCCGGTCGTGTTTATTGCACCACTTGGCCAAGGCGCTCCAAGCCCTCGTCGCTTCGTCGCCCTAGCCAGCAGAAATGGGTAAAAATTGTATTTGGATACAAATTTCCAACATATTTTCACGAGTAAAACCATTAGACACAGTCCGAATTCTATTATCGAGTTTAGTTTTTTCTTAATCGGAAGAACGCCACGAACTAGCTCGTGTCACTTTCGTGACGACATTACGAAAAATAAACAAGTTCAGCATTTACTTGTTAGCGGCTTCATGGCTGGCCGAAGGATTGCCCGGCCATGTTTATTGCACCACTTGGCCAAGGCGCCCGAGGCCCTCGTCGCTTCGTCGCCCTAGCCAGCAGAAATGGGTAAAAATTGTATTTGGATACAATTTCCAAGATATTTTCACGAGTAAAACCATTAGACACAGTCCGAATTCTATTATCGAGTTTAGTTTTTTCTTAATCGGAAGAACGCCACGAACTAGCTCGTGTCACTTTCGTGACGACATTACGAAAAATAAACAAGTTCAGCATTTACTTGTTAGCGGCTTCATGGCTGGCCGAAGGATTGCCCGGCCGTGTTTATTGCACCACTTGGCCAAGGCGCCCGAGGCCCTCGTCGCTTCGTCGCCCTAGCACAGATGATGGGCAGAAAATGTATTTGAATAAAAATTTCGAGAATACTTTCACGGATAAAACCACTAGAAACAATCCTAATTCTATCGAGTTTAGGCTTTTCTTAATCGGCAGAACGCCACGAATTGGCTCATGTCACTTTCGTGAGGGCAGCACAGAAAATAAAAAAGTTCAGCATTCACTCCTTAGCGGTTTCCTTATAATGTATCCAAATAAATAATAAATGGAAATTATTTTATACTTTTTAGTGCGTTTTTTCGAAGTCGGTTTAATTTTTTTTTTATAAAAGTTTTTTTATTAAATACTCTTATGGTTACACTATGATATAATTTAATGAAAAACTTGTGACTGGGTATTCGGATAGTGTTTTCATATTTTCTTAGTTTTAAAAATCTTAATCTTAATAAATGTGGATTCGAAATAATCTTTTACCTCGCTCTTTCCAAAACCATCGTGACCTTAGTTGTCGGAAAGTCAAAAAAAGTCGCGAACTTTTGGATTATAACCAAATAAAAATCGGTGGGACTCGGAGTCTCAATAACATACAAAAAAATTAATAATTAGCTTTGTATTTTTTATAATTCAAAGTAATGTACTCACCGCACTGAATAATATCTACACTATGAAACTTTCGAAAATCAAGGAGTGCATATACACAAAAACAACAAAGAAATGAGAAAAAATTTTTTCCTTCAAATGTATGTCACAGTTCTTTCCAATGTCAGTGTTTGGGTTAAGTTCTATTACAATCTATGATCGATGCATTAATACTGTAATGTATTTCAATACACATAGATTTTTAAAAATGACATAATAAACGAATTACTGCCATGTCTTGGGGATTTTGCACCACTGTGCGAAGTACGATAGCGTAGCGGCTATAAAACATGGGCATGCGAATGGTCGGGTCATTATTGGGCGATCGACAGCGAAGCTATTTTTCAGAAAGCTGTTTTTAGCGCGTCCTATTCATAATTTTTTACTGTAAAATAATTTTTAAGTTAACACAAGTCAACACGTGTTGTCCGAGAAAGTGTCGACTCCCAGCTCAATAGTAATGACCTGTCATAAACCTCTCCATAGAGAACAGCCCCGGGAACGGCACATAAACAAATCGAGCCTATCATCGCTAGGTCTGCCTATCCCCACCACAGCCGCGCCCGTAGTCCCAATGTTTTGACTTCGACGCTGCACGCTACATGGTACCAGAATGGTACATATGTGTGGCCGCTGTAGCCAATATTTCGTCGACAGCCGAAAATGCGTGTGAAACGAGGTCTGCCTCCTCCGCTCTGATCCAATCGGCCGCTCATTCGTTCCTAGAGACACGTCACCGTAGTCCTGCCTGGTAACCTTCTTCTCAGGCTCGCATCAATACAATGTCACCAGTTCGGATCCATACGAGATGGCGCCTTGCCACCCCCGACAATCGCGTAGTATGTAGTGGGCGGTAACGGTGTAATATCTTAACCAACTCAGAGTTTTGCTAATTCAATTACACAATTGAATTACATTGTATTTCAATTATATAGTAATTCATCTACGTCATCACTGAATTACATATTACATTAAAATACAGCTCTCCAAATTATAGTCCAGAACTTTGAAGAAGTGCGGATATATTTTTATGTTTTTCTTTCATATGCTCTTGTTTGCTGTCCATGCGGTGTAGTTTCTATTCCTCGTCATCCTTCATAATACATACCGCTATTTTATAATTGTACTCCAATTGCAATTACGAATTACATTGTACTTTAATTGAATAAAGATATGAATTATAAATTACAATATGGCTGAATTACAATGTAATCAATTAGTTTGTATCAGGTCGGAGAGAAAGTCCTTACGGTTTTTGTTATTTTGATTTTAATTAAAACCGCAAGAATTTTCTTTTCGGCCTAATAATTTTGCTTCCTCGAGTAATTCAATTGTAATTCTGCACAACTCTGAACCCACTGCTGTTTCGCTATCGCTTCGTACGGGCATTGTATTGGACTACTTGTTGGACATAAACAAATTGAAAATGTTTTTTCACTACATGAAAGGTGTCCCATCTCAACTTGGCCAAAAGTGTCTTCCAGGTGGAAGACAGATAAAAGAGTCACTGTACACGGTGTGCGGGTTGAGGGGAAACCCCAAAAATAAATAGCTGCAGCCTACAACTGACCGTGAAGGTCTGCAAGGTTTATAACACATAATTGCTATTGGGGCTCAGGGAGATTTCAGTCTTTCTTCGTGGCTCCGACAATAAAGTAATAACGAGGTTTTCTCTCAAAAATGGCAAGGACGTCACGTCCGTAAGAAAGGCACATTTTTCAACTGTAGACAAATATTGTGATGTTATTATAAAAGATATTGAATTGTTCTTTGCAGCAGAAGGTTCTGTACACTTTTCCGAATACAGTTATATCCAATATTAACACATTATGATTGTTTAAATATGTTTAAACAATGGTTTCGGAAAGAGCGAGACAAACGATTTTTTCGAATTCATATTTATTAGCTTAAGATTTTTAAAACAGAAAATGGGGGGGGGAACACTATCCGAATACCCAAAATTTCATCGAAAACGGTTGAAGCATAAAACAGATATAGTAGCCATTGAAAGATGTAAAGATACGAATCTTTGAATTTTTCTGCTTACGATTGTAATTGAGTATCCCCACATTTCCATGCGAAATAGGACTACTGTTTCGGATTTTGTTCAAATTTGGATATGTTGCAGTCTTTAGTAAAATATGGACGTATCTCAAAGAGAATTCTTTGAAATCTTGAAAATTGATGGTTCTACGCGGACGTAGAATATGAGGTGTCACAACTTTTTCATTAAATTATAACGGCCAAACTAACAAAACAATGACAATTTTAGTTTTGGGTGCACATAGTGAAACCATAAGAGTATTTAATAAAAATTATTTCAGTTGAAAAAATATTTATTTTCATAGTTTATTTTGCAACTGTTTTTTAAACAGGCGCATTGCTATCATACCGCCAGGAAATTGGAAAAATAAAAATAATGATAATATAGCCCCAAGTGTCCTCTTTGTGGACCCGTTCTTAAAAATACGGATACTTGAAAATTGGCGACATGAAAATTATTTAAAGTGAACGCTGCACCGTCCGACGTAGGGCGAAAAAACGAAATGATTTGATTCTCCTCCGGCGTCGGGACCCCATGGGGTTTGTCCATTGTTACCCTTCGCTGACCTTGACCATTTTGCCCGATGTCGGCTCCACCGACATTTTGAAGAGGAACACGTCCAACGTCGCCGCCAAGCTCCCAGCTCATCCGAACTCGCGTCGAGGTGGACCGAGTAGCTGAGACGCGAGGGAGGAGAAGATGCAACATTTCATCGAGATGCCGAAGAAGATGATCGAAATCTGCCGCTGCCAAATTTTGAAGAGGAATACGTCCAACGTCGCCGCCAAGCTCTCAGCCCGTTCGAACCCGCGTCTCAACGATCGATTTTAATTTGAAGTGTTTGAAAACAGTTATGCTCCTTACTGTATACAGGGTGTCCTACATAACAGTTTTCGCGATTTTTCAAGTACTTGCGATAATAACTTTATCTCGATCGACACTTTGTTAACTTGCGATAATGTTACAAAAAAATGTTTTAAACAAAAGTTAATCAGTCTTCGATTGGCTGTACATTGCATTAAAAAAAGTTCGAATTTTTTATTTTTTTTAGTATTGTCAAGGCCTCCTTCATTTTTTTAAATGGAATGAGGTATTTTTTAATACATCAATCGATGCTGCTGGACATTCGTTATAAAAAAGTACTAACCTATGTATGTCGAAAAGTTAGTAGTCCAGGAGATATTTCAATTTCAATAACTCTAAAACACCATTACTGTCGTACTAACAATAAGACGTTAGCGTTTACTTACTTGTGTAACGTCTTACAATTAGTACGACAGTAATGGTGTTTTAGAATTATTTAAATTGAAATATCTCCTGGACTACTAACTTTTCGACATACATAGGTTAGTACTTTTTTATAACGAATGTCCAGCTGCATCGATTGATGTATTAAAAAATGCCTCATTCCATTTAAAAAAATGAAGGAGGCCCTGACAATACTAAAAAAAAGAAAAAATTCGAACTTTTTTAATTGCAATGTATAGCCAATCGAAGACTGATCAACTTTTGTTTAAAACATTCTTTTGTAAGATTATCGCAAGTACTTGAAAAATCGTGAGAACTGTTATGTGGGACACCCTGTATATGTATAATTTTAAAGAGTACTATGAAATTATATAATTTAAATTGTATTTTTTATATTCTTCTTTTTGTTGAAATAAGAGTTAATTGTTTTTGTTTTTGTTTTTAGTTAAATAAAATTATCTATTTAATTAAGAAAAGAGATTGCGTCGTCGCTTTGTCGAATCAAAAATGTCAAAGCGGTTTCTTGTATTTACCCGAGTCACAATAAATAAATTATATACATATACGCCGATTCTACCTTACTTATTAACATTTCCCTTTTATATTCCCTTCCATATTTTCATAATTCAAATTTTTATCCAAAGCCTTGAAATAAATGTTTGATCGGGAAAATAAATTATGGAATAAAGAATTAATTAATATATAGAATATATAGGCCATGTTAATTTTTATCGTAGTACTCGGCCACCGAGGCAGTCCGAGCTCGTAGCTTCAGGGCTGAAGCCTTCGAATAAATCCACGGATAACACTGCTAGATACAGTCCTATTTGTACCGTGTTTACTATCGTTTTAATCAGAAAATGTCACGAGTTAGTTGGTACAAGTTCCATAAGAGAATAAAGAAAAATAAAGAAGTTCCGCAATTGAATTGGCAGTTTTTGCACATCGATATCTCTCACGACTCTTCGAACTCCGAACTTTAAAGACTAGTGTCCGACCAACAGCGTACAATGAAGCAGATAGAGAATCGAGCATTATTGACAACTTAAACTTTTATAATTTTAATACGAATAAGTTGTAGAGCTTATCTCGATGAAAATGAGACCAAATACGACATCATTTGGACTACTTAAATAAAATCATAATTTTTATCATAACACTACGTATCAATAAAAATTGTTCCATTACACTCGAGTTTGGTCCCCATTTTCATCAGGAAAAGCACCGCAATTAACTCGTAATAATTTTATGTAGGGGAGTATATTGAAAAATCTAAAAGTTTAAACTTTCATTCCTGCATGATTCTCCATCTGCTTACATTTGTTTGTTTGTTACGTTTGTTAGTCGCTGGGTCTCTGACGTTCGGCACTCGCCGAACCTCATCGCCTTTTATTCGAGCTGCCCAGATAGCACACGACGTCCTAAAGACGTCTATTTTACGTCTATTTTAGGTCTGAACGTCTTACGTCCTAAAAAACAGTCTGGTTTTTATAAATAGCCATAATCTAGCAGAAAGTATTAGCATTGGTATTATTTGTTCGAGTTAGTGTTTTTGCTTCAATTTCAATTTCAATTTCAATATCAATATCAATTTCAATTTTCACTGTGATTTTAATTGTAATTGCAATTTTAATTTTTATTATGTTTATTGTGATTTTAATTGCAATTGTTATTTTTATTACACTTTTTATGTCAATTCCACACGCGTTCTTCTAATAAAGTTATTTATTAATATTAAATTTATTAGAATTATGTATTACCGCAACGAATTTTAGCAATTTCTAATACATGGTTATATCGCACGAAGCATCGGTTGAAGCTAGTTCTGATTTATGCCACAGGCTAATAAAGGTTCTGTTTCATGCTAAAACATGCTGCTGCATGGTATGGTCGCTGTTTCATGGAAAAAACGGGCTCTACTGTCGGTCTACGAGCTGTTCCGTGCTAAGCGTGAGCGTGCCGGAAAGTGGTGGCAACTCAGACCCGGGCGTGAGCACTCTCTTATCCTCTCTGCTGTCGCCAAGTCGTGCCGCGCCGCGCCGTGCGTTTACGTGAATTGAGGTTAGTTTAGCACATGCTTGTGCACGTGTTTGCATTAGAGTAAAGAGTATTCCAATTAATAAAAAGCGTGTGTGAGTGATTCGCTAACTTCAGGCACGTGTCACGTAATTGTGTTGGTGAAACTTGTCACTGCCATTTCAGGTAACTTTTAATTTTATATTTATTTTCAGTCATTGAAACATTACTGGCAAAAGAAAAATACAAAAATATTACCCAGACAACCAGGGCTGCACCGGGCAGCAATGTCGCGTTTTGGATCCCTGCTGCCGCGAGGCTGCACGGAAAAGGGTGGGGGATTTTGCCTCACCGTAAGAGGGCAACACAGTCGCGCCAATGTTTCGAATGCCGTACGCAGCGCCGTACAGGCACGTACAGGCCTTGTACTAGGGGGCAGGGGGTCTCTCGCCCCGGTAAGGTGATACAGAGCTGGTCGCGCTGATGTGGATCTTCCACATTAAGATGTCGGTAAAGTAAATGTCTATTGTACAAATGTGTAGCAGCAGCAGCAGCAGTCTTTCATTTTACTGACAAAATTAATATTTTTATTTAAATTACATACTACATACTATCAGGTCGTTCGGAAAGTAATTTCGTTTATCGTGTAGGGATGGCAATGCTTCCGTTTGTCATTACTAGACTGCGGATCTTTATGCAAAATAAAAAATGTCAGCGTCGATTAAAGGAAATAGGAACTAAATTGAATTGAATGTTATTTCTTCAGCAAAGGAGAAAACGAAATGACTTTCCGAACACGCTAATACATTAACATATTACAATAGGAGAGCTGCATAAAGTCTAAATAAAATCAATATTATCACTTTCATACAAAGAAACATTTACCAGTTACTTTTAAGGTTCGGTAGGTGTAGAGTGTTGAAACGTCTTCGTGCAAAAATAATGTGTCGTAGAAGGGAAAGGAAACTTAATTTATAATTTTCGGCTCGAGCGCGTTTCCAGATACCCGAGTGGATCGGGCTGCCAAGGGGTTTCGAGCTGCCCGGGAGTGGCTTGATCTCGTCGGGCAGGTTCGGAAAGAATCGGACAAGTGCGGGCGAGCGAGTTTTCGCGATACTCGAGATTCAATTCTGCGTTCGCACGAACTTGTCCGCTTCTGTCTGAGGTCTGAACGCGCTCGACGAAGTCGAGCCATTCTCGGGCCACCGGGCCACCCGATGGTGTGTCGCGGATAGACTGCGGATCTTTATGCAAAATAAAAATTTACTATATCGATTGCAAGAAATAGAAATCAAATTGAATTGAATTGTTTCTTCAGCAAAGGAGAAAACGAAATGACTTTCCGAACGAGCCAATACATTATAACATATTACAAGGAGAGCTGCATAAAGTCTAAATAAAATCAATCTCATCACTTTCATACAAAGAAACATTTACCAGTTACTTTTAAGGTTTGGTAGGTGTAGAGTGTTGAAATTTATAATTTTCGGCTCGAGCGCGTTTCAAGCTACCCGAGTGCATCGGGCTGCCAAGGGGTTTCGAGCTGCCCGGGAGTGTCTCGATCTCGTCGGGCGGGTTCGGAAAGAATCGGACAAGTTCGGGCGAGCGAGTTTTCGCGCTACTCCAGATTCAATTCTGCGTTCGCACGAACTTGTCCGCTTATGTCTGACGTCTGAACGCGCTCGACGAAGTCGAGCCACTCTCGGGCCACCGGGCCACCCGATGGTGTGTCACGGATAGACTGCGGATCTTTAAGCAAAATAAAAAATGTCAGCGTCGATTACAGGAAATAGAAACTAAATTGAATGTCATCTCTTCCCTTAATGATTTTAATAGAGGAGAAATCATATATTGACATTGTAGTGTCCGCTGGGAAGGCGGAGATCACCAAAGACAAGGTAGTGCACTGGACAGGGGTATTTCACAGTATAGAAATGTATTTCGAGGACTCAGTCTTTACACTCTTATTACAACACGCGTAATCTCCTCTCCGCCCGTCTCCACACACTGTCGCACTCGCCGCAGCGCTGCTGTCGTCCCGCTGACGATACACACACACACACGCACACACATACACACACACACACATGCAACCAAACCGCATACCCAACACTTCCCCCTGTAAAAGTGAAGCCTTGTTACCGTATGCTATCCTGAGAAGTTTCCTGGACTTCCATACCGCTCCGGCGGTCGGACCAGGCGTTTCGGCCTGCCGCTGGAAAGCGTTGCTTTGTCTGAGCTTGTGGGGTCTTCAATCGCTGACTGGTTCCCTAACTTTTCATTGACAATGATTGGCGGAACCGCTTCTACAGAATTTTTCCCGAGATCGGTTGAAGGGTCTACATATTCGCGGTTCTTTAATACCAGCTGTTCGCAACTGGGTACGCTGTATTCGAAATCCTGCTCTTCGTTCTTTCCGAGGTTCGCGGAGTCAATTTGATCAGCATGTCGCACCCACACTCTTCCGTCGTCCAGCTGAACCTCGTAATGTAATTTCCCGGTGATTCTGAGTATTTTTCCAGGAAGCCACTTCTTCGTGCCAACGTAATTTCTGGCTATAATTCTTTGATTCAAGCTAAACTTTTTTACATTCAAGTGTGCATTTACGCTAACTTCGTTTTTGGATGTTTCGTTAAGCTTGAGCAAATCTAATCTACCTCTGGTCTTCCTCCTTAAGAATAATTCAGCTGGCGACTTCCCCGTTGTACTGTGCGGCATGCTTCTATATTGAGCTAAGATTTTTCGAAGATCGCTTTTTACATTTTTCCTGTCGTTTAATTTTTTTAAGGCGTTTTTGATCGTTTGGACAAATCGTTCTGCCTGGCCATTTGTGGCGGGATGAAATGGTGCGGAAAGCTTGTGTTCAATACCGTTGTTGTATAAAAATTTCTGAAAGGTTTCGGAAACAAACGTCCTGCCATTGTCGGACACCAGAGTTTTGGGTAATCCGAACTGCGCGAAAATTTCTTCGCATTTTTCGACGGTCGTTCCCGCGAGCATGTTTTTAACTATATGAATCTCCGGCCATTTCGAAAATGCGTCCACTAAGAGAAAGAAGGTTTCGCCCATAAAGGGACCCGCGAAATCAACGTGAACTCTCTGAAAAGGCTCAGATGCCGGTTCCCAAGAATGCGTGAGGACATTTGCTGGGTTGTTTCTCATTGACAAGCACGGCTCACACGACTTGGTGATGTTTTCAATGTCTTTGTCAATCTCTGGCCACCAGCAATGGCCCCTCGCCAATCCCTTCATTTTTACGATTCCGAAATGACCCGCGTGAAGATCGTCCAGGACGCGTTTTCGCAACTTTTCCGGAATTACTATTCTATGTAGCCTAACTAGCAATCCATTTTCGACAGTAAATTCTCTAGGATCTATGTTCCAGGTGTCCTGGCTGCGTAATCTTTTTCCTTGACTAATGCAACTGATAACTTTTTGTAGTTTTTCGTCATTCTGTATATGTTCGCGTAAGTGAAAGGTGTCTATAGAGAGTATGTTAGCCGTTTCCGTATAGAAAACATCGACCACGTCGCAGTTTTCATCGCTCACAGCGAGAGGAAGTCTCGAAAGGCAATCGGCGTTACCGTTCTGCTCTGATCTACGATATTTGATGTCGTAGTTAAATCCGCGTAAAAATAATGCGTAATGTTGCATGCGCATGGCGCTGTAAGTTGGATGAGTCTTATTTGGACTGAAAATTTGTACCAGTGGACGATTGTCCGAAATGAGTGTAAACTTGTGACCGTATAGGTACTGATGTAACTTTTTTATGGCGAAAACTATAGCGTAAGCTTCTCTATCGATCTGACTGTATTTTTGTTGGATTTAGTTCAAGGTTTGCGAGACGAACTGTATAGGGCGTTCTGAGCCATCCTCATAGCTGTGAGATAAAACTGCGCCAACACCAACTGGACTAGCGTCGGTCGCTAAGGTTAAAGGTCTTTTGGGATCGAAAAAAACTAAAAAATTATCCAGTGTGAACGCTCTTCTCGCGGCTTCAAAAGCGTTCTGACATTCGCTACACCATACAAACTCGACGTTATCTCTTAATAATTTGTACAACGGATGTAGAATTTTACTGATATTTTTCATGAATCGATTGTAATAGGTAATCATGCCGATGAACGAACGTAATTCGCTGACGTTTTTGGGTGGCGGCATGTTTGCTACAGCTTCGAATTTTGCCGGATCTTTGTGGATGCCCTTAGCGTCGATGACAAAGCCACAATACTGAATTTTCTCTTCGAAGAAGCTACACTTGTTCCAATTGATTTTAATATTGTGTTCATTTAATTTTTTTAGCACCCGATCAATCAGATTTAAGAATTCCCTGCACGTAATTGCCGCCAGCCGTAGATCGTCTTGGAAAACTCTTACGCCGTTGACCGACCTGAATAGTTTGTACATGATTTCCTGCCAAATTGCGGGCGCTGGTGCGACACCGAACATTAAACGCCATACCCTATACAATCCGCGTTGTGTATTAATCGTAAGCAAGTCCGCTGTTGCCTTGTCTACAGGCAATTGTAAATAGGCCTGAGAGCAATCGATTTTTGCGAAGAACTTACAGCCAGCTAGATCCGCAAACAATTCATCGATTGTTGGTAATGGAAATTCGTTAACAAGAAGCTGTGGATTAACCGTGACACTGTAGTCTCCACAGATGCGGACAGTGCCATTCTTTTTTAACACCGGAACAATTGGAGTTGCGTACAGTGACGAGTCGACTCGCTCCACTACGCCTTCCTTTTCTAACAAATTTAAGGCTGTATCAACTAAAGGAGCGAGACGGAAAGGCACGCTACGAGCCTTAAAAAAAATGGGCTTGGCGTCAGGCTTTAATGTCAGCGATGCTCCCAGGCCCGTGATTGGCGACAGATCTTGCCGAATCACTTTCTTGTAATTCGAAGATAAATTTCTTAAGAACGTCTTTTTATCGAATTTAACGTTTTCATTTGTGTCCACCCCTAATACGGAAGAGAATAGACTTTGAACACCGTTTCTTTTCATAAAACGTCGGATCCACTCTCTGCCTAATAAGGGTGGACGGTCAACTTCAGTCAAATACAGATTTGGAATGAATTCCGTGCTCTCGTACAGAACCGAAACGGTGACATAGCCATAAACGCGTAGATTAGTTTTGCAAAAGGTTACCAATCGTAATGATGATCGTTGAAGGCGCAGCTCGGGGAACAACTGCTTGGCTTGCTGCATGTACATGAGCGTCACTGCGGCTCCGCTGTCTACCTCGAAGTCGACTCTCTTGCCGTTCACCAACAACTCCTTGAGGAATCTTTCCCTATCCAGGACTTGTTCCTGGTGATCTTTGACCTGGAGGATGTCGGCGATCTCCAAACCGTAGAGATCCTCGTCCAGCTGGTTGATTGACCTAGCGGCTTTGAAACACACCTTCTCTAGATGTCCGCGTTGCTGACACGCATTGCAGACAGTGTCTCTGGGCAACCTGCATGAATTTGCCTGATGACTGTTGTTTCCACACCTGTAACAGCGAGACCTTGCAGGATTGTAGTCGTTGTACTGTTGTGGACCTGGCTTGCTTGAGTTGGCTTTCTTTTGTCTTGAACTCCTGTACGTTTTCTTTTGTCCGTGTAAATAATTGACGGTCGCTGGAGCGGCGCCCTCTCTCAGCTGATCTCTCTCCCGTTCGCACGTTTCCATCGTGATTGCGGTCTGTAAAGCCTTCTCAAACGTTAAATCCTTCGTTTCCAAGAGTCTTCCTTGAATGCGTTGGTTTCCCAGACCGTAAACGAACTGATTTCGTAATGCCTTTTGAAGAAATTCTCCAAAAGCGCAGTGAGCACTGAGTTTGTTTAATGCAGTAGCAAAGTCTTGCACCGACTCTCCATCCAATTGTTTTCTGCAATTGAACTTGAAATTCTCTGAGATCTCGAGTGCCTCGGGAGCGTATAATTCCTTCAACTTTGCAGTTAATTCGCCGTATTTCTTCTTTTCTACGTTTGCAGTACCAAACGTATCGCACAATGCGTTGTATGCGATCTCACCTATGTAGTGTAGTAGGTATTTGCATTTCAAGTTTTCATCCGTGACCTTCATTATACCCAAGGCCCCTTCCATTCTTTGTAACCAGCGGTCCCATTGTGACTCACCCGGTATGAAAGGATTTATTTGTAAATTTGCACTCGTAGTGGCCATATTTGCGATCACTCTAGGCTTGTCCTCGCTATCGCTGTCGGGCTCTTCCTTGCACTCCAGAATGTTTACGGATTTGATCTTGAGTAGTAAGAGTACGTAACACGCTCAAGATTTGCGTAATGTAGACACTGTGTATAACCTCTCGTGACGCAGTAGTCTCTGCGGCGCACGTGACGTTTTGAGGTTATGTACTTAACCTGTACTCTCCGCGTGGCTTAATTTTCGTAAAAATGTTTCCCACAAATATGGAGCTGAGCTACTTATTCAGTATTTTTGCGTCTGTTTCGCAAAACGTGCCTTGGCTTCAGTATAGGATGCAAGTAAAACGATTTCTTGCGAACAACGTGGCGTAGTGTAAATCGCGACCACGTGTCCGGTGTAATCCAACGAAAACTTCGATTCACTTCCAAATTCCTTAATCCTCGTCGCCACTGTAGTGTCCGCTGGGAAGGCGGAGATCACCAAAGACAAGGTAGTGCACTGGACAGGGGTATTTCACAGTATAGAAATGTATTTCGAGGACTCAGTCTTTACACTCTTATTACAACACGCGTAATCTCCTCTCCGCCCGTCTCCACACACTGTCGCACTCGCCGCAGCGCTGCTGTCGTCCCGCTGACGACACACACACACACACACACACACACACACATACACACACACACACACACATGCAACCAAACCGCATACCCAACAGCATCTTCAATTTTAAAAATTTTCCAACAACTATCAATTTCATCTACTCAAGTTTGCTATAAATGCATAAAGATCCGCAATCTATTCGTGACATATCAAGCGGCCCGAGAGTGGCTCGACTTCGTCGAGTGATTTCAAAATTACAGTCAAAACGTGTTGGTCGAGGAAGTGTCGACTTCCAGCTCAATAGTAATGACCTGTCATAAATCTCTCTATAGAGAACAGCCCCGGGAACGGCACTGGAAGAAATCGAGCCTACCGGGTTGGGTCTGCCTGGGTCTGACTAGTCCCACCCCAGCCGCGCGCCCGTAGTCTGAATGTGTTGACTTCGATGGCGCACGCTGCGTAGTATGTGTGACCGCTGTAATAAGTATTTCAATACAGCCGAAAATGCGTGTGAAACGAGTCCTGCCTCCTCCACTCTGATCCAATCGTCCGCGCATTCGCACCTAGACACTTCACCGTAATCCTGCCTGGGAACCTTCTTCTCAGGCTTACACCAAGTACGATGTCACCAGTTCGAATCCATGCGTGTTGGCGTCTTGCCGCCATCCCCTACAATTACGTAGTATGTAGTGGGCGGTAACGGTATCGTATCCTAACCCACTGCTGTTCCGCTATCGCTCGTACTTTCGGGGCAGTGTATTGGATCACTTGTTGGACATAGACAAATCTAAAATGTTTTCTCACTACGTGAATGAAATATGTAATTTCAGGACAGACGCTGTCGATCCTTACGTCAGAAAATGTCTGTTCCAGGGTTGTTACCTTTCACTTAAAAAGGCATCGTTGGTCAAGACTGGTTGCTAATATTATTCCCGAGGTGTAAATGGGGTTATTTAGTCGTATACAGCGTCCTTTGCCAGCTCCTTGTGACGCCAATTTTTATATCTCCATTTCTTTTCAAGGGCTCATTTTACATTCTCCAAGGAATATAAACATATTTTTTTCAAAATTTAAATCACTCTGACGGCTCATCGAAAAAGACGTAAAAAAAGAATTAGCTTAAATTTTTTGACTCCATACAGTTGATGGTCGAGATTAAAAAAATAATTTTGCAATAGCCCAATCCTTTCCTAATAAAACCACCAAAAAAAAAGTGTAGCTCAATCGGATTTCAACGAAAATATGATTTCATTTGTTTCGTTGACAAAAAATTCGATTTTTTATAAAATCCTGAGGTGGTAGACAAATTCTGAGAACAGATTTGAAATAAGCGTGCAAGAATCTACGGGAAATGATGTACAGCATGTTGCAAAATAGTTTTATTGAAATTGTGCAGGTTTAACGAATTTTGTCAAGGTTAAAAAACGTTCGTACCATCATTTCCCTACTTTTCCCATATTCTGCAAAGTTTGAGCTTTAATTTAAAAAAAATTCATCGTTCTAGCTCTTTTCTATCGAAAGTTATTCGATTTTAACGCAGAATTCATCGGGTTGTCGCGCTGTGGCGACCCGGCGGTGACGATCCTTGCAGCGACCCGTGCAGCGACCCTTGCAGCGACCCAATAGCTGCACGGGTCGCTGCAAGGACCACCCGACCACCCCCTGGATCGCGACGGAATGGCCAAAAAAGGTCTGTCACAGCTCTGACCAACCAGTCCTGAACCGCTAGAGGACTCATCAGTAAGGCGGGCCCTGCCCGCGACGCTGCGATATCGGAAGGCGGTTTAAGACTGTATATATAGAGATCGGTGACGGATCAGGTAGCAGCGAGAAAGGTCTTTCTTTGACTATCTGTCCATCTTGTGGCAAATGTAGGAAATTAGCTGCCACAAAAGAGAGCGAGTTATTATTGTCCGCTTCTGTCCGAACGCGCCCGACGAGGTCGACCACGTTCGGGCCACCCGCCCACATGTGTTACGGATAGACAGCGGGTCTTTATGCAAAATAAAAAACGTCAGAGTTATTTACTGTAACTGTTGCCGGTCAAATCTGGAGTCGGTGAAATGTCGATGAAAACCGTGTGCGCCGTCCGGCGCAATATTCGTCGGAATGTCATAACATCTCCAAAAATTCAAGTATTTTAGTCTCGAATCTAATGTCGTTAATGCTTCGTACAGAGCTGAACATTTCGCTTTGAAACTTTAATTCACTGTGTGAAATCAGGGACTTAATCCCGGTAAAATATTTATACATACCAGACAATACCGGTAACGGTACTATGCCAAGCGGCTGAAATAACACCGAAACCGTTAATATACTTTTTCGAGCAAAAGCTCCTGAAAAACTAAGTTTGGGCTTTTGTTGGGCCATGGCCGAACTGCAATGTGCCACCAGCCGTACCCTTAAGAGTTAATAGCCGTAATAACCATAATGACATTAAAGACCAAATCGGTCTAACCAGATTCCTTGGGGTTACCGTGCGCTCGCTACCCCCGCCATATAAAAGATTCTGTAGACTTTTTCAAATACAGTGATATCCAATATTAATACAGTATGATTGTTTAAACATGTTTAAACAATGGTTTTGGAAACAGCGGGACAAACGATTTTTTCGAATCCATATTTATTAAGCTTAAGATTTTTAAAACTAAGAAAATGAAAAAACACTATCCGATTACCCGAAATGTCATCGAAAACGGTCAACACATAAAACAGATATACATAGTAGGCATTGAAAGATGTAAAGAAAAGAATCTTTGAATTTTTCTGCTCACGATTGATCTAAATCGCAGTTTCTTATAATTGTTTTAATTTTTAATTGTTTTCGAGTATCCATACTTCCATGCGAAATAGAACTACTGTTTCGGATTTTGTTCAAATTTGGATATGTTGCAGTCTTTAGTGAAATATGAGAAAACGTATCTCAAACAATTCCTTGAAGTCTTGAAAATTGTTGGTTTTACGGACGTGTAATATGAGGTGTCACAAGTTTTTCCTTAAATTATAACGGCCAAACTAACTGTTTACCCCGACACGAGCACTTCGTTTAAAATCAGGTATGAAGGGTGGGATCAGTCCGGTAGTGGAGAAAGTGTAAGTGGGTGAATTAAAACCAGTGGTTTAAACAGGGAAGCCGGGTTTCTGCGACTTCAAGATCACTTTTAATAATAATTTTAAACACGCGGTACAAATAACTGACAATTGAGATGTCGTTTCGGAGGAACGACTCACGGTTCTCGTTTCGGAGGAACAGAGATCTCTCTCAGTCATCAATCTCGACTGTTGCGGATCGGGGTCCTCGCGTAATACGCGGGCATCCCCACCATACTCTCATACTGGGGAGCTCGTTAGAAATCGTTCAAATTGAACGCGAACGGTAAAGACAATAACACGGGACGAGACGGTAGCACAATGCTTTGAACGTATTTACAATCGCGTGTCAAACACTAACAAAACGATGAAAATTAGTTTTTGGTGCTCATATACAGGGTGCTCGACATAATAAAAAGAGACACCTAGCACATATTTTTAAATTTCTTATATTTAAAGGTGGAAAGTGTACACTCCGTTATGAATAAAACCACTAGAAACGGTCCTAATTCCGTCGAGTTTAGGCTTTTCTTAATCGGCAGAACGCCACGAATTGGCTCGTGTGACTTTCGTGAGGGCAGCACGGAAAATAAATAAGTTCAGCATTCGCTCCTTAGCGGTTTCATGCCGAGCTACCTGACTGGCCGGGGGATTGTCGGGCCGTGTTTATTGCACTACTATTGTGTTCAGGGCTCAGGCCTCAGGGCTCGACCCTCGGGCGTCGGTCGTGTTCATTGTAGCCTCGAGTTGGCCGAAAGTATTCATGGATTTATTCATTTTCGAGAAAATAGAATAAAAATAAAATCACTAACCAGTGTTGGGTAAAAATTCAATCGACGATTGACGACTAAATTTCTACTTCAATCGTTAATCGCGATTAACAATTAATATCCTCGTTTAGTCGTTAATTGTGCTTAACGAATAAATACCGATTGATCGTTATATTTGCGGATAAGATTAAATACTTATTAATCGTTAATTGCGGATAACGATTAAATTTCTACTTTAGTCGTTAATCGCGACTAACGATTATCAATCGTCAATCGGATGACCGATTAAATGCCCAACTCATCTGTCACCAACTCCTCAAATCACTCGCCGATGTCGAGCCGCTCTCGAGCCGCCCGATGTGTAACAGATAGACTTGGGATCTGTATGCATTTATAGAAAAATTGAGTAGATGAAATTGATAGTTGTTGGAAAATTTTTAAAATTGAAAATGTCAATATATGATTTCTCCTTTATTAAAATCATTAAGGAAAGGGATGACATTCTTTTGAGTTTCTATTTCTTGTAATCAACGCTGACGTTTTTTATTTTGCACAAAGACCCGCTGTCTATCAGTAACACATCGGGCGGGTGGCCCGAACGTGGTCGACCTCGTCGGGCGCGTTCGGACAGAAGCGGACAATAATAACTCGCTCTCTTTTGTGGCAGTTAATTTCCTACATTTGCCACAAGATGGACAGATAGTCAAAGAAAGACCTTTCTCGCTGCTACCTGATCCGTCACCGATCTCTATATATACAGTCTTAAACTGCCTTCCGATATC
Source organism: Lasioglossum baleicum (assembly GCF_051020765.1). Classification (NCBI taxonomy): domain Eukaryota; kingdom Metazoa; phylum Arthropoda; class Insecta; order Hymenoptera; family Halictidae; genus Lasioglossum; species Lasioglossum baleicum. The sequence goes on from NW_027469094.1 coordinate 1,331,464, forward strand.
GCAGCGTCGCGGGCAGGGCCCGCCTTACTGATGAGTCCTCTAGCGGTTCAGGACTGGTCGGTCAGAGCTGTGACAGACCTTTTTTGGCCATTCCGTCGCGATCCAGGGGGTGGTCGGGTGGTCCTTGCAGCGACCCGTGCAGCTATTGGGTCGCTGCAAGGATCGTCACCGCCGGGTCGCCACAGCGCGACAACCCGATGAATTCTGCGTTAAAATCGAATAACTTTCGATAGAAAAGAGCTAGAACGATGAATTTTTTTTAAAATTAAAGCTCAAACTTTGCAGAATATGGGAAAAGTAGGGAAATGATGGTACGAACGTTTTTTAACCTTGACAAAATTCGTTAAACCTGCACAATTTCAATAAAACTTTTTTGCAACATGCTGTACATCATTTCCCGTAGATTCTTGCACGCTTATTTCAAATCTGGTCTCAGAATTTGTCTACCACCTCAGGATTTTATAAAAAATCGAATTTTTTGTCAACGATACAAATGAAATCATATTTTCGTTAAAATCCGATTGAGCTACACTTTTTTTTTGGTGGTTTTATTAGGAAAGGAATGGGCTATTGCAAAATTATTTTTTTAACCTCGACCATCAACTGTATGGAGTCGAAAAATTTAAGCTAATTCTTTTTTTACGTCTTTTTTGATGAGCCGTCACACAGTGGTCTGGATTGGAAAATCGTGTGCCTTTCTGCCCAAAAACGAACTTTCTCGTATCGATATCTATAAACATTGCTTCCCAAATGTTCACAGACCTCGGAAATGAAGAAAATAGTACAATTTAATAAATATAATAGTTGCAATAAACATTGAAAATAGGACATTTTAAGAGGAGGATTTTTCACGAGAAAAATTGATTCTCTGTGATGCGGTGCCCTGACGTTCCTATTTAATATTATCTCTCGCTTTTTTTTTATATTGAAGAGATAAAAGTGATAAAAGAAGTGATAAAAAGTGATAAAAGAAGTGATAAAAATCATATCTTTCTATTATTTATTAATGTAAATACTCTATTTATATAATAATGCTCAATGCTGTAAGAAAAATTTGTGAAGTCCTTTCCATTTAAGATGGTATATCTTTAAAGTTTAGCCGAGTTTAGCTTTCTAATTAATTGGAATATTTTTAGTACACCTTCCTTCTAAATAATCATGAAAAAATTAATTCCGCCCCTCTCCGCCCGCTCAAATTATTATTGTTTAAAGCCATTAAAGTTGGATGCGGTATCGCATCAATTGCTGAAACTCAAGGGTCGTTGAATATGAATCTGATGTCAAAATTAAAAAAACAAAATAGCGGTCGGGTATGTGAAAAAATTATGTATTTTCGCAAATATTTGGTAATAGAATGTTTGCGAGGTATATTGTTGGTACAAATTATTATCAGATGACTTCACATAGCGAAGAATGTAAGATTTTAGTGTTAAATATTGCATCCGAGGTAATTCTTTAGTATCAAAATATAATAGAAGTTTTTCAATTCTGTTTCGTTCTGATATTTCGCTCACTTCTAGTAAAATAAAGATATAAGGTAGTAGGCTCGTTTCGTTTTTTAATCATTATAAATTATTATAAAAAATATCTTTGACACGCTTGTAATGCGTTTTTACCTTTACAGTAATTTTTTTTGTGTATGTTGATTGCAACAAGATTTCTCAAATTTATATTTTACGTATTCCATAAAACGTTACACATGTGTGAAACATAAACATAAAAAATACATATTTAGAAAGTAAAAAATAGTATGTACGATTATATTCCAAAAAATTTTTTTTAAATCAAAAATATCAATGAAAATTTATAAAAAATTATTGTTTAACAAATGCAAAAAATATTTAATTAACTATAGTTAAAAATGACTATTTTTTAAATATTTTTAGTGAAAATTTCATTGCAGTATCTCTACTGGTTCAAAAGTTATAACAAAATGGCACACGATTTTCCAATCCAGACCACTGTGCGACAGTGATTTAAATTTTGAAAAAAATATGTTTATATTCCTTGGAGTTTCCACCGTAAAATGAGCCCTTCAAAAGAAATGGAGATATAAAAATTGGCGTCACAAGGAGCTGGCAACGGACGCTGTATACGACTAAATAACCCCATTTACACCTCGAGAATAATATTAGCAACCAGTCTTGACCAACGATGCCTTTTTAAGCGAAAGGTAACAACCCTGGAACAGACATTTTCTGACGTAAGGATCGACAGCGTCTGTCCTGAAATTACATATTTCATTCACGTAGTGAAAAAACATTTTAGATTTGTCTATGTCCAACAAGTTATCCAATACACTGCCTCGAAAGTACGAGCGATAGCGGAACAGCAGTGGGTTAGGATACGATACCGTTACCGCCCACTACATACTACGCAATTGTAGGGGATGGCGGCAAGACGCCAACACGCATGGATTCGAACTGGTGACATTGTACTTGGTGTAAGCCTGAGAAGAAGGTTCCCAGGCAGGATTACGGTGAAGTGTCTAGGTGCGAATGCGCGGACGATTGGATCAGAGTGGAGGAGGCAGGACTCGTTTCACACGCATTTTCGGCTGTATTGAAATACTTATTACAGCGGTCACACATACTACGCAGCGTGCGCCATCGAAGTCAACACATTGAGACTACGGGCGCGCGGCTGGGGTCGGGCTAGGCAGACCCAGGCAGACCCAACTCGGTAGGCTCGATTTCTTTCCGTGCCGTTCCCGGGGCTGTTCTCTATAGAGAGATTTATGACAGGTCATTACTATTGAGCTGGAAGTCGACACTTCCTCGACCAACACGTTTTGACTGTAATTTTGAAATCACTCGACGAAATCGAGCCACTCTCGGGCCGCTTGATATGTCACGAATAGACTGCGGATCTTTATGCATTTATAGCAAACTTGAGTAGATGAAATTGATAGCTGTTGGAAAATTTTTTAAATTGAAGATGTCAATATATGATTTCTCCTCTATTAAAATCATTAAGGGAAGAGATGACATTCAATTTAGTTTCTATTTCCTGTAATCGACGCTGACATTTTTTATCTTGCAGAAAGATCCGCAGACTATCCGTGACACACCATCGGGTGGCCTGGTGGCCCGAGAGTGGCTCGACTTCGTCGAGCGCGTTCAGACGTCAGACAGAAGCGGACAAGTTCGTGCGAACGCAGAATTGAATCTCGAGTAGCGCGAAAACTCGCTCGCCCGAACTTGTCCGATCCTTTCCGAACCCGTCCGACGAGATCGAGACACTCCCGGGCAGCCCGATGCACTCGGGTAGCTTGAAATGCGCTCGAGCCGAAATTTATAAATCAAGTTTCTTTTCCCTTCTAGGACACATTTTTCTTGCACGAAGACGTTTCAACCCTCTACGCCTACCGAACCTTAAAAGTAACTGGTAAATGTTTCTTTGTATGAAAGTGATATGATTGATTTTATTTAGACTTTATGCAGCTCTCCTATTGTAATATGTTAATGTATTAGCTCGTTCGGAAAGTCATTTCGTTTTTTCGTTTGCTGAAGAAACAATTCAATTCAATTTGTTTTCTATTTCTTGCAATCGATATAGTAAATTTTTATTTTGCATAAAGATCCGCAGTCTATCCGTGACACACCATCGGCTGGCCCGGTGGCCCGAGAGTGGCTCGACTTCGTCGAGCGCGTTCAGACCTCAGACAGAAGCGGACAAGTTCGTACGAACGCAGAATTGAATCTCGAGTATCGCGAAAACTCGCTCGCCCGAACTTGTCCGATTCTTTCCGAACCCGTCCGACGAGATCGAGACACTCCCGGGCAGCTCGAAAACCCTTGGCAGCCCGATGCACTCGAGTAGCTGGAAACGCGCTCGAGCCGAAAATTATAAATTAAGTTTCTTTTCCCTTCTAGGACACATTTTTTTTGCACGAAGACGTTTCAACCCTCTACGCCTACCGAACCTTAAAAGTAACCCGGTAAATGTTTCTTTGTATGAAAGTGATAAGATTGATTTTATTTAGACTTTATGCAGCTCTCCTATTGTAATATGTTAATGTATTAGCTCGTTCGGAAAGTCATTTCGGTTTCTCCTTTGCTGAAGAAGTAATTCAATTCAATTTAGTTTCTATTTCCTGTAATCGACGCTGACATTTTTTATTTTGCAGAAAGATCCGCAGTCTATCCGTGACACACCATCGGGTGGCCCGGTGGCCCGAGAGTGGCTCTACTTCGTCGAGCGCGTTCAGACGTCAGACAGAAGCGGACAAGTTCGTGCGAACGCAGAATTGAATCTCGAGTAGCGCGAAAACTCGCTCGCCCGAACTTGTCCGATTCATTCCGAACCCGTCCGACGAGATCGAGACACTCCCGGGCAGACGGATGCACTCGGGTAGCTGGAAACACGCTCGAGCCGAAAATTATAAATTAAGTTTCTTTTCCCTTCTAGGACACATTTTTTTTGCACGAAGACGTTTCAACCCTCTACGCCTACCGAACTTTAAAAGTAACTGGTAAATGTTTCTTTGTATGAAAGTGATAAGATTGATTTTATTTAGACTTTATGCAGCTCTCCTATTGTAATATGTTAATGTATTAGCTCGTTCGGAAAGTCATTTCGTTTTTTCCTTTGCTGAAGAAACAATTCAATTCAATTTGATTTCTATTTCTTGCAATCGATATAGTAAATTTTTATTTTGCATAAAGATCCGCAGTCTATCCGTGACACACCATCGGGTGGCCCGGTGGCCCGAGAGTGGCTCGACTTCGTCGAGCGCGTTCAGACCTCAGACAGAAGCGGACAAGTTCGTGCGAACGCAGAATTGAATCTCGAGTATCGCGAAAACTCGCTCGTCCGAACTTGTCCGATTCTTTCCGAACCCGACCGACGAGATCGAGACACTCCCGGGCAGACCGATGCACTCGGGTAGCTTGAAATGCGCTCGAGCCGAAATTTATAAATTAAGTTTCTTTTCCCTTCTAGGACACATTTTTTTTGCACGAAGACGTTTCAACCCTCTACGCCTACCGAACCTTAAAAGTAACCCGGTAAATGTTTCTTTGTATGAAAGTGATAAGATTGATTTTATTTAGACTTTATGCAGCTCTCCTATTGTAATATGTTAATGTATTAGCTCGTTCGGAAAGTCATTTCGTTTTTTCCTTTGCTGAAGAAACAATTCAATTCAATTTGATTTCTATTTCTTGCAATCGATATAGTAAATTTTTATTTTGCATAAAGATCCGCAGTCTATCCGTGACACACCATCGGGTGGCCCGGTGGCCCGAGAGTGGCTCGACTTCGTCGAGCGCGTTCAGACGTCAGACAGAAGCGGACAAGTTCGTGCGAACGCAGAATTGAATCTCGAGTAGCGCGAAAACTCGCTCGCCCGAACTTGTCCGATTCATTCCGAACCCGTCCGACGAGATCGAGACACTCCCGGGCAGCCCGATGCACTCGGGTAGCTTGAAATGCGCTCGAGCCGAAATTTATAAATTAAGTTTCTTTTCCCTTCTAGGACACATTTTTTTTGCACGAAGACGTTTCAACCCTCTACGCCTACCGAACCTTAAAAGTAACTGGTAAATGTTTCTTTGTATGAAAGTGATAAGATTGATTTTATTTAGACTTTATGCAGCTCTCCTATTGTAATATGTTAATGTATTAGCTCGTTCGGAAAGTCATTTCGTTTTTTCCTTTGCTGAAGAAACAATTCAATTCAATTTGATTTCTATTTCTTGCAATCGATATAGTAAATTTTTATTTTGCATAAAGATCCGCAGTCTATCCGTGACACACCATCGGGTGGCCCGGTGGCCCGAGAGTGGCTCGACTTCGTCGAGCGCGTTCAGACGTCAGACAGAAGCGGACAAGTTCGTGCGAACGCAGAATTGAATCTCGAGTAGCGCGAAAACTCGCTCGCCCGAACTTGTCCGATTCTTTCCAAACCCGCCCGACGAGATCGAGATACTCCCGGGCAGCTCGAAACCCCTTGGCAGACGGATGCACTCGGGTAGCTGGAAACACGCTCGAGCCGAAAATTATAAATTAAGTTTCTTTTCCCTTCTAGGACACATTTTTTTTGCACGAAGACGTTTCAACCCTCTACGCCTACCGAACCTTAAAAGTAACTGGTAAATGTTTCTTTGTATGAAAGTGATAAGATTGATTTTATTTAGACTTTATGCAGCTCTCCTATTGTAATATATTAATGTATTAGCTCGTTCGGAAAGTCATTTCGTTTTTTCCTTTGCTGAAGAAACAATTCAATTCAATTTGATTTCTATTTCTTGCAATCGATATAGTAAATTTTTATTTTGCATAAAGATCCGCAGTCTATCCGTGACACACCATCGGGTGGCCCGGTGGCCCGAGAGTGGCTCGACTTCGTCGAGCGCGTTCAGACCTCAGACAGAAGCGGACAAGTTCGTGCGAACGCAGAATTGAATCTCGAGTATCGCGAAAACTCGCTCGCCCGAACTTGTCCGATTCTTTCCGAACCCGTCCGACGAGATCGAGACACTCCCGGGCAGCTCGAAAACCCTTGGCAGCCCGATGCACTCGGGTAGCTGGAAACGCGCTCGAGCCGAAAATTATAAATTAAGTTTCTTTTCCCTTCTAGGACACATTTTTTTTGCACGAAGACGTTTCAACCCTCTACGCCTACCGAACCTTAAAAGTAACCCGGTAAATGTTTCTTTGTATGAAAGTGATAAGATTGATTTTATTTAGACTTTATGCAGCTCTCCTATTGTAATATGTTAATGTATTAGCTCGTTCGGAAAGTCATTTCGGTTTCTCCTTTGCTGAAGAAGTAATTCAATTCAATTTAGTTTCTATTTCCTGTAATCGACGCTGACATTTTTTATTTTGCAGAAAGATCCGCAGTCTATCCGTGACACACCATCGGGTGGCCCGGTGGCCCGAGAGTGGCTCGACTTCGTCGAGCGCGTTCAGACGTCAGACAGAAGCGGACAAGTTCGTGCGAACGCAGAATTGAATCTCGAGTAGCGCGAAAACTCGCTCGCCCGAACTTGTCCGATTCATTCCGAACCCGTCCGACGAGATCGAGACACTCCCGGGCAGCCCGATGCACTCGGGTAGCTTGAAATGCGCTCGAGCCGAAATTTATAAATTAAGTTTCTTTTCCCTTCTAGGACACATTTTTTTTGCACGAAGACGTTTCAACCCTCTACGCCTACCGAACCTTAAAAGTAACTGGTAAATGTTTCTTTGTATGAAAGTGATAAGATTGATTTTATTTAGACTTTATGCAGCTCTCCTATTGTAATATGTTAATGTATTAGCTCGTTCGGAAAGTCATTTCGTTTTTTCCTTTGCTGAAGAAACAATTCAATTCAATTTGATTTCTATTTCTTGCAATCGATATAGTAAATTTTTATTTTGCATAAAGATCCGCAGTCTATCCGTGACACACCATCGGGTGGCCCGGTGGCCCGAGAGTGGCTCGACTTCGTCGAGCGCCTTCAGACGTCAGACAGAAGCGGACAAGTTCGTGCGAACGCAGAATTGAATCTCGAGTAGCGCGAAAACTCGCTCGCCCGAACTTGTCCGATTCTTTCCAAACCCGCCCGACGAGATCGAGACACTCCCGGGCAGCTCGAAACCCCTTGGCAGACGGATGCACTCGGGTAGCTGGAAACACGCTCGAGCCGAAAATTATAAATTAAGTTTCTTTTCCCTTCTAGGACACATTTTTTTTGCACGAAGACGTTTCAACCCTCTACGCCTACCGAACCTTAAAAGTAACTGGTAAATGTTTCTTTGTATGAAAGTGATAAGATTGATTTTATTTAGACTTTATGCAGCTCTCCTATTGTAATATGTTAATGTATTAGCTCGTTCGGAAAGTCATTTCGTTTTTTCCTTTGCTGAAGAAACAATTCAATTCAATTTGATTTCTATTTCTTGCAATCGATATAGTAAATTTTTATTTTGCATAAAGATCCGCAGTCTATCCGTGACACACCATCGGGTGGCCCGGTGGCCCGAGAGTGGCGCGACTTCGTCGAGCGCGTTCAGACCTCAGACAGAAGCGGACAAGTTCGTGCGAACGCAGAATTGAATCTCGAGTATCGCGAAAACTCGCTCGCCCGAACTTGTCCGATTCTTTCCGAACCCGACCGACGAGATCGAGACACTCCCGGGCAGACCGATGCACTCGGGTAGCTTGAAATGCGCTAGAGCCGAAATTTATAAATTAAGTTTCTTTTCCCTTCTAGGACACATTTTTTTTGCACGAAGACGTTTCAACCCTCTACGCCTACCGAACCTTAAAAGTAACCCGGTAAATGTTTCTTTGTATGAAAGTGATAAGATTGATTTTATTTAGACTTTATGCAGCTCTCCTATTGTAATATGTTAATGTATTAGCTCGTTCGGAAAGTCATTTCGTTTTTTCCTTTGCTGAAGAAACAATTCAATTCAATTTGATTTCTATTTCTTGCAATCGATATAGTAAATTTTTATTTTGCATAAAGATCCGCAGTCTATCCGTGACACACCATCGGGTGGCCCGGTGGCCCGAGAGTGGCTCGACTTCGTCGAGCGCGTTTAGACCTCAGACAGAAGCGGACAAGTTCGTGCGAACGCAGAATTGAATCTCGAGTATCGCGAAAACTCGCTCGCCCGAACTTGTCCGATTCTTTCCGAACCCGTCCGACGAGATCGAGACACTCCCGGGCAGCTCGAAACCCCATGGCAGCCCGATGCTCTCGGGTAGCTGGAAACGCGCTCGAGCCGAAAATTATAAATTAAGTTTCTTTTCCCTTCTAGGACACATTTTTTTGCACGAAGACGTTTCAACCCTCTACGCCTACCGAACCTTAAAAGTAACCCGGTAAATGTTTCTTTGTATGAAAGTGATAAGATTGATTTTATTTAGACTTTATGCAGCTCTCCTATTGTAATATGTTAATGTATTAGCTCGTTCGGAAAGTCATTTCGTTTTTTCCTTTGCTGAAGAAACAATTCAATTCAATTTGATTTCTATTTCTTGCAATCGATATAGTAAATTTTTATTTTGCATAAAGATCCGCAGTCTATCCGTGACACACCATCGGGTGGCCCGGTGGCCCGAGAGTGGCTCGACTTCGTCGAGCGCGTTCAGACCTCAGACAGAAGCGGACAAGTTCGTGCGAACGCAGAATTGAATCTCGAGTATCGCGAAAACTCGCTCGCCCGAACTTGTCCGATTCTTTCCGAACCCGTCCGACGAGATCGAGACACTCCCGGGCAGCCCGATGCACTCGGGTAGCTTGAAATGCGCTGGAGCCGAAAATTATAAATTAAGTTTCTTTTCACTTCTAGGACACATTTTTTTTGCACGAAGACGTTTCAACCCTCTACGCCTACCGAACCTTAAAAGTAACTGGTAAATGTTTCTTTGTATGAAATTGATAAGATTGATTTTATTTAGACTTTATGCAGCTCTCCTATTGTAATATGTTAATGCATTAGCTCGTTCGGAAAGTCATTTCGTTTTTTCCTTTGCTGAAGAAATAATTCAATTCAATTTAGTTTCTATTTCCTGTAATCGACGCTGACATTTTTTATTTTGCAGAAAGATCCGCAGACTATCCGTGACACACCATCGGGTGGCCTGGTGGCCCGATAGTGGCTCGACTTCGTCGAGCGCGTTCAGACGTCAGATAGAAGCGGACAAGTTCGTGCAAACGCAGAATTGAATCTCGAGTAGCGCGAAAACTCGCTCACCCGAACTTGTCCGATTCTTTCCGAACCCGACCGACGAGATCGAGACACTCCCGGGCAGCCCGATGCACGAGGGTAGCTTGAAATGCGCTCGAGCCGAAAATTATAAATTAAGTTTCTTTTCACTTCTAGGACACATTTTTTTTGCACGAAGACGTTTCAACCCTCTACGCCTACCGAACCTTAAAAGTAACTGGTAAATGTTTCTTTGTATGAAAGTGATAAGATTGATTTTATTTAGACTTTATGCAGCTCTCCTATTGTAATATGTTAATGTATTAGCTCGTTCGGAAAGTCATTTCGTTTTTTCCTTTGCTGAAGAAACAATTCAATTCAATTTGATTTCTATTTCTTGCAATCGATATAGTAAATTTTTATTTTGCATAAAGATCCGCAGTCTATCCGTGACACACCATCGGGTGGCCCGGTGGCCCGAGAGTGGCTCGACTTCGTCGAGCGCGTTCAGACCTCAGACAGAAGCGGACAAGTTCGTGCGAACGCAGAATTGAATCTCGAGTATCGCGAAAACTCGCTCGCCCGAACTTGTCCGATTCTTTCCGAACCCGTCCGACGAGATCGAGACACTCCCGGGCAGCCCGATGCACGCGGGTAGCTTGAAATGCGCTCGAGCCGAAAATTATAAATTAAGTTTCTTTTCACTTCTAGGACACATTTTTTTTGCACGAAGACGTTTCAACCCTCTACGCCTACCGAACCTTAAAAGTAACTGGTAAATGTTTCTTTGTATGAAAGTGATAAGATTGATTTTATTTAGACTTTATGCAGCTCTCCTATTGTAATATGTTAATGTATTAGCTCGTTCGGAAAGTCATTTCGTTTTTTCCTTTGCTGAAGAAACAATTCAATTCGATTTGATTTCTATTTCTTGCAATCGATATAGTAAATTTTTATTTTGCATAAAGATCCGCAGTCTATCCGTGACACACCATCGGGTGGCCCGGTGGCCCGAGAGTGGCTCGACTTCGTCGAGCGCCTTCAGACGTCAGACAGAAGCGGACAAGTTCGTGCGAACGCAGAATTGAATCTCGAGTAGCGCGAAAACTCGCTCGCCCGAACTTGTCCGATTCTTTCCAAACCCGCCCGACGAGATCGAGACACTCCCGGGCAGCTCGAAACCCCTTGGCAGACGGATGCACTCGGGTAGCTGGAAACACGCTCGAGCCGAAAATTATAAATTAAGTTTCTTTTCCCTTCTAGGACACATTTTTTTTGCACGAAGACGTTTCAACCCTCTACGCCTACCGAACCTTAAAAGTAACTGGTAAATGTTTCTTTGTATGAAAGTGATAAGATTGATTTTATTTAGACTTTATGCAGCTCTCCTATTGTAATATGTTAATGTATTAGCTCGTTCGGAAAGTCATTTCGTTTTTTCCTTTGCTGAAGAAACAATTCAATTCAGTTTGATTTCTATTTCTTGCAATCGATATAGTAAATTTTTATTTTGCATAAAGATCCGCAGTCTATCCGTGACACACCATCGGGTGGCCCGGTGGCCCGAGAGTGGCTCGACTTCGTCGAGCGCGTTCAGACCTCAGACAGAAGCGGACAAGTTCGTGCGAACGCAGAATTGAATCTCGAGTATCGCGAAAACTCGCTCGCCCGAACTTGTCCGATTCTTTCCGAACCCGACCGACGAGATCGAGACACTCCCGGGCAGACCGATGCACTCGGGTAGCTTGAAATGCGCTCGAGCCGAAATTTATAAATTAAGTTTCTTTTCCCTTCTAGGACACATTTTTTTTGCACGAAGACGTTTCAACCCTCTACGCCTACCGAACCTTAAAAGTAACCCGGTAAATGTTTCTTTGTATGAAAGTGATAAGATTGATTTTATTTAGACTTTATGCAGCTCTCCTATTGTAATATGTTAATGTATTAGCTCGTTCGGAAAGTCATTTCGTTTTTTCCTTTGCTGAAGAAACAATTCAATTCAATTTGATTTCTATTTCTTGCAATCGATATAGTAAATTTTTATTTTGCATAAAGATCCGCAGTCTATCCGTGACACACCATCGGGTGGCCCGGTGGCCCGAGAGTGGCTCGACTTCGTCGAGCGCGTTTAGACCTCAGACAGAAGCGGACAAGTTCGTGCGAACGCAGAATTGAATCTCGAGTATCGCGAAAACTCGCTCGCCCGAACTTGTCCGATTCTTTCCGAACCCGTCCGACGAGATCGAGACACTCCCGGGCAGCTCGAAACCCCATGGCAGCCCGATGCTCTCGGGTAGCTGGAAACGCGCTCGAGCCGAAAATTATAAATTAAGTTTCTTTTCCCTTCTAGGACACATTTTTTTGCACGAAGACGTTTCAACCCTCTACGCCTACCGAACCATAAAAGTAACCCGGTAAATGTTTCTTTGTATGAAAGTGATAAGATTGATTTTATTTAGACTTTATGCAGCTCTCCTATTGTAATATGTTAATGTATTAGCTCGTTCGGAAAGTCATTTCGTTTTTTCCTTTGCTGAAGAAACAATTCAATTCAATTTGATTTCTATTTCTTGCAATCGATATAGTAAATTTTTATTTTGCATAAAGATCCGCAGTCTATCCGTGAGACACCATCGGGTGGCCCGGTGGCCCGAGAGTGGCTCGACTTCGTCGAGCGCGTTTAGACCTCAGACAGAAGCGGACAAGTTCGTGCGAACGCAGAATTGAATCTCGAGTATCGCGAAAACTCGCTCGCCCGAACTTGTCCGATTCTTTCCGAACCCGTCCGACGAGATCGAGACACTCCCGGGCAGCTCGAAACCCCATGGCAGCCCGATGCTCTCGGGTAGCTGGAAACGCGCTCGAGCCGAAAATTATAAATTAAGTTTCTTTTCCCTTCTAGGACACATTTTTTTGCACGAAGACGTTTCAACCCTCTACGCCTACCGAACCTTAAAAGTAACCCGGTAAATGTTTCTTTGTATGAAAGTGATAAGATTGATTTTATTTAGACTTTATGCAGCTCTCCTATTGTAATATGTTAATGTATTAGCTCGTTCGGAAAGTCATTTCGTTTTTTCCTTTGCTGAAGAAACAATTCAATTCAATTTGATTTCTATTTCTTGCAATCGATATAGTAAATTTTTATTTTGCATAAAGATCCGCAGTCTATCCGTGACACACCATCGGGTGGCCCGGTGGCCCGAGAGTGGCTCGACTTCGTCGAGCGCGTTCAGACCTCAGACAGAAGCGGACAAGTTCGTGCGAACGCAGAATTGAATCTCGAGTATCGCGAAAACTCGCTCGCCCGAACTTGTCCGATTCTTTCCGAACCCGTCCGACGAGATCGAGACACTCCCGGGCAGCCCGATGCACGCGGGTAGCTTGAAATGCGCTCGAGCCGAAAATTATAAATTAAGTTTCTTTTCACTTCTAGGACACATTTTTTTTGCACGAAGACGTTTCAACCCTCTACGCCTACCGAACCTTAAAAGTAACTGGTAAATGTTTCTTTGTATGAAAGTGATAAGATTGATTTTATTTAGACTTTATGCAGCTCTCCTATTGTAATATGTTAATGTATTAGCTCGTTCGGAAAGTCATTTCGTTTTTTCCTTTGCTGAAGAAACAATTCAATTCGATTTGATTTCTATTTCTTGCAATCGATATAGTAAATTTTTATTTTGCATAAAGATCCGCAGTCTATCCGTGACACACCATCGGGTGGCCCGGTGGCCCGAGAGTGGCTCGACTTCGTCGAGCGCCTTCAGACGTCAGACAGAAGCGGACAAGTTCGTGCGAACGCAGAATTGAATCTCGAGTAGCGCGAAAACTCGCTCGCCCGAACTTGTCCGATTCTTTCCAAACCCGCCCGACGAGATCGAGACACTCCCGGGCAGCTCGAAACCCCTTGGCAGACGGATGCACTCGGGTAGCTGGAAACACGCTCGAGCCGAAAATTATAAATTAAGTTTCTTTTCCCTTCTAGGACACATTTTTTTTGCACGAAGACGTTTCAACCCTCTACGCCTACCGAACCTTAAAAGTAACTGGTAAATGTTTCTTTGTATGAAAGTGATAAGATTGATTTTATTTAGACTTTATGCAGCTCTCCTATTGTAATATGTTAATGTATTAGCTCGTTCGGAAAGTCATTTCGTTTTTTCCTTTGCTGAAGAAACAATTCAATTCAATTTGATTTCTATTTCTTGCAATCGATATAGTAAATTTTTATTTTGCATAAAGATCCGCAGTCTATCCGTGACACACCATCGGGTGGCCCGGTGGCCCGAGAGTGGCTCGACTTCGTCGAGCGCGTTCAGACCTCAGACAGAAGCGGACAAGTTCGTGCGAACGCAGAATTGAATCTCGAGTATCGCGAAAACTCGCTCGCCCGAACTTGTCCGATTCTTACCGAACCCGACCGACGAGATCGAGACACTCCCGGGCAGACCGATGCACTCGGGTAGCTTGAAATGCGCTCGAGCCGAAATTTATAAATTAAGTTTCTTTTCCCTTCTAGGACACATTTTTTTTGCACGAAGACGTTTCAACCCTCTACGCCTACCGAACCTTAAAAGTGACCCGGTAAATGTTTCTTTGTATGAAAGTGATAAGATTGATTTTATTTAGACTTTATGCAGCTCTCCTATTGTAATATGTTAATGTATTAGCTCGTTCGGAAAGTCATTTCGTTTTTTCCTTTGCTGAAGAAACAATTCAATTCAATTTGATTTCTATTTCTTGCAATCGATATAGTAAATTTTTATTTTGCATAAAGATCCGCAGTCTATCCGTGACACACCATCGGGTGGCCCGGTGGCCCGAGAGTGGCTCGACTTCGTCGAGCGCGTTTAGACCTCAGACAGAAGCGGACAAGTTCGTGCGAACGCAGAATTGAATCTCGAGTATCGCGAAAACTCGCTCGCCCGAACTTGTCCGATTCTTTCCGAACCCGTCCGACGAGATCGAGACACTCCCGGGCAGCTCGAAACCCCATGGCAGCCCGATGCTCTCGGGTAGCTGGAAACGCGCTCGAGCCGAAAATTATAAATTAAGTTTCTTTTCCCTTCTAGGACACATTTTTTTGCACGAAGACGTTTCAACCCTCTACGCCTACCGAACCATAAAAGTAACCCGGTAAATGTTTCTTTGTATGAAAGTGATAAGATTGATTTTATTTAGACTTTATGCAGCTCTCCTATTGTAATATGTTAATGTATTAGCTCGTTCGGAAAGTCATTTCGTTTTTTCCTTTGCTGAAGAAACAATTCAATTCAATTTGATTTCTATTTCTTGCAATCGATATAGTAAATTTTTATTTTGCATAAAGATCCGCAGTCTATCCGTGACACACCATCGGGTGGCCCGGTGGCCCGAGAGTGGCTCGACTTCGTCGAGCGCGTTCAGACCTCAGACAGAAGCGGACAAGTTCGTGCGAACGCAGAATTGAATCTCGAGTATCGCGAAAACTCGCTCGCCCGAACTTGTCCGATTCTTTCCGAACCCGTCCGACGAGATCGAGACACTCCCGGGCAGCTCGAAACCCCATGGCAGCCCGATGCTCTCGGGTAGCTGGAAACGCGCTCGAGCCGAAAATTATAAATTAAGTTTCTTTTCCCTTCTAGGACACATTTTTTTGCACGAAGACGTTTCAACCCTCTACGCCTACCGAACCATAAAAGTAACCCGGTAAATGTTTCTTTGTATGAAAGTGATAAGATTGATTTTATTTAGACTTTATGCAGCTCTCCTATTGTAATATGTTAATGTATTAGCTCGTTCGGAAAGTCATTTCGTTTTTTCCTTTGCTGAAGAAACAATTCAATTCAATTTGATTTCTATTTCTTGCAATCGATATAGTAAATTTTTATTTTGCATAAAGATCCGCAGTCTATCCGTGACACACCATCGGGTGGCCCGGTGGCCCGAGAGTGGCTCGACTTCGTCGAGCGCGTTCAGACCTCAGACAGAAGCGGACAAGTTCGTGCGAACGCAGAATTGAATCTCGAGTATCGCGAAAACTCGCTCGCCCGAACTTGTCCGATTCTTTCCGAACCCGTCCGACGAGATCGAGACACTCCCGGGCAGCCCGATGCACGCGGGTAGCTTGAAATGCGCTCGAGCCGAAAATTATAAATTAAGTTTCTTTTCACTTCTAGGACACATTTTTTTTGCACGAAGACGTTTCAACCCTCTACGCCTACCGAACCTTAAAAGTAACTGGTAAATGTTTCTTTGTATGAAAGTGATAAGATTGATTTTATTTAGACTTTATGCAGCTCTCCTATTGTAATATGTTAATGTATTAGCTCGTTCGGAAAGTCATTTCGTTTTTTCCTTTGCTGAAGAAACAATTCAATTCAATTTGATTTCTATTTCTTGCAATCGATATAGTAAATTTTTATTTTGCATAAAGATCCGCAGTCTATCCGTGACACACCATCGGGTGGCCCGGTGGCCCGAGAGTGGCTCGACTTCGTCGAGCGCGTTCAGACCTCAGACAGAAGCGGACAAGTTCGTGCGAACGCAGAATTGAATCTCGAGTATCGCGAAAACTCGCTCGCCCGAACTTGTCCGATTCTTTCCGAACCCGTCCGACGAGATCGAGACACTCCCGGGCAGCCCGATGCACGCGGGTAGCTTGAAATGCGCTCGAGCCGAAAATTATAAATTAAGTTTCTTTTCACTTCTAGGACACATTTTTTTTGCACGAAGACGTTTCAACCCTCTACGCCTACCGAACCTTAAAAGTAACTGGTAAATGTTTCTTTGTATGAAAGTGATAAGATTGATTTTATTTAGACTTTATGCAGCTCTCCTATTGTAATATGTTAATGTATTAGCTCGTTCGGAAAGTCATTTCGTTTTTTCCTTTGCTGAAGAAACAATTCAATTCGATTTGATTTCTATTTCTTGCAATCGATATAGTAAATTTTTATTTTGCATAAAGATCCGCAGTCTATCCGTGACACACCATCGGGTGGCCCGGTGGCCCGAGAGTGGCTCGACTTCGTCGAGCGCCTTCAGACGTCAGACAGAAGCGGACAAGTTCGTGCGAACGCAGAATTGAATCTCGAGTAGCGCGAAAACTCGCTCGCCCGAACTTGTCCGATTCTTTCCAAACCCGCCCGACGAGATCGAGACACTCCCGGGCAGCTCGAAACCCCTTGGCAGACGGATGCACTCGGGTAGCTGGAAACACGCTCGAGCCGAAAATTATAAATTAAGTTTCTTTTCCCTTCTAGGACACATTTTTTTTGCACGAAGACGTTTCAACCCTCTACGCCTACCGAACCTTAAAAGTAACTGGTAAATGTTTCTTTGTATGAAAGTGATAAGATTGATTTTATTTAGACTTTATGCAGCTCTCCTATTGTAATATGTTAATGTATTAGCTCGTTCGGAAAGCCATTTCGTTTTTTCCTTTGCTGAAGAAACAATTCAATTCAATTTGATTTCTATTTCTTGCAATCGATATAGTAAATTTTTATTTTGCATAAAGATCCGCAGTCTATCCGTGACACACCATCGGGTGGCCCGGTGGCCCGAGAGTGGCTCGACTTCGTCGAGCGCGTTCAGACCTCAGACAGAAGCGGACAAGTTCGTGCGAACGCAGAATTGAATCTCGAGTATCGCGAAAACTCGCTCGCCCGAACTTGTCCGATTCTTTCCGAACCCGACCGACGAGATCGAGACACTCCCGGGCAGACCGATGCACTCGGGTAGCTTGAAATGCGCTCGAGCCGAAATTTATAAATTAAGTTTCTTTTCCCTTCTAGGACACATTTTTTTTGCACGAAGACGTTTCAACCCTCTACGCCTACCGAACCTTAAAAGTAACACGGTAAGTGTTTCTTTGTATGAAAGTGATAAGATTGATTTTATTTAGACTTTATGCAGCTCTCCTATTGTAATATGTTAATGTATTAGCTCGTTCGGAAAGTCATTTCGTTTTTTCCTTTGCTGAAGAAACAATTCAATTCAATTTGATTTCTATTTCTTGCAATCGATATAGTAAATTTTTATTTTGCATAAAGATCCGCAGTCTATCCGTGACACACCATCGGGTGGCCCGGTGGCCCGAGAGTGGCTCGACTTCGTCGAGCGCGTTTAGACCTCAGACAGAAGCGGACAAGTTCGTGCGAACGCAGAATTGAATCTCGAGTATCGCGAAAACTCGCTCGCCCGAACTTGTCCGATTCTTTCCGAACCCGTCCGACGAGATCGAGACACTCCCGGGCAGCTCGAAACCCCATGGCAGCCCGATGCTCTCGGGTAGCTGGAAACGCGCTCGAGCCGAAAATTATAAATTAAGTTTCTTTTCCCTTCTAGGACACATTTTTTTGCACGAAGACGTTTCAACCCTCTACGCCTACCGAACCATAAAAGTAACCCGGTAAATGTTTCTTTGTATGAAAGTGATAAGATTGATTTTATTTAGACTTTATGCAGCTCTCCTATTGTAATATGTTAATGTATTAGCTCGTTCGGAAAGTCATTTCGTTTTTTCCTTTGCTGAAGAAACAATTCAATTCAATTTGATTTCTATTTCTTGCAATCGATATAGTAAATTTTTATTTTGCATAAAGATCCGCAGTCTATCCGTGACACACCATCGGGTGGCCCGGTGGCCCGAGAGTGGCTCGACTTCGTCGAGCGCGTTCAGACCTCAGACAGAAGCGGACAAGTTCGTGCGAACGCAGAATTGAATCTCGAGTATCGCGAAAACTCGCTCGCCCGAACTTGTCCGATTCTTTCCGAACCCGTCCGACGAGATCGAGACACTCCCGGGCAGCCCGATGCACGCGGGTAGCTTGAAATGCGCTCGAGCCGAAAATTATAAATTAAGTTTCTTTTCACTTCTAGGACACATTTTTTTTGCACGAAGACGTTTCAACCCTCTACGCCTACCGAACCTTAAAAGTAACTGGGAAATGTTTCTTTGTATGAAAGTGATAAGATTGATTTTATTTAGACTTTATGCAGCTCTCCTATTGTAATATGTTAATGTATTAGCTCGTTCGGAAAGTCATTTCGTTTTTTCCTTTGCTGAAGAAACAATTCAATTCAATTTGATTTCTATTTCTTGCAATCGATATAGTAAATTTTTATTTTGCATAAAGATCCGCAGTCTATCCGTGACACACCATCGGGTGGCCCGGTGGCCCGAGAGTGGCTCGACTTCGTCGAGCGCGTTCAGACCTCAGACAGAAGCGGACAAGTTCGTGCGAACGCAGAATTGAATCTCGAGTATCGCGAAAACTCGCTCGCCCGAACTTGTCCGATTCTTTCCGAACCCGTCCGACGAGATCGAGACACTCCCGGGCAGCCCGATGCACGCGGGTAGCTTGTAATGCGCTCGAGCCGAAAATTATAAATTAAGTTTCTTTTCACTTCTAGGACACATTTTTTTTGCACGAAGACGTTTCAACCCTCTACGCCTACCGAACCTTAAAAGTAACTGGTAAATGTTTCTTTGTATGAAATTGATAAGATTGATTTTATTTAGACTTTATGCAGCTCTCCTATTGTAATATGTTAATGCATTAGCTCGTTCGGAAAGTCATTTCGCTTTTTCCTTTGCTGAAGAAATAATTCAATTCAATTTAGTTTCTATTTCCTGTAATCGACGCTGACATTTTTTATTTTGCAGAAAGATCCGCAGACTATCCGTGACACACCATCGGGTGGCATGGTGGCCCGATAGTGGCTCGACTTCGTCGAGCGCGTTCAGACGTCAGACAGAAGCGGACAAGTTCGTGCAAACGCAGAATTGAATCTCGAGTAGCGCGAAAACTCGCTCGTCCGAACTTGTCCGATTCTTTCCGAACCCGACCGACGAGATCGAGCCACTCCCGGGCAGCCCGATGCACTCGGGTAGCTTGAAATGCGCTCGAGCCGAAATTTATAAATTAAGTTTCTTTTCCCTTCTAGGACACATTTTTTTTGCACGAAGACGTTTCAACCCTCTGCGCCTACCGAACCTTAAAAGTAACTGGTAAATGTTTCTTTGTATGAAAGTGATAAGATTGATTTTATTTAGACTTTATGCAGCTCTCCTATTGTAATATGTTAATGTATTAGCTCGTTCGGAAAGTCATTTCGTTTTTCCTTTGCTGAAGAAACAATTCAATTCAATTTGATTTCTATTTCTTGCAATCGATATAGTAAATTTTTATTTTGCATAAAGATCCGCAGTCTATCCGTGACACACCATCGGGTGGCCCGGTGGCCCGAGAGTGGCTCGACTTCGTCGAGCGCGTTCAGACCTCAGACAGAAGCGGACAAGTTCGTGCGAACGCAGAATTGAATCTCGAGTATCGCGAAAACTCGCTCGCCCGAACTTGTCCGATTCTTTCCGAACCCGTCCGACGAGATCGAGACACTCCCGGGCAGCCCGATGCACGCGGGTAGCTTGAAATGCGCTCGAGCCGAAAATTATAAATTAAGTTTCTTTTCACTTCTAGGACACATTTTTTTTGCACGAAGACGTTTCAACCCTCTACGCCTACCGAACCTTAAAAGTAACTGGTAAATGTTTCTTTGTATGAAATTGATAAGATTGATTTTATTTAGACTTTATGCAGCTCTCCTATTGTAATATGTTAATGCATTAGCTCGTTCGGAAAGTCATTTCGTTTTTTCCTTTGCTGAAGAAATAATTCAATTCAATTTAGTTTCTATTTCCTGTAATCGACGCTGACATTTTTTATTTTGCAGAAAGATCCGCAGACTATCCGTGACACACCATCGGGTGGCATGGTGGCCCGATAGTGGCTCGACTTCGTCGAGCGCGTTCAGACGTCAGACAGAAGCGGACAAGTTCGTGCAAACGCAGAATTGAATCTCGAGTAGCGCGAAAACTCGCTCGTCCGAACTTGTCCGATTCTTTCCGAACCCGACCGACGAGATCGAGACACTCCCGGGCAGCCCGATGCACTCGGGTAGCTTGAAATGCGCTCGAGCCGAAATTTATAAATTAAGTTTCTTTTCCCTTCTAGGACACATTTTTTTGCACGAAGACGTTTCAACCCTCTGCGCCTACCGAACCTTAAAAGTAACTGGTAAATGTTTCTTTGTATGAAAGTGATAAGATTGATTTTATTTAGACTTTATGCAGCTCTCCTATTGTAATATGTTAATGTATTAGCTCGTTCGGAAAGTCATTTCGTTTTTTCCTTTGCTGAAGAAACAATTCAATTCAATTTGATTTCTATCTCTTGCAATCGATATAGTAAATTTTTATTTTGCATAAAGATCCGCAGTCTATCCGTGACACACCATCGGGTGGCCCGGTGGCCCGAGAGTGGCTCGACTTCGTCGAGCGCGTTCAGACCTCAGACAGAAGCGGAAAAGTTCGTGCGAACGCAGAATTGAATCTCGAGTATCGCGAAAACTCGCTCGCCCGAACTTGTCCGATTCTTTCCGAACCCGTCCGACGAGATCGAGACACTCCCGGGCAGCCCGATGCACGCGGGTAGCTTGAAATGCGCTCGAGCCGAAAATTATAAATTAAGTTTCTTTTCACTCCTAGGACACATTTTTTTTGCACGAAGACGTTTCAACCCTCTACGCCTACCGAACCTTAAAAGTAACTGGTAAATGTTTCTTTGTATGAAATTGATAAGATTGATTTTATTTAGACTTTATGCAGCTCTCCTATTGTAATATGTTAATGCATTAGCTCGTTCGGAAAGTCATTTCGTTTTTTCCTTTGCTGAAGAAATAATTCAATTCAATTTAGTTTCTATTTCCTGTAATCGACGCTGACATTTTTTATTTTGCAGAAAGATCCGCAGACTATCCGTGACACACCATCGGGTGGCCTGGTGGCCCGATAGTGGCTCGACTTCGTCGAGCGCGTTCAGACCTCAGACAGAAGCGGACAAGTTCGTGCAAACGCAGAATTGAATCTCGAGTAGCGCGAAAACTCGCTCGTCCGAACTTGTCCGATTCTTTCCGAACCCGACCGACGAGATCGAGACACTCCCGGGCAGCCCGATGCACTCGGGTAGCTTGAAATGCGCTCGAGCCGAAATTTATAAATTAAGTTTCTTTTCCCTTCTAGGACACATTTTTTTTGCACGAAGACGTTTCAACCCTCTGCGTCTACCGAACCTTAAAAGTAACTGGTAAATGTTTCTTTGTATGAAAGTGATAAGATTGATTTTATTTAGACTTTATGCAGCTCTCCTATTGTAATATGTTAATGTATTAGCTCGTTCGGAAAGTCATTTCGTTTTTTCCTTTGCTGAAGAAACAATTCAATTCAATTTGATTTCTATTTCTTGCAATCGATATAGTAAATTTTTATTTTGCATAAAGATCCGCAGTCTATCCGTGACACACCATCGGGTGGCCCGGTGGCCCGAGAGTGGCTCGACTTCGTCGAGCGCGTTCAGACCTCAGACAGAAGCGGACAAGTTCGTGCGAACGCAGAATTGAATCTCGAGTATCGCGAAAACTCGCTCGCCCGAACTTGTCCGATTCTTTCCGAACCCGTCCGACGAGATCGAGACACTACCGGGCAGCCCGATGCACTCGGGTAGCTTGAAACGCGCTCGAGCCGAAAATTATAAATTTCAACACTCTACACCTACCGAACCTTAAAAGTAACTGGTAAATGTTTCTTTGTATGAAAGTGATGAGATTGATTTTATTTAGACTTTATGCAGCTCTCCTTGTAATATGTTATAATGTATTGGCTCGTTCGGAAAGTCATTTCGTTTTCTCATTTGCTGAAGAAACAATTCAATTCAATTTGATTTCTATTTCTTGCAATCGATATAGTAGATTTTTATTTTGCAGAAAGATCCGCAGTCTATCCGTGACACACCATCGGGTGGCCCGGTGGCCCGAGAGTGGCTCGACTTCGTCGAGCGCGTTCAGACCTCAGACAGAAGCGGACAAGTTCGTGCGAACGCAGAATTGAATCTCGAGTATCGCGAAAACTCGCTCGCCCGAACTTGTCCGATTCTTTCCGAACCCGTCCGACGAGATCGAGACACTCCCGGGCAGCCCGATGCACGCGGGTAGCTTGAAATGCGCTCGAGCCGAAAATTATAAATTAAGTTTCTTTTCACTTCTAGGACACATTTTTTTTGCACGAAGACGTTTCAACCCTCTACGCCTACCGAACCTTAAAAGTAACTGGTAAATGTTTCTTTGTATGAAATTGATAAGATTGATTTTATTTAGACTTTATGCAGCTCTCCTATTGTAATATGTTAATGCATTAGCTCGTTCGGAAAGTCATTTCGTTTTTTCCTTTGCTGAAGAAATAATTCAATTCAATTTAGTTTCTATTTCCTGTAATCGACGCTGACATTTTTTATTTTGCAGAAAGATCCGCAGACTATCCGTGACACACCATCGGGTGGCATGGCGGCCCGATAGTGGCTCGACTTCGTCGAGCGCGTTCAGACGTCAGACAGAAGCGGACAAGTTCGTGCAAACGCAGAATTGAATCTCGAGTAGCGCGAAAACTCGCTCGTCCGAACTTGTCCGATTCTTTCCGAACCCGACCGACGAGATCGAGACACTCCCGGGCAGCCCGATGCACTCGGGTAGCTTGAAATGCGCTCGAGCCGAAATTTATAAATTAAGTTTCTTTTCCCTTCTAGGACACATTTTTTTTGCACGAAGACGTTTCAACCCTCTGCGCCTACCGAACCTTAAAAGTAACTGGTAAATGTTTCTTTGTATGAAAGTGATAAGATTGATTTTATTTAGACTTTATGCAGCTCTCCTATTGTAATATGTTAATGTATTAGCTCGTTCGGAAAGTCATTTCGTTTTTTCCTTTGCTGAAGAAACAATTCAATTCAATTTGATTTCTATTTCTTGCAATCGATGTAGTAAATTTTTATTTTGCATACAGATCCGCAGTCTATCCGTGACACACCATCGGGTGGCCCGGTGGCCCGAGAGTGGCTCGACTTCGTCGAGCGCGTTCAGACCTCAGACAGAAGCGGACAAGTTCGTGCGAACGCAGAATTGAATCTCGAGTATCGCGAAAACTCGCTCGCCCGAACTTGTCCGATTCTTTCCGAACACGTCCGACGAGATCGAGACACTCCCGGGCAGCCCGATGCACGCGGGTAGCTTGAAATGCGCTCGAGCCGAAAATTATAAATTAAGTTCCTTTTCCCTTCTAGGACACATTTTTTTGCACGAAGACGTTTCAACCCTCTACGCCTACCGAACCTTAAAATTAACTGGTAAATGTTTCTTTGTATGAAAGTGATGAGATTGATTTTATTTAGACTTTATGCAGCACTCCTTGTAATATGTTATAATGTATTGGCTCGTTCGGAAAGTCATTTCGTTTTCTCCTTTGCTGAAGAAACAATTCAATTCAATTTGATTTCTATTTCTTGCAATCGATATAGTAAATTTTTATTTTGCAGAAAGATCTGCAGACTATCCGTGACACACCATCGGGTGGCCTGGTGGCCCGATAGTGGCTCGACTTCTTCGAGCGCGTTCAGACGTCAGACAGAAGCGGACAAGTTCGTGCGAACGCAGAATTGAATCTCGAGTAGCGCGAAAACTCGCTCGCCCGAACTTGTCCGATTCTTTCCGAACCCGTCCGACGAGATCGAGACAGTCCCGGGCAGCCCGATGCACTCGGGTAGCTTGAAATGCGCTCGAGCCGAAATTTATAAATTAAGTTCCTTTTCCCTTCTAGGACACATTTTTTTGCACGAACACGTTTCAACCCTCTACGCCTACCGAACCTTAAAATTAACTGGTAAATGTTTCTTTGTATGAAAGTGATGAGATTGATTTTATTTAGACTTTATGCAGCACTCCTTGTAATATGTTATAATGTATTGGCTCGTTCGGAAAGTCATTTCGTTTTCTCCTTTGCTGAAGAAACAATTCAATTCAATTTGATTTCTATTTCTTGCAATCGATATAGTAAATTTTTATTTTGCAGAAAGATCCGCAGACTATCCGTGACACACCATCGGGTGGCCTGGTGGCCCGATAGTGGCTCGACTTCTTCGAGCGCGTTCAGACGTCAGACAGAAGCGGACAAGTTCGTGCGAACGCAGAATTGAATCTCGAGTAGCGCGAAAACTCGCTCGCCCGAACTTGTCCGATTCTTTCCGAACCCGTCCGACGAGATCGAGACACTACCGGGCAGCCCGATGCACTCGGGTAGCTTGAAACGCGCTCGAGCCGAAAATTATAAATTTCAACACTCTACACCTACCGAACCTTAAAAGTAACTGGTAAATGTTTCTTTGTATGAAAGTGATGAGATTGATTTTATTTAGACTTTATGCAGCTCTCCTTGTAATATGTTATAATGTATTGGCTCGTTCGGAAAGTCATTTCGTTTTCTCATTTGCTGAAGAAACAATTCAATTCAATTTGATTTCTATTTCTTGCAATCGATATAGTAGATTTTTATTTTGCAGAAAGATCCGCAGTCTATCCGTGACACACCATCGGGTGGCCCGGTGGCCCGAGAGTGGCTCGACTTCGTCGAGCGCGTTCAGACCTCAGACAGAAGCGGACAAGTTCGTGCGAACGCAGAATTGAATCTCGAGTATCGCGAAAACTCGCTCGCCCGAACTTGTCCGATTCTTTCCGAACCCGTCCGACGAGATCGAGACACTCCCGGGCAGCCCGATGCACGCGGGTAGCTTGAAATGCGCTCGAGCCGAAAATTATAAATTAAGTTTCTTTTCACTTCTAGGACACATTTTTTTTGCACGAAGACGTTTCAACCCTCTACGCCTACCGAACCTTAAAAGTAACTGGTAAATGTTTCTTTGTATGAAATTGATAAGATTGATTTTATTTAGACTTTATGCAGCTCTCCTATTGTAATATGTTAATGCATTAGCTCGTTCGGAAAGTCATTTCGTTTTTTCCTTTGCTGAAGAAATAATTCAATTCAATTTAGTTTCTATTTCCTGTAATCGACGCTGACATTTTTTATTTTGCAGAAAGATCCGCAGACTATCCGTGACACACCATCGGGTGGCATGGTGGCCCGATAGTGGCTCGACTTCGTCGAGCGCGTTCAGACGTCAGACAGAAGCGGACAAGTTCGTGCAAACGCAGAATTGAATCTCGAGTAGCGCGAAAACTCGCTCGTCCGAACTTGTCCGATTCTTTCCGAACCCGACCGACGAGATCGAGACACTCCCGGGCAGCCCGATGCACTCGGGTAGCTTGAAATGCGCTCGAGCCGAAATTTATAAATTAAGTTTCTTTTCCCTTCTAGGACACATTTTTTTTGCACGAAGACGTTTCAACCCTCTGCGCCTACCGAACCTTAAAAGTAACTGGTAAATGTTTCTTTGTATGAAAGTGATAAGATTGATTTTATTTAGACTTTATGCAGCTCTCCTATTGTAATATGTTAATGTATTAGCTCGTTCGGAAAGTCATTTCGTTTTTTCCTTTGCTGAAGAAACAATTCAATTCAATTTGATTTCTATTTCTTGCAATCGATGTAGTAAATTTTTATTTTGCATACAGATCCGCAGTCTATCCGTGACACACCATCGGGTGGCCCGGTGGCCCGAGAGTGGCTCGACTTCGTCGAGCGCGTTCAGACCTCAGACAGAAGCGGACAAGTTCGTGCGAACGCAGAATTGAATCTCGAGTATCGCGAAAACTCGCTCGCCCGAACTTGTCCGATTCTTTCCGAACACGTCCGACGAGATCGAGACACTCCCGGGCAGCCCGATGCACGCGGGTAGCTTGAAATGCGCTCGAGCCGAAAATTATAAATTAAGTTCCTTTTCCCTTCTAGGACACATTTTTTTGCACGAAGACGTTTCAACCCTCTACGCCTACCGAACCTTAAAATTAACTGGTAAATGTTTCTTTGTATGAAAGTGATGAGATTGATTTTATTTAGACTTTATGCAGCACTCCTTGTAATATGTTATAATGTATTGGCTCGTTCGGAAAGTCATTTCGTTTTCTCCTTTGCTGAAGAAACAATTCAATTCAATTTGATTTCTATTTCTTGCAATCGATATAGTAAATTTTTATTTTGCAGAAAGATCTGCAGACTATCCGTGACACACCATCGGGTGGCCTGGTGGCCCGATAGTGGCTCGACTTCTTCGAGCGCGTTCAGACGTCAGACAGAAGCGGACAAGTTCGTGCGAACGCAGAATTGAATCTCGAGTAGCGCGAAAACTCGCTCGCCCGAACTTGTCCGATTCTTTCCGAACCCGTCCGACGAGATCGAGACACTCCCGGGCAGCCCGATGCACTCGGGTAGCTTGAAATGCGCTCGAGCCGAAATTTATAAATTAAGTTCCTTTTCCCTTCTAGGACACATTTTTTTGCACGAACACGTTTCAACCCTCTACGCCTACCGAACCTTAAAATTAACTGGTAAATGTTTCTTTGTATGAAAGTGATGAGATTGATTTTATTTAGACTTTATGCAGCACTCCTTGTAATATGTTATAATGTATTGGCTCGTTCGGAAAGTCATTTCGTTTTCTCCTTTGCTGAAGAAACAATTCAATTCAATTTGATTTCTATTTCTTGCAATCGATATAGTAAATTTTTATTTTGCAGAAAGATCCGCAGACTATCCGTGACACACCATCGGGTGGCCTGGTGGCCCGATAGTGGCTCGACTTCTTCGAGCGCGTTCAGACGTCAGACAGAAGCGGACAAGTTCGTGCGAACGCAGAATTGAATCTCGAGTAGCGCGAAAACTCGCTCGCCCGAACTTGTCCGATTCTTTCCGAACCCGTCCGACGAGATCGAGACACTCCCGGGCAGCCCGATGCACTCGGGTAGCTTGAAATGCGCTCGAGCCGAAATTTATAAATTAAGTTTCTTTTCCCTTCTAGGACACATTTTTTTGCACGAACACGTTTCAACCCTCTACGCCTACCGAACCTTAAAATTAACTGGTAAATGTTTCTTTGTATGAAAGTTATGAGATTGATTTTATTTAAACTTTATGCAGCACTCCTTGTAATATGTTATAATGTATTGGCTCGTTCGGAAAGTCATTTAGTTTTCTCCTTTGCTGAAGAAACAATTCAATTCAATTTGATTTCTATTTCTTGCAATCGATATAGTAAATTTTTATTTTGCAGAAAGATCCGCAGACTATCCGTGACACACCATCGGGTGGCCTGGTGGCCCGAGAGTGGCTCGACTTCGTCGAGCGCGTTCAGACGTCAGACCGAAGCGGACAAGTTCGTGCGAACGCAGAATTGAATCTCGAGTAGCGCGAAAACTCGCTCGCCCGAACTTGTCCGATTCTTTCCGAACCCGTCCGACGAGATCGAGACACTCCCGGGCAGCCCGATGCACTCGGGTAGCTTGAAATGCGCCCGAGCCGAAAATTATAAATTAAGTTTCTTTTCCCTTCTAGGACACATTTTTTTTGCACGAAGACGTTTCAACCCTCTACGCCTACCGAACCTTAAAAGTAACTGGTAAATGTTTCTTTGTATGAAAGTGATAAGATTGATTTTATTTAGACTTTATGCAGCTCTCCTATTGTAATATGTTAATGTATTAGCTCGTTCGGAAAGTCGTTTCGTTTTCTCCATTGCTGAAGAAATAATTAAATTCAATTTAGTTTCTATATCCTGTAATCGACGCTGACATTTTTTATTTTGCAGAAAGATCCGCAGACTATCCGTGACACACCATCGGGTGGCCTGGTGGCCCGAGAGTGGCTCGACTTCGTCGAGCTCGTTCAGACGGCAGACCGAAGCGGACAAGTTCGTGCGAACGCAGAATTGAATCTCGAGTAGCGCGAAAACTCGCTCGCCCGAACTTGTCCGATTCTTTCCGAACCCGTCCGACGAGATCGATACACTCCCGGGCAGCCCGATGCACTCGGGTAGCTTGAAATGCGCTCGAGCCGAAAATTATAAATTAAGTTTCTTTTCCCTTCTAGGACACATTTTTTTTGCACGAAGACGTTTCTACCCTCTACGCCTACCGAAACTTAAAAGTAACTGGTAAATGTTTCTTTGTATGAAAGTGATAAGATTGCTTTTATTTAGACTTTATGCAGCTCTCCTATTGTAATATGTTAATGTATTAGCTCGTTCGGAAAGTCATTTCGGTTTCTCGTTTGCTGAAGAAATAATTCAATTCAATTTAGTTTCTATTTCCTGTAATCGACGCTGACATTTTTTATTTTGCAGAAAGATCCGCAGACTATCCGTGACACACCATCGGGTGGCCTGGTGGCCCGAGAGTGGCTCGACTTCGTCGAGCGCGTTCAGACGTCAGACAGAAGCGGACAAGTTCGTGCGAACGCAGAATTGAATCTCGAGTAGCGCGAAAACTCGCTCGCCCGAACTTGTCCGAATCTTTCCGAACCCATCCGACGAGATCGAGACACTCCCGGGCAGCCCGATGCACTCGGGTAGCTTGAAATGCGCTCGAGCCGAAAATTATAAATTAAGTTTCTTTTCCCTTCTAGGACACATTTTTTTTGCACGAAGACGTTTGAACCCTCTACGCCTGCCGAACCTTAAAAGTAACTGGTAAATGTTTCTTTGTATGGAAGTGATAAGATGGATTTTATTTAGACTTTATGCAGCTCTCCTATTGTAATATGTTAATGTATTAGCTCGATCGGAAAGTCATTTCGGTTTCTCGTTTGCTGAAGAAATAATTCAATACAATTTAGTTTCTATTTCCTGTAATCGACGCTGACATTTTTTATTTTGCAGAAAGATCCGCGGACTATCCGTGACACACCATCGGGTGGCCTGGTGGCCCGAGAGTAGCTCGACTTCCTCGAGCGCGTTCAGACGTCAGACAGAAGCGGATAAGTTCGTGCGAACGCAGAATTGAATCTCGAGTAGCGCGAAAATCGCTTGCCCGAACTTGTCCCATTTTTTCCGAACCCGTCCGACGAGATCGAGACACTCCCGGGCAGCCCGATGCACTCGGGTAGCTTGAAATGCGCTCGAGCCGAAATTTATAAATTAAGTTTCTTTTCCCTTCTAGGACACATTTTTTTTGCACGAAGACGTTTCAACCCTTTACGCCTACCGAACCTTAAAAGTAACTGTTAAATGTTTCTTTGTATAAAAGTGATAAGATTGATTTTATTTAGACTTTATGCAGCTTTCCTATTGTAATATGTTAATGTATTAGCTCGTTCGGAAAGTCATTTCGTTTTTTCCTTTGCTGAAGAAACAATTCAATTCAATTTGATTTCTATTTCTTGCAATCGATATAGTAAATTTTTATTTTGCATAAAGATCCGCAGTCTATCCGTGACACACCATCGGGTGGCCCGGTGGCCCGAGAGTGGCTCGACCTCGTCGAGCGCGTTCAGACCTCAGACAGAAGCGGACAAGTTCGTGCGAACGCAGAATTGAATCTCGAGTATCGCGAAAACTCGCTCGCCCGAACTTGTCCGATTCTTTCCGAACCCGTCCGACGAGATCGAGACACTCCCGGGCAGCCCGATGCACTCGGGTAGCTTGAAATGCGCTCGAGCCGAAATTTATAAATTAAGTTTCTTTTCCCTTCTAGGACACATTTTTTTTGCACGAAGACGTTTCAACCCTTTACGCCTACCGAACCTTAAAAGTAACTGTTAAATGTTTCTTTGTATGAAAGTGATAAGATTGATTTTATTTAGACTTTATGCAGCTCTCCTATTGTAATATGTTAATGTATTAGCTCGTTCGGAAAGTCATTTCGTTTTTTCCTTTGCTGAAGAAACAATTCAATTCAATTTGATTTCTATTTCTTGCAATCGATATAGTAAATTTTTATTTTGCATAAAGATCCGCAGTCTATCCGTGACACACCATCGGGTGGCCCGGTGGCCCGAGAGTGGCTCGACCTCGTCGAGCGCGTTCAGACCTCAGACAGAAGCGGACAAGTTCGTGCGAACGCAGAATTGAATCTCGAGTATCGCGAAAACTCGCTCGCCCGAACTTGTCCGATTCTTTCCGAACCCGTCCGACGAGATCGAGACACTCCCGGGCAGCCCGATGCACTCGGGTAGCTTGAAATGCGCTCGAGCCGAAATTTATAAATTAAGTTTCTTTTCCCTTCTAGGACACATTTTTTTTGCACGAAGACGTTTCAACCCTTTACGCCTACCGAACCTTAAAAGTAACTGTTAAATGTTTCTTTGTATGAAAGTGATAAGATTGATTTTATTTAGACTTTATGCAGCTCTCCTATTGTAATATGTTAATGTATTAGCTCGTTCGGAAAGTCATTTCGTTTTCTCCTTTGCTGAAGAAACAATTCAATTCAATTTGATTTCTATTTCTTGCAATCGATATAGTAAATTTTTATTTTGCAGAAAGATCTGCAGACTATCCGTGACACACCATCGGGTGGCCTGGTGGCCCGATAGTGGCTCGACTTCTTCGAGCGCGTTCAGACGTCAGACAGAAGCGGACAAGTTCGTGCGAACGCAGAATTGAATCTCGAGTAGCGCGAAAACTCGCTCGCCCGAACTTGTCCGATTCTTTCCGAACCCGTCCGACGAGATCGAGACACTCCCGGGCAGCCCGATGCACTCGGGTAGCTTGAAATGCGCTCGAGCCGAAATTTATAAATTAAGTTCCTTTTCCCTTCTAGGACACATTTTTTTGCACGAACACGTTTCAACCCTCTACGCCTACCGAACCTTAAAATTAACTGGTAAATGTTTCTTTGTATGAAAGTGATGAGATTGATTTTATTTAGACTTTATGCAGCACTCCTTGTAATATGTTATAATGTATTGGCTCGTTCGGAAAGTCATTTCGTTTTCTCCTTTGCTGAAGAAACAATTCAATTCAATTTGATTTCTATTTCTTGCAATCGATATAGTAAATTTTTATTTTGCAGAAAGATCCGCAGACTATCCGTGACACACCATCGGGTGGCCTGGTGGCCCGATAGTGGCTCGACTTCTTCGAGCGCGTTCAGACGTCAGACAGAAGCGGACAAGTTCGTGCGAACGCAGAATTGAATCTCGAGTAGCGCGAAAACTCGCTCGCCCGAACTTGTCCGATTCTTTCCGAACCCGTCCGACGAGATCGAGACACTCCCGGGCAGCCCGATGCACTCGGGTAGCTTGAAATCCGCTCGAGCCGAAATTTATAAATTAAGTTTCTTTTCCCTTCTAGGACACATTTTTTTGCACGAACACGTTTCAACCCTCTACGCCTACCGAACCTTAAAATTAACTGGTAAATGTTTCTTTGTATGAAAGTTATGAGATTGATTTTATTTAAACTTTATGCAGCACTCCTTGTAATATGTTATAATGTATTGGCTCGTTCGGAAAGTCATTTAGTTTTCTCCTTTGCTGAAGAAACAATTCAATTCAATTTGATTTCTATTTCTTGCAATCGA
Organism: Lasioglossum baleicum; assembly: GCF_051020765.1. Taxonomy (NCBI): domain Eukaryota; kingdom Metazoa; phylum Arthropoda; class Insecta; order Hymenoptera; family Halictidae; genus Lasioglossum; species Lasioglossum baleicum. The sequence continues at coordinate 1,363,456 of NW_027469094.1, forward strand.
TATAGTAAATTTTTATTTTGCAGAAAGATCCGCAGACTATCCGTGACACACCATCGGGTGGCCTGGTGGCCCGAGAGTGGCTCGACTTCGTCGAGCGCGTTCAGACGTCAGACCGAAGCGGACAAGTTCGTGCGAACGCAGAATTGAATCTCGAGTAGCGCGAAAACTCGCTCGCCCGAACTTGTCCGATTCTTTCCGAACCCGTCCGACGAGATCGAGACACTCCCGGGCAGCCCGATGCACTCGGGTAGCTTGAAATGCGCCCGAGCCGAAAATTATAAATTAAGTTTCTTTTCCCTTCTAGGACACATTTTTTTTGCACGAAGACGTTTCAACCCTCTACGCCTACCGAACCTTAAAAGTAACTGGTAAATGTTTCTTTGTATGAAAGTGATAAGATTGATTTTATTTAGACTTTATGCAGCTCTCCTATTGTAATATGTTAATGTATTAGCTCGTTCGGAAAGTCGTTTCGTTTTCTCCATTGCTGAAGAAATAATTAAATTCAATTTAGTTTCTATATCCTGTAATCGACGCTGACATTTTTTATTTTGCAGAAAGATCCGCAGACTATCCGTGACACACCATCGGGTGGCCTGGTGGCCCGAGAGTGGCTCGACTTCGTCGAGCTCGTTCAGACGGCAGACCGAAGCGGACAAGTTCGTGCGAACGCAGAATTGAATCTCGAGTAGCGCGAAAACTCGCTCGCCCGAACTTGTCCGATTCTTTCCGAACCCGTCCGACGAGATCGAGACACTCCCGGGCAGCCCGATGCACTCGGGTAGCTTGAAATGCGCTCGAGCCGAAAATTATAAATTAAGTTTCTTTTCCCTTCTAGGACACATTTTTTTTGCACGAAGACGTTTCTACCCTCTACGCCTACCGAAACTTAAAAGTAACTGGTAAATGTTTCTTTGTATGAAAGTGATAAGATTGCTTTTATTTAGACTTTATGCAGCTCTCCTATTGTAATATGTTAATGTATTAGCTCGTTCGGAAAGTCATTTCGGTTTCTCGTTTGCTGAAGAAATAATTCAATTCAATTTAGTTTCTATTTCCTGTAATCGACGCTGACATTTTTTATTTTGCAGAAAGATCCGCAGACTATCCGTGACACACCATCGGGTGGCCTGGTGGCCCGAGAGTGGCTCGACTTCGTCGAGCGCGTTCAGACGTCAGACAGAAGCGGACAAGTTCGTGCGAACGCAGAATTGAATCTCGAGTAGCGCGAAAACTCGCTCGCCCGAACTTGTCCGAATCTTTCCGAACCCGTCCGACGAGATCGAGACACTCCCGGGCAGCCCGATGCACTCGGGTAGCTTGAAATGCGCTCGAGCCGAAAATTATAAATTAAGTTTCTTTTCCCTTCTAGGACACATTTTTTTTGCACGAAGACGTTTGAACCCTCTACGCCTGCCGAACCTTAAAAGTAACTGGTAAATGTTTCTTTGTATGGAAGTGATAAGATGGATTTTATTTAGACTTTATGCAGCTCTCCTATTGTAATATGTTAATGTATTAGCTCGATCGGAAAGTCATTTCGGTTTCTCGTTTGCTGAAGAAATAATTCAATACAATTTAGTTTCTATTTCCTGTAATCGACGCTGACATTTTTTATTTTGCAGAAAGATCCGCGGACTATCCGTGACACACCATCGGGTGGCCTGGTGGCCCGAGAGTAGCTCGACTTCCTCGAGCGCGTTCAGACGTCAGACAGAAGCGGATAAGTTCGTGCGAACGCAGAATTGAATCTCGAGTAGCGCGAAAATCGCTTGCCCGAACTTGTCCCATTTTTTCCGAACCCGTCCGACGAGATCGAGACACTCCCGGGCAGCCCGATGCACTCGGGTAGCTTGAAATGCGCTCGAGCCGAAATTTATAAATTAAGTTTCTTTTCCCTTCTAGGACACATTTTTTTTGCACGAAGACGTTTCAACCCTTTACGCCTACCGAACCTTAAAAGTAACTGTTAAATGTTTCTTTGTATAAAAGTGATAAGATTGATTTTATTTAGACTTTATGCAGCTTTCCTATTGTAATATGTTAATGTATTAGCTCGTTCGGAAAGTCATTTCGTTTTTTCCTTTGCTGAAGAAACAATTCAATTCAATTTGATTTCTATTTCTTGCAATCGATATAGTAAATTTTTATTTTGCATAAAGATCCGCAGTCTATCCGTGACACACCATCGGGTGGCCCGGTGGCCCGAGAGTGGCTCGACCTCGTCGAGCGCGTTCAGACCTCAGACAGAAGCGGACAAGTTCGTGCGAACGCAGAATTGAATCTCGAGTATCGCGAAAACTCGCTCGCCCGAACTTGTCCGATTCTTTCCGAACCCGTCCGACGAGATCGAGACACTCCCGGGCAGCCCGATGCACTCGGGTAGCTTGAAATGCGCTCGAGCCGAAATTTATAAATTAAGTTTCTTTTCCCTTCTAGGACACATTTTTTTTGCACGAAGACGTTTCAACCCTTTACGCCTACCGAACCTTAAAAGTAACTGTTAAATGTTTCTTTGTATGAAAGTGATAAGATTGATTTTATTTAGACTTTATGCAGCTCTCCTATTGTAATATGTTAATGTATTAGCTCGTTCGGAAAGTCATTTCGTTTTTTCCTTTGCTGAAGAAACAATTCAATTCAATTTGATTTCTATTTCTTGCAATCGATATAGTAAATTTTTATTTTGCATAAAGATCCGCAGTCTATCCGTGACACACCATCGGGTGGCCCGGTGGCCCGAGAGTGGCTCGACCTCGTCGAGCGCGTTCAGACCTCAGACAGAAGCGGACAAGTTCGTGCGAACGCAGAATTGAATCTCGAGTATCGCGAAAACTCGCTCGCCCGAACTTGTCCGATTCTTTCCGAACCCGTCCGACGAGATCGAGACACTCCCGGGCAGCCCGATGCACTCGGGTAGCTTGAAATGCGCTCGAGCCGAAATTTATAAATTAAGTTTCTTTTCCCTTCTAGGACACATTTTTTTTGCACGAAGACGTTTCAACCCTTTACGCCTACCGAACCTTAAAAGTAACTGTTAAATGTTTCTTTGTATGAAAGTGATAAGATTGATTTTATTTAGACTTTATGCAGCTCTCCTATTGTAATATGTTAATGTATTAGCTCGTTCGGAAAGTCGTTTCGTTTTCTCCATTGCTGAAGAAATAATTAAATTCAATTTAGTTTCTATATCCTGTAATCGACGCTGACATTTTTTATTTTGCAGAAAGATCCGCAGACTATCCGTGACACACCATCGGGTGGCCTGGTGGCCCGAGAGTGGCTCGACTTCGTCGAGCTCGTTCAGACGGCAGACCGAAGCGGACAAGTTCGTGCGAACGCAGAATTGAATCTCGAGTAGCGCGAAAACTCGCTCGCCCGAACTTGTCCGATTCTTTCCGAACCCGTCCGACGAGATCGAGACACTCCCGGGCAGCCCGATGCACTCGGGTAGCTTGAAATGCGCTCGAGCCGAAAATTATAAATTAAGTTTCTTTTCCCTTCTAGGACACATTTTTTTTGCACGAAGACGTTTCTACCCTCTACGCCTACCGAAACTTAAAAGTAACTGGTAAATGTTTCTTTGTATGAAAGTGATAAGATTGCTTTTATTTAGACTTTATGCAGCTCTCCTATTGTAATATGTTAATGTATTAGCTCGTTCGGAAAGTCATTTCGGTTTCTCGTTTGCTGAAGAAATAATTCAATTCAATTTAGTTTCTATTTCCTGTAATCGACGCTGACATTTTTTATTTTGCAGAAAGATCCGCAGACTATCCGTGACACACCATCGGGTGGCCTGGTGGCCCGAGAGTGGCTCGACTTCGTCTAGCGCGTTCAGACGTCAGACAGAAGCGGACAAGTTCGTGCGAACGCAGAATTGAATCTCGAGTAGCGCGAAAACTCGCTCGCCCGAACTTGTCCGATTCTTTCCGAACCCGTCCGACGAGATCGAGACACTCCCGGGCAGCCCGATGCACTCGGGTAGCTTGAAATGCGCTCGAGCCGAAAATTATAAATTAAGTTTCTTTTCCCTTCTAGGACACATTTTTTTTGCACGAAGACGTTTCAACCCTCTACGCCTGCCGAACCTTAAAAGTAACTGGTAAATGTTTCTTTGTATGAAAGTGATAAGATGGATTTTATTTAGACTTTATGCAGCTCTCCTATTGTAATATGTTAATGTATTAGCTCGATCGGAAAGTCATTTCGGTTTCTCGTTTGCTGAAGAAATAATTCAATACAATTTAGTTTCTATTTCCTGTAATCGACGCTGACATTTTTTATTTTGCAGAAAGATCCGCGGACTATCCGTGACACACCATCGGGTGGCCTGGTGGCCCGAGAGTGGCTCGACTTCCTCGAGCGCGTTCAGACGTCAGACAGAAGCGGATAAGTTCGTGCGAACGCAGAATTGAATCTCGAGTAGCGCGAAAATCGCTTGCCCGAACTTGTCCGATTTTTTCCGAACCCGTCCGACGAGATCGAGACACTCCCGGGCAGCCCGATGCACTCGGGTAGCTTGAAATGCGCTCGAGCCGAAATTTATAAATTAAGTTTCTTTTCCCTTCTAGGACACATTTTTTTTGCACGAAGACGTTTCAACCCTTTACGCCTACCAAACCTTAAAAGTAACTGTTAAATGTTTCTTTGTATGAAAGTGATAAGATTGATTTTATTTAGACTTTATGCAGCTCTCCTATTGTAATATGTTAATGTATTAGCTCGTTCGGAAAGTCATTTCGTTTTTTCCTTTGCTGAAGAAACAATTCAATTCAATTTGATTTCTATTTCTTGCAATCGATATAGTAAATTTTTATTTTGCATAAAGATCCGCAGTCTATCCGTGACACACCATCGGGTGGCCCGGTGGCCCGAGAGTGGCTCGACTTCGTCGAGCGCGTTCAGACCTCAGACAGAAGCGGACAAGTTCGTGCGAACGCAGAATTGAATCTCGAGTATCGCGAAAACTCGCACGCCCGAACTTGTCCGATTCTTTCCGAACCCGCCCGACGAGATCGAGACACCGCCGGGCAGCTCGAAACCCCTTGGCAGCCCGATGCACTCGGGTAGCTGGAAACGCGCTCGAGCCGAAAATTATAAATTAAGTTTCCTTTCCCTTCTACGACACATTTTTTTTGCACGAAGACGTTTCAACACTCTACACCTACCGAACCTTAAAAGTAACTGGTAAATGTTTCTTTGTATGAAAGTGATAAGATTGCTTTTATTTAGACTTTATGCAGCTCTCCTATTGTAATATGTTAATGTATTAGCTCGTTCGGAAAGTCATTTCGTTTTCTCCTTTGCTGAAGAAATAATTCAATTCAATTTAGTTTCTATTTCCTGTAATCGACGCTGACATTTTTTATTTTGCAGAAAGATCCGCAGACTATCCGTGACACACCATCGGGTGGCCTGGTGGCCCGAGAGTGGCTCGACTTCGTCGAGCGCGTTCAGACGTCAGACAGAAGCGGACAAGTTCGTGCGAACGCAGAATTGAATCTCGAGTAGCGCGAAAACTCGCTCGCCCGAACTTGTCCGATTCTTTCCGAACCCGTCCGACGAGATCGAGACACTCCCGGGCAGCCCGATGCACTCGGGTAGCTTGAAATGCGCTCGAGCCGAAAATTATAAATTAAGTTTCCTTTCCCTTCTACGACACATTTTTTTTGCACGAAGACGTTTCAACACTCTACACCTACCAAACCTTAAAAGTAACTGGTAAATGTTTCTTTGTATGAAAGTGATAAGAGTGATTTTATTTAGACTTTATGCAGGTCTCCTATTGTAATATGTTAATGTATTAGCTCGTTCGGAAAGTCATTTCGGTTTCTCGTTTGCTGAAGAAACAATTCAATTCAATTTGATTTCTATTTCTTGCAATCGATATAGTAAATTTTTATTTTGCAGAAAGATCCGCAGTCTATCCGTGACACACCATCGGGTGGCCCGGTGGCCCGAGAGTGGCTCGACTTCGTCGAGCGCGTTCAGACCTCAGACAGAAGCGGACAAGTTCGTGCGAACGCAGAATTGAATCTCGAGTAGCGCGAAAACTCGCTCGCCCGAACTTGTCCGATTCTTTCCGAACCCGTCCGACGAGATCGAGACACTCCCGGGCAGCCCGATGCACTCGGGTAGCTTGAAATGCGCTCGAGCCGAAATTTATAAATTAAGTTTCTTTTCCCTTCTAGGACACATTTTTTTTGCACGAAGACGTTTCAACCCTCTACGCCTACCGAACCTTAAAAGTAACTGGTAAATGTTTCTTTGTATGAAAGTGATAAGATTGATTTTATTTAGACTTTATGCAGCTCTCCTATTGTAATATGTTAATGTATTAGCTCGTTCGGAAAGTCATTTCGTTTTCTCCTTTGCTGAAGAAACAATTCAATTCAATTTGATTTCTATTTCCTGTAATCGACGCTGAAATTTTTTTTTTGCAGAAAGATCCGCAGACTATCCGTGACACACCATCGGGTGGCCTGGTGGCCCGACAGTGGCTCGACTTCGTCGGGCGCGTTCAGACGTCAAACAGAAGCGGACAAGTTCGTGCGAACGCAGAATTGAATCTCGAGTAGCGCGAAAACTCGCTTGCCCGAACTTGTCCGATTTTTTCCGAACCCGTCCGACGAGATCGAGACACTCCCGGGCAGCCCGATGCACTCGGGTAGCTTGAAATGCGCTCGAGCCGAAATTTATAAATTAAGTTTCTTTTCCCTTCTAGGACACATTTTTTTTGCACGAAGACGTTTCAACCCTTTACGCCTACCGAACCTTAAAAGTAACTGTTAAATGTTTCTTTGTATGAAAGTGATAAGATTGATTTTATTTAGACTTTATGCAGCTCTCCTATTGTAATATGTTAATGTATTAGCTCGTTCGGAAAGTCATTTCGTTTTTTCCTTTGCTGAAGAAACAATTCAATTCAATTTGATTTCTATTTCTTGCAATCGATATAGTAAATTTTTATTTTGCAGAAAGATCCGCAGCCTATCCGTGACACACCATCGGGTGGGCTGGTGGCCCGAGAGTGGCTCGACTTCCTCGAGCGCGTTCAGACGTCAGACAGAAGCGGATAAGTTCGTGCGAACGCAGAATTGAATCTCGAGTAGCGCGAAAACTCGCTTGCCCGAACTTGTCCGATTCTTTCCGAACCCGTCCGACGAGATCGAGACACTCCCGGGCAGCCCGATGCACTCGGGTAGCTTGAAATGCGCTCGAGCCGAAAATTATAAATTAAGTTTCTTTTCCCTTCTAGGACACATTTTTTTTGCACGAAGACGTTTCAACCCTCTACGCCTGCCGAACCTTAAAAGTAACTGGTAAATGTTTCTTTGTATGAAAGTGATAAGATTGATTTTATTTAGACTTTATGCAGCTCTCCTATTGTAATATGTTAATGTATTAGCTCGTTCGGAAAGTCATTTCGGTTTCTCCTTTGCTGAAGAAATAATTCAATTCAATTTAGTTTCTATTTCCTGTAATCGACGCTGACATTTTTTATTTTGCAGAAAGATCCGCAGCCTATCCGTGACACACCATCGGGTGGGCTGGTGGCCCGAGAGTGGCTCGACTTCCTCGAGCGCGTTCAGACGTCAGACAGAAGCGGATAAGTTCGTGCGAACGCAGAATTGAATCTCGAGTAGCGCGAAAACTCGCTTGCCTGAACTTGTCCGATTCTTTCCGAACCCGTCCGACGAGATCGAGACACTCCCGGGCAGCCCGATGCACTCGGGTAGCTTGAAATGCGCTCGAGCCGAAAATTATAAATTAAGTTTCTTTTCCCTTCTAGGACACATTTTTTTTGCACGAAGACGTTTCAACCCTCTACGCCTGCCGAACCTTAAAAGTAACTGGTAAATGTTTCTTTGTATGAAAATGATGAGATTGATTTTATTTAGACTTTATGCAGCTCTCCTATTGTAATATGTTAATGTATTAGCTCGTTCGGAAAGTCATTTCGTTTTTTCCTTTGCTGAAGAAATAACATTCAATTTGATTTCTATTTCTTGCAATCGTTGTAGTCAATTTCTACTTTCCAGAAAGATTCGCAGTCTAGTAATGACAAACGGAAGCATTGCCATCCCTACACGATAAACGAAATTACTTTCCGAACGACCTGATAGCATGTAGTATGTAATTTAAATAAAAATATTAATTTTGTCAGTAAAAAGAAAGACTGCTGCTGCTACACATTTGTATAATAGACATTTACTTTAGCGACATCTACCACATAGCACGTCCTACATTAATGCGACCTGGCGCGACCGTGTTGCCCTCTTACGGCGAGGCAAAATCGAGCCCCGTTCTCCTTGCAGTGGCGCGGCAGCAGGGATCCAAAACGCGACATAGCTGCGGCGCAGTACAGCTGCAGAACGGAGCAGTTGGTTGTCTGGGTTATTAGGTTGGAGGGAAAATTCTATCGTCTTTTAAACTAACATTTGAGTGAATTTATAAAATTACATGTTTAATATTATTCAATGATATAATTTCCATTATTTGTAACAATATGTTGCCATTTTTCAGGTAACCTGTCAATTCCTGATTTCCGATGACTTGGTGAAACTTTTCACTGCCACATTTCAGGTAAGTTTTTTTATTTTATATTTATCTTCAGTCATTGAAACATTACTGGCAAAAGGAAAATTCAAAAATATTATTTGGTTGGAGGGAAGATTCTATCATATTTTAACACTAATCCTATCAACTCCAGTCAAAATGACCAGTTCCAGGTTCTTCATTTTGCAATTGGAAAAGTAATAATACTGATTTCATAAGAAACGAATGTATAGATATCTTTAGTAGTGCACATATTACAATAGGAGCCGCACAAAGTCTAAATAAAATCAATCTTGTTATTTTTATAAGGGAACATGTTACTTTTTAGACACGGTAGGTTTAGCGTTAAAGAAAACATTTGAATCAATTTATAGAAATACATGTTTAATATTATTCAATGATATAATTTCCATTATTTGTAACAATATGTTGCCATTTTTCAGGTAACCTGTCAATTCCTGATTTCCGATGACTTGGTGAAACTTTTCACTGCCACATTTCAGGTAAGTTTTTTTATTTTATATTTATCTTCAGTCATTGAAACATTACTGGCAAAAGGAAAATTCAAAAATATTATTTGGTTGGAGGGAAGATTCTATCATATTTTAACACTAATCCTATCAACTCCGGTCAAAATGACCAGTTCCAGGTTCTTCATTTTGCAATTGGAAAAGTAATAATACTGATTTCATAAGAAACGAATGTATAGATATCTTTAGTAGTGCACATATTACAATAGGAGCCGCACAAAGTCTAAATAAAATCAATCTTGTTATTTTTATAAGGGAACATGTTACTTTTTAGACACGGTAGGTTTAGCGTTAAAGAAAACATTTGAATCAATTTATAGAAATACATGTTTAATATTATTCAATGGTATAATTTCCATTATTTGTAACAATATGTTGCCATTTTTCAGATAACCTGTCAATTCCTGTTTTCCAATGACTCGCTAGTTAAAATGTATTTTTGATTTACAAGCAAAATTACCTTCTTATTTAAAATACGACATAACTTTCCCTCCAGCCTAATATATTCATGCTAAAAAATCTTCCTGTTTATTGGACAATGCTTTTCACCAAGAAATTCTAATTTGCAGATGCAGCAAAGATATCAAAAACATCTATTCATCAGGAAGAAACAAGTATTTCCATACAGATGTGGCTTACATTAGCGGAGGACCGTGGAAAGAAACAAAACAGTTTTAAGAGATTGCTATAAATATACATATACATATAGATAAGTATATTGTTATAAATATATATAAATATATGTAAAGAAAGTACACGGCACTCTCTTTTAAATTAGCCCGCGCACACATGGCGCGGTAGTAAACAGAGGAGTAAGACAAACACCAGAGAGAGAGAGAGAGAGAGAGAGAGAGAGAGAGAGAGAGAGAGAGAGAGAGAGAGAGAGAGAGAGAAGAAAGACAGAAAGACAGGTGTGTAATGAAAACGGGAACACGTGCAAAGACTAACCTAAGAAAGTGAAAATACAGATTATAGATACAAGTAAAGATTGTGTGAATAGGGAAAGGACAGTGAATAATTGACATTTAATGTCGTTTTAGTGATGGGCATTATCGACTAAATTCAACTATCGACTAATTACTATTTAGTTACTACATACTATCGAATATTTAGTCGATAGTTTTTAGTCGACTGAAATTTCGTTTTAGTGGTTATACGTCTAGATTGCGGGCTATAGTCTATGCCTACGTATAGATCTCATTTCTCACTCACTCTTACAGCATTGTACTGCAGTGCTCACTCAGTATTATAGGCACAGTAAGAGTAAATTGGGGTAAATATACCAGACAATAATTAAATAATTAATAATAATAAAAATAATTTTTTTATAATTTTTAATAATTCGATATCGCTAATGAGTGAATGTATTTGATAGTAAATCTTATAAAATTTATTCAAAACACCCGCCGTTAAAATTCAACCAATAGCTCGATAGTTTAAGCGACTGATTCAGTAACTGAATTTAGTCGATAGTTTTCAGTCGTTTACAGGTTATTCTCGTATTTACTCTTATTCTCGATGTTCGCTAGTTAAATGAATAGTAGGACAGTATGGAACAGTACAGAGATATTAAATTTCGTGATTGAATGATTTTGTCTTTATTTAATAATAAATTCATACACTATGTTATAAATATAAATGTACACAATTTATTTATATCACATATATAGTTTATATTGCATAAATAGCAATAAGATTTTAACATCCAATATGAATTAAAGTTGTAACGGGTCTTGTTCCCGGTCTGGATTAAATCTCGGTCTGGATCTGGATCTGGGTTCCCTCCGTTGCTGATTAGCTCGCCGCGCCAGGATTCGTATACGGCGGAGAGAATAGTCGGGATTAGGAAGTACGGGGTGCGTAGAAATAAAGACACGTGGAATTTTAGATTAACGTGCGCTCGCTGCCAGCGAGTTTCATTCTACCGTGATCGCGAGAGTGCGGAACGCAACATATATTTACGAGGATCGCGGTGCTCGGAGATTGATTCTGTCGCGAAATCGATTGGAAACGGAATCTTTACGGGTGTGAATATTTATCGGTGCAAGTGAACAGAGTTCGGCAGGTGACACACCGTGGCTGCGAAAGAGAGTGGCGACACGCCGTGCTCTTGGATTCAGGATTCAGCTGGTGACACACCGTAGCTGCGGAAGAGAGTGGCGACACGCCGTGCTCTTGGAGTCAGGATTCGGCTGGTGACACACCGTGGCCGAGGAAGAGAGTAGCGACACGCCGTGCTCTCGGATTCAGGATTCAGCTGGTGACACACCGTAGCTGCGGAAGAGAGTGGCGACACGCCGTGCTCTCGGAGTCAGGATTCGGCTGGTGACACACCGTGGCCGAGGAAGAGAGTGGTGACACACCGTGCTCTTGGAGTCAGGATTCGGCTGGTGACACACCGTGGCCGAGGAAGAGAGTGGTGACCCACCGTGCTCTCGGGATCAGGATTCAGGATGTGACTAGTGACATGCCGTATATCTGGAAGAGTGGCGACCCGCCGTGCTCTGGGAGTGAGATTCTCACGGCCGGCTTCGAGGTGTTCGCTATGCGAAGTTAGCTCGATGTTGACATTAAGAGGGACCTAAGTAAGTCATTTATGAATACTTACAATGGAGATGTTATCAGGAACGTTCCTTACGTGGTCTGTACTCGTTAACATCTGTACCATCAATGTCGTCCCGAGCTCTAGCCGTGGCGGCTTTTATAGCTCGCGAAATAGTGGTGGAAGTGGTAGCGCGGCGCTGTGATTCGCGGATAGCTTCTAGGCGCGGGGGTGGCGCGACGCGGTCCGTCTCGGCGCGACGACGGGGATACGGCGGTTTGTTCCGAGAAATGAACGACGGTTGATCTCGGTTTGGTTATAACCGGATTGATCCGGTTTACGTTCATGTATAGTAACAGGCCTGTACGGTACAGGTCTGTTACACCCCCCTCTTTCTTCGGGGCGAGCGAAAAAAATGGCAGCGAGGCCTTTTATTTAAAATTAAAACATGTATATTACAACAAGGTTTGTCAGTCTTCACTGGTACTTACAGAATGTCTTTGGTACTTACGTGCTAACTTATACTCTAACGCAGGTGTATACCTACTTATCCTACAATAAAAATTTTTTTTTTTTTTTTTTTCTACTTTACTGGATATAACAACACATACACACACCCATTCGCTGGAAATATATACAAAACACATACATACACTTACAGGCTGGACAGGTTTATCGGCTATAAAAAAACGCACTTATTGCCTAGACTCGGGATATACATACGTATTTACAGTTAATGGGGACGTTCTTTACCCTCCTGTGCTGATTCCTTTCGTTGGCAACGTCGTAGTCTACCTGTGCCGTCAAAATGAAGTACCCACCTTACGCCGCTCGCCAACATTCTATGCTGCTTGGTGGCTACAATATACGTCGGTATCTCGATCTTTTGCCCGGTTGGCAGCGTGTACCATGCCGTTTTGCAGGGCATTTGTTTCCCGGTGTAGTGCACCGGTGGTCCCACTCCCGGTGAGTGGCGTCCTGTGGCATCCGGGTATCCATTATGCCCTGGTTGTTCGGCCTCCGATATTTCCTGTTGGCGAAGTGTCTGTTCACGGTGAACTTGTTTGTTGGATTTCTCCCTTCTCATTTTGTCTCTCTGTTGCTGTTCGCCTGGATCCGGTGTGGCTGGTCGGCGAATTTCAATAATAGGCCATTGTTCGGTGCAGGGTTTATGTGGCTGTTGGCAGCCCTGTGGTGATAGTCTCCTGGGCGCGTGAGACAGGCGCTCCACGTCTTGCCAGATGGGGATCGGCAAGTCTATCGGTCCTGTCCTTGGATCTTCGTGGCTGACCGTTATTGTGACCCCTTCTTTTAATATTTGGTTCGGCTGCGGGCTTTCGGGCGCTGGAGCCGCCTTTGGCAGTAGAGTCGAGGCGTTGTTCAATATCCGTGGGTCGGCGTGATGGACTACCCGTTTGGCTTCTGGCCGCTGCTTCCCTCTTTCCTGCCGCCTTTCTTGCCTCTGTTTTTCTGGCTTCTGCCAGGTCGCTGGTTCGGGACTTGGTCCCCAACGTCCCAGTGTGGGTTCGTGCCCGAGCCGTCCCCGATGTTCATCTATTGTCATCGGGGGAATTGTTGAACCGGAAGAGATTGAGCTAGCGGATGAGTTAGCTCTTGGCCGAATCGCTCCTTGGGCTGCCTTGGGCCACCAGGTGACTTGTCGGATGGTTTTGCCCTCCTTCTTCTTGCCTGATGTTTTATTTTTGGTCAGTCGGTTGGTTTTGATCGAACAATTTATTGACAGCGGTTTTGGCTGTGTGGTGTTCGGCTTGGTTTTTGAGGTGGTTACCGATTTTGGCCTTGTCGCTTTTCTTGACACGATTTCCTCTGCTGTCGGAGATGGCGGCGCCTTGATTGGTGACTGCTCTCCCTTATTAGTCACTTCTGACAAAGGCGACCGGTCCGCAGTGATCGCGCCTGTAGCCTGTTTCGGGCTGCTCGGTGTTGCCCTTTTCAGGTGCTCCGGGGTTGCTGGAGTGCGGGGTCGCACTTCCTCTTCCTCCTCGGAGAGATCTCCGAATAGCTCGTGTAGCTCTAGGTAAAAATCATCCTTCTCGGATTGCTGCATCTTTACACTGGTCTGCTTTGTTGCCTGTGACAAAAAACAAAAAACGCTCCCAATTATTTTCCGAGGACGGCCACGACGGCGAGTTGTCGGGGCGGCTGCCTGGTTCGGCGCCGACGTCCCTGCACCTTCCGCGGAGGCATCTGGTCGTGGACCGTCATCTGTCTCCTCCGGATGTGATTTTGGGCCTTCATTGGGTCCCGTCTCAGGCTTTAAATCCTGGATGTGGATATGCCGTATCCATCGTCTATTTCCGTCGCGAAGGTCAACGATGACCGGTGACACTATTCGTCCGACCGTGTAGGGCCCGCTATATTTTGGAGCGAGTTTTGCGGCAATTCCCGCGCCCTTGTCGGAGAGAGTGTGTTCTTTCTTCCAAACGTTGTCTCCTACAGCTGGTCTCCAGTTGCGGCGTCGTAGGTTGTAGTACCGTTCCTGACGTCCAAATGCTTGGGCTAAGTGTAGCCGTGCCAATTCCTGAGCTTCCTGTAGGTTCTTCCAGCGGTGTTGCGGGGTGGCGTGTGCTTCTTCCTGTGATGGTTGTCCTGGTACCCTGAATTCTCTACCCTGGTTTAGGTATGCTGGGCTGTATCCGGTTGCTTCGTGCCATGCCGTGTTAACAGCAAATCTGATTTCGTCCAGTTTTTCATCCCAACGATCATGGTGTCTGCCGGCATATTGTGCCAACATAGTCTTTACGACTTTGTTGGCTCTTTCCACTGGATTGCAATGCGGTGCGTAGGGCGGTGTCCTTCGATGTTCTGTTTTTGCTGCTTGTAGAAGTGAGGTAAATGGTTCCCCTATAAATTGCCGACCGTTATCTGTAATGATGGTAACTGGTGCCCCATGTCGTAAGATAACGTCCTTCTGGATTGCGTTGGCAACGGCGGTGCTGGTGGCTTTTCGGAGAGCTGTAAGCTCGATCCATTTTGAAAAACGGTCCATGGCGACGAGTAGCCATATATGACCTCGTCTGGATCGAGGTAATGGTCCTACTAAGTCGATTGAGACTGTATGCCATGGTTGCGTTCCAGGGTTGGCATGTAATTTCCCCGGAGGTGGTTGCGGAGGAACCTTATACTGTTGACAGTTGGAACAGTTGCGGACGTAGCGAGCAATCTCGCGAAACATTCCTGGCCAATGGAATCGCTGTGCGATTCGAACGCTTGTTTTTGCGATTCCAAGATGTCCAGCTGTAGGGTCGTCATGGAACTTCTTCAAAACCTCTTCTCTCTCGTTGTCTGGGACGCATCTTTTCCATGCGTTACCTGGCTCAGGCTCGTTGTAATCCAGCTGGTGTGGTATCCTTCGGTATAACTTGCCTTCTCGGATTTGAAATTCTGGAACAGATGCCGGATCCTGCTGTACTGCCTTTGTTTTCTTCTCGTACCATGAGTCGGGGTGTTTTGCTATTCGGAGTAGATGTACGTCTGGTGTGGGCTCACTGCGTGAAAGTGCATCTGCGACTTGGTTTAATTTACCTGGACGGTATTTTACTTCAAAGTCGTACTGTTGCAGCTCAAGAGCCCATCTGGCGAGTCTTCCGGTGGGGTTGTCGATTTGTTGTAGCCATCGCAATGCTTGATGATCTGTGACTACAATGAAATGGTAGCCTTCAAGGTAAGGCTTCATCTTTCGTATGCCCCATACTACTGCGAGACATTCTTTTTCTGTAGCACTGTAATTGCGTTCGGTAGTGCTCAGTGTATGGCTGGCATATGCGATGACCCTTTCCTCTTCATCTTGGCCTTGTGTCAATACGATTCCTAGACCATGATCGCTGGCGTCTGTTTGCAAAGTAAATGGTTTTCCGAAATCTGGACATGCTAATACTGGTGCGGTGATTAGTTTCTCCTTCATTGTTCTGAAAGCGCTTTCTTCGGCTTCCGTCCAACGCCATTTTGCATTTTTCCGGGTGAGCTGAGTGAGTGGCTCCATTATTTCTGCGAAGTTTGGTATGAATCGGCGATACCATGATGCCATACCGTGAAAACGTCGAACTTCACGTATTGTTTTTGGGGCCATTATTCTGGCGATTGCACTGGTCTTTTCAGGATCGGTCCGGATTCCCTGTTGATCGATAATGTGCCCCAGGTACCGGAGGCTGCTGACGCAGAATTTGCATTTATCTGGATTTAATCGAAGACCAGCCTCACGGAGTCGTTGAAAGACTATCCGTAGGTGTTGTTGATGCTCCTCGATTGTCTGGCTAGCGATAATGATATCGTCGAGATACGAAAAAGCATGTGGCTCCAGTTCTGGACCGATTACTCGATCGAGTAGTCTCTGGAATGTTGCAGGCGCTGAGTGTAAACCGAATGGCATCACTCGAAATTGAAAAAGCCCTCTTCCGGGAACCGTGAAAGCGGTGAGTGGTCGACTGTCAGCCTCGAGTGGAATTTGCCAGTACCCGTTTTTTAGATCCAACGTTGTTAGATACTTTGCGCCTCTTAGTTTGTCGAGGGTGGCCTGGATGTGTGGTAGCGGGTACGCGTCCTTTTCTGATCGCTCGTTAAGTCGTCGGAAGTCTACACAGAATCTTGGTTTGCCGTCTTTCTTTCTTACGACCACCACCGGGGAACTCCATGGACTGCTGGATGGTTCGATGATACCGTCGTTTAGCATTTTATCAACCTCTTCATTGATGATAGTTTGCATTGCGGGATTACGTGGCTGGTAGCGTTGCTTGAGGGGCGTGCTATTTAATAATTTAATCTGATGTTCGATGAGGGTAGTGTGTCCTTGAATGAATTCGAACTTTCTCATCTCGGTTCCCAGAAATATCTCGAGTTGGTCGCGGTCGTCCTCCCGGGGTACGCGAAGTCCCAATTGGTGACCTGGTTCTGCGAGACAGGCTGCTGGCCATGAAGCGACCTCAAGCGGTGGCTTGACTTCGATCTGGAGTGCGGCAATTGTTTGTATTCCCAATAATACTGGAGGTCCCATGTCCGGGAGCACGGTGAAGTACTGTAGCCATTCGCATCCCATGGTGCAGAAAGGTAGACGTATGACCCCGGTAGGTACCGTATCGGACCCGTCGGCTAAGCCAATGGCATGCGTTGGTGACGATGGTCGGATACCCTGCTCGAGTGCCCATTCCTGTACTTCTGCATTGATACAGGACAGTTGAGCGCCGGTGTCCAGCAACGCGTCGATCTCTCGACCGCAAATTAAAACTGGCAATAACGGGCGCGGCGTATATTTTATTGCAGGGGCCGGCGACCGCCCAACTGTTGCGGGCCCCTTGGGCCGTTTCCCGGCGGGTGGCATTCGCGAGTCAGGACTCCGTCGCGGCCACATCTGGAGCAAAACTTACGGTATGCGTTTCGGCACTCGAACCGAGTGTGTCCCCTCTGTTTGCATCGCCAGCAATGCGTCTCAGTGCTGTACTGATCCATCCTGTTAGTATCTATTTTTGCAGCGCCAACCTGTGGTGGCTCGGCTGGTCCATTTTTGTTTATTCGTTCCTCATTCGCTGCGACTGGTCGGACTCGTTGGAGACGTGCCTTCTTTTCATTCGCCCTCTCGATTCGCTGTACCTGGCGTAGGAGTTCATCCAGGTCCGTGATATTATCTGGGTTGATTACCATTGAATATTCTGGCAGCATATTTTCATATATGGTCTCCACGTATTCCGTCGTGGGGATTGTGGCTCGACGCATTAGCGTGAGTAATGCATTGACAAAGATGTGAAATGGTTCCCCCGGACGTTGTATTCGTTCGCGTGCTTCTCTTTCTCGTTGCAATCTGGTTTGGTTTGCTGCGAAGAAGGCAATGAATTTGTCCGTGAACTGGATCCATGAGGAAATCTGGTGGCGGGAATTTCGGAACCATGATTGCGCCTCCCCTCGCAACAATTCAGGAATCCCTCGAAGTAATTCAGCCTCTGAGAGATGGTAGGCCTCCTGAAGTTCGGCGATTCGCTCTAAAAATGAAAACGGCTCCTTTCCATCCGTTGTGCATCCCCATTTCCTCATACGATCGATGTTCTTGCTTGGATCAGGAGGGGCCGGGGTGCTTATCACCGTGATAGGGTTGTTGCTAGATGTTTCAGACGATGTACCAGGTCCGGCGGTCGGGGACGTTGGATTCTTCGCTTCTGCCATTTTCTTTGCTTCGGCGGCCTGTCTCTTGATGTATTCCGTCCAACGTTGACGAAGTTCTTCGAGGGTTCCGCCTGTCGGTAGATTCTTCCGGCGAAATTCTGCGATAATTCTTTCCTTGGTAAGGCGTAAACCGCCCAGTGGCATTCCCTGAAGTGTTTGAAACTTCGTTTGTTTTCTGGAATGATACTGTTTTTACCCGAGAGATGTCGCGCACGGTATCCCTTTTAGTTCGGTCGGTGAGCCAAGAGATGGCGTTCGCGGTCTTGCTTATGCGTCCGTTTTGACGTTTTCTGGCCTGACGATGTGTATTAATCGTCCGCGCGTTGCCGCGAGTGCTCGTTAACCTCAAAAAAAAAAAAATTCCACGTGTTACGGTCTCGATATAATTGCTAATGCATCAGGTCCCTGTTCGGGCGCCATGTAACGGGTCTTGTTCCCGGTCTGGATTAAATCTCGGTCTGGATCTGGATCTGGGTTCCCTCCGTTGCTGATTAGCTCGCCGCGCCAGGATTCGTATACGGCGGAGAGAATAGTCGGGATTAGGAAGTACGGGGTGCGTAGAAATAAAGACACGTGGAATTTTAGATTAACGTGCGCTCGCTGCCAGCGAGTTTCATTCTACCGTGATCGCGAGAGTGCGGAACGCAACATATATTTACGAGGATCGCGGTGCTCGGAGATTGATTCTGTCGCGAAATCGATTGGAAACGGAATCTTTACGGGTGTGAATATTTATCGGTGCAAGTGAACAGAGTTCGGCAGGTGACACACCGTGGCTGCGAAAGAGAGTGGCGACACGCCGTGCTCTTGGATTCAGGATTCAGCTGGTGACACACCGTAGCTGCGGAAGAGAGTGGCGACACGCCGTGCTCTTGGAGTCAGGATTCGGCTGGTGACACACCGTGGCCGAGGAAGAGAGTAGCGACACGCCGTGCTCTCGGATTCAGGATTCAGCTGGTGACACACCGTAGCTGCGGAAGAGAGTGGCGACACGCCGTGCTCTCGGAGTCAGGATTCGGCTGGTGACACACCGTGGCCGAGGAAGAGAGTGGTGACACACCGTGCTCTTGGAGTCAGGATTCGGCTGGTGACACACCGTGGCCGAGGAAGAGAGTGGTGACCCACCGTGCTCTCGGGATCAGGATTCAGGATGTGACTAGTGACATGCCGTATATCTGGAAGAGTGGCGACCCGCCGTGCTCTGGGAGTGAGATTCTCACGGCCGGCTTCGAGGTGTTCGCTATGCGAAGTTAGCTCGATGTTGACATTAAGAGGGACCTAAGTAAGTCATTTATGAATACTTACAATGGAGATGTTATCAGGAACGTTCCTTACGTGGTCTGTACTCGTTAACATCTGTACCATCAATGTCGTCCCGAGCTCTAGCCGTGGCGGCTTTTATAGCTCGCGAAATAGTGGTGGAAGTGGTAGCGCGGCGCTGTGATTCGCGGATAGCTTCTAGGCGCGGGGGTGGCGCGACGCGGTCCGTCTCGGCGCGACGACGGGGATACGGCGGTTTGTTCCGAGAAATGAACGACGGTTGATCTCGGTTTGGTTATAACCGGATTGATCCGGTTTACGTTCATGTATAGTAACAGGCCTGTACGGTACAGGTCTGTTACAAAGTATTGAAATATCTATTACATATTTCATTACTTGCATATTTGCACGTCCTGTCATAATTATGTATTTCTAACCTTTTCGTTTCATCGTCTGACACTGACATTTGAAATTTCAAGATGGCGACGTGTAAACAGTCGACTGAAAATAGTAACCCCACCACTACTAAATTCAGTCGATAGTTTAAAAAATCAGTCGACTGAAAATAGTAGTTGAATACTATCGATTTAGTCGATAGTTTTTAGTCGATGGTGCCCATCACTATGTCGTTTCTCTTTTTACAGGTAAGATTGTAAATAGTTGTACATAGGAGGATGAATAATAAAACTAAAAAAACCTCTTTTTACAGAGAAACTCAGTTCTGTGATTATTCTTGTCTAACCCAACCCATCCGGGAAATTGAATAACATTATAAAACGACATTATCGTCAAAAAAAAAAAAAAAAAGAATTATGGATAAATTGAGATTCGATTTTGCTGTGAAAGCCGCAGGCGATGGGAAAACCAACGTAATTGCCCTAACCTCTATTGGAATGAAAGAGGACAGAATCTTCATAATGCCGGCAGAATACCAAGCAATGAAATTACATACAATTCTTGAAAAAACAAAAACTTATGAGAGAATAAAGAACACGCTAAAAAGAAGACATCAGAAAAGAGGAGTATGGATAACTCTTACAGAAGACTTGAGAAAAACTTACCTGGATGAAGAAGAGAATCTAATGTTTAACGAATATTATTTAGAAGAAGTGGAGAAAGAAACACTTGAAAGAAAAGATACTGACGCCACAGAGGACTCTATGACTAAATTATTAGAAAAACTCATAGACCAACAGAAAAATTATGAACGTCAAAATTTGCAAAAGATCTCGCAGAGATTTATATTAGAAAAATACCAAACAAAAAGTACCAATGCATATCAATGGATTCAAGATTTTGAAAATGAATGTCATCGCTTTGAGATAAAAGAAGATAGAAAGAAAATTGAAATTTTTAAACTATTCCTAGAGAAATCTTGCCTAGATTGGTACAGCAGCATGATGATAAAATTAACGATAGACTCAGAGTGGGAAAAGTGGAAAAAAAGCTTTATTGAAACTTACGCAAATAAGGGATGGAGCCAAATTAGGTATGCAATGTCATTTAAATACCAGACAGGGCCACTGCTAGAATATGCAGTAAAGAAAGAAAAGCTTCTATTAGAGGTAAGGAAAACTATTGATACTGGTACATTAATTGACCTAATAGCTGCAGGTTTACCAAATTTCATAGCAGACAGAATTGACAGAGAGGCATTACAAGAGACTGAAGATTTATTTAATGAAATAGGAAAACTAGAGCACATGATTGAAAAAAGAAGATTTGGAGAGAGAAAAATAATAACCAAGATGGACAATAAAGCCATAAAAACACCATGTAAAGTTTGTGAGAAAAATAACAAAGGTGCACGTTACCACCCCGAAGCATTATGTTGGTTTAAACCAAGGAAGAATGAAGAAAGAAAAGATGAAAAAATAGAATTTGTAAATAATTCGGAATTAGAAAATGTATTAATAAAGGAAAATCCAAAAAACTAGATTTGACGCCATTGATTAGAGTAAAAGTATTACTCAATGACACTCTGGAAGTGAACGGTATTTACGACTCTGGTTCTAACGTATCCTTGATAAACTCAAGATTGTTAAAAATGAAAAGAAAGCAAATGAGCAATACTAATAATACGAATTTAAAAACAATCAATGGTGTTAGAAAAGCGGATGGATTAATAACTGTAAAAACAAAAATCTTCAATATGGAAAATATGATGGATGTTTTTGTTATAAACAGTGAATATTTTAATTATGATTTCTTGATCGGTTTGGATTGCATAAAAAAATTTAAATTATGCCAAAATGAAAAATTAGAAATAAAACAAAAGATAACTACAGATTTAATTGGGAAAGATTCAACAAATAAATATAAAAAGAATATGAAAATTCCCGGTCGAAAAGAAGAAGAAAAGACGGATTTAGAAAACAAGGAAGGAAGATATGAAATAAAAGAAGAAGAGGAAAACTATATGATAAATTTTAATGAACACATAGATGAAAAAAATTTTGAAATAGTTACAAATCACTTGGAATATGAAAAGAAAAATGATATTGATAAACTTATAGAAAAATATAGAGCAATATTTGCGAGAGATAAATATGATATAGGAACTGAAGAATTATGAAGCACACATAGATTTGCTAATTGAGAAATATCCCAGTAAAAGACCGTACAGATGTACGATCGAAGATAGGAAAGAAATTGAACAACAAATTGCCCAATTACTAAAAAAAAAATTAATTGAAGAATCGTATAGTCCATTCGCCGCTCCGGTAACCCTAGCATACAAACGAGAAGAGAATAAAAAAACAAGATTGTGCATTGATTTTCGGGATCTAAATAAAATAGTGGTGCCTCAATCACAGCCGTTCCCTTTGATCGAAGATCTTATGGAAAAAACAAGAGACTTTAAGTACTTTTCTACGTTAGACATAAACTCAGCATTCTGGGCAATACCTCTGAAAATTGAAGATAGAAAAAAAACAGCATTTGTGACACAGGAGGGTCACTTTCAATGGACCTGTCTACCGTTTGGGTTGAAAACGTCGCCAGCGATCTTCCAAAGGATTTTAAGTAACATTATAAGAAAACATAAACTTTCGGGCTTTGTAGTAAACTATATTGATGACATACTAGTTTTCTGACGGACATTCGCTGAACATATCGGACACTTAACACAATTATTGGAAGCAATAATGAGTGAAGGCTTCAGACTAAAGTTTTCAAAATGTGCTTTTGCAAGGAATTGGGTAAAGTATTTGGGTCACATAATACAAAACAATTCAATACGCCCATTGAAGGATAATCTGGTATCAATAAGAAATTTTCCTATACCAAAAACAAGAAAAAATGTTAGACAATTCTTGGGAAAGATAAACTTTTATAATAAATATGTAAGAGACAATGCAATCATTTTAGATCCACTACACAATCTGCTAAGAAAGAACCAACAATTTAAGTGGACGAAAGATTGTCAAGCATCATTCGATAGAATAAAAGATCTTCTTTGTCGACAACCAATTTTAGGGATATTTGATCAAAAATTGCCAATAAACATATACACGGATGCTAGTTTGAAAGGAATAGGAGCGATTTTAAAACAACCACAAATGAATGGAGAAGAAAAACCGATTGCATACTTTTCAAAAAAACTGAATGATGCCCAAAAGAAAAGAAAAGCCATTTATTTGGAATGCTTGGCAATAAAGGAAGCGGTAAAATACTGGCAACATCGGCTCATAGGACAAAAATTTACGGTTTTTTCAGACCACAAGCCGTTGGAAAATATGAATATAAAATGCAGGACTGACGAAGAATTGGGTGATTTGACGTATTACTTATCTCAATACAACTTCAATATAAAATACGCTCCAGGTAAATATAACATAGAAGCAGACTGTTTAAGCAGAAATCCGGTTCTAGAACCAGATGAAAATGAAGATGAACAACTAAAAATTGTAAACCTCATAAAATCGGAAGAGATTATTAGTGACCAAAGAAAAAACGCAGATTTGCAAATTGAAAAGGAAAAGATGATACAAAAACATAGAATATACTATAAAAAGATAAGAAAAAAAGAAAAGATTGTGCTATCAGAAAAACTTAGTGTAGAATTTATCAAAAGAATTCATGAACACTATTGCCACATAGGTATAGAACAGATGACAAACAAAATCAGTCCGTTCTACACGAGCAAAAATCTACTGCTAAACATAAAAGAAACATGTAAAAATTGCACAACATGCATAAAAAATAAATCCAGAGGTCAAGATAAATATGGCCTAATGTCTCATTTAGGACCGGCTGAACGACCATTCGATATTATATCAATAGATACAATTGGAGGATTTGGAGGATCGAGATCAACAAAAAAATACCTACACTTACTAGTTGATCATTTTACAAGATACGCCTGGATATTAACGTCAAAGAAGCAGAGTGCCAATGACTTTATAAAATTAGTGAACAAAATTACAAAAGACGAAAAGATTGGCATGGTACTAACAGACCAATATCCAGGAATAAATTCGAAGGAATTTAAGGATTTTCTAGAAGAAAAAAAAATACCACTGATCTTCACAGCAGTAAATTCGCCTTTCTCCAACGGACTCAACGAAAGATTGAACCAGACATTGGTAAATAAAATAAGATGCACAACTAGAGGGTTATTGTTGCTCGCTCGCTTCGCTCGCTCGCGAGTAGGGTTGTTTTTGCTCGCTCGCTTTGCTCGCTCGCGGATAGGACTGCTCTTGCGAAAGGGTTAGTGTTACGCATGGCTAGTAGTACCTATAGCTATTAATGTTTTTTTTTTATTTGGTGTGTGACTCTCCACGAGCCACACAAAGAACTTCCCGATTCGTTAGTTGCAGTATATTATTATCATTATTAAGTGTACGTTTTAAGAAGATTATACGTTTTCAGGGAAATTCAATAGTTTTCTGCTTATCAAAATGTTTGCTATATGGCGTCGCATTAAACCAACATCGTATGCTCGTTGCTCGCTTGGTTCCTTGTTATAGCAGAGTAATGTTGCAAAATAAATTGCAAATGCTCCACAATCAAACGTATTGTTTTGATATTGTACTCTGTGATATATATATTTCTTATTATATTTGTAAAGGGCATTCAAATAATCTATTACATCATGGTTCAAATGATTAGCATTAAAACTATCATAAATGTGTACATTGCCGTTACCATCAGATCTTGTGCAAATCCAATGTCCTACTACCTTCTTTCCAATTTCACCACTGTATATTATCTGAATATTCGTCTCATGTTCTGGGATCTCTTGTAAATTATTCAAAAAAGCTCGAACGTAACCAGTATCTTGAGCAAAGTTGTATATTCCACGCTCGTTTAGATTTCTGTTCATAATTTCGTGAAATAAATTAATATGTTTATCTTGTAAATAACAATCAGGTTTTATGACTTCTTTACATTCGGCTGTTTCTAAAGCATAGTTATAACCATCATTGAGGAAACATTCTGCAGGCACTGCATATTCATGATTAATTTGCTCGATATGCTGGTCCGAGATCATTATACATTCATCAAAATTTGTAAAATTTTCAGGATTCATTTTTTGATTTGTGATTGTTACATCTGTTATCTCTACATTCTCTTCTTTTCTATATTTGACAACCTTCTTATCGAGGATTGCATAAATGGGCTTATGATAGCTGAAATATGTTTCATAAACACCGCAATCTATATCATCAACATTTGAGAAAATGATATCTATTTGCGTATTCAAATTGGTCGTTATACTATTGGATGGTAATTTAGTTTTTAAATTGTACTTGTTCAAAAGGTTAATCAAATAATTATTATCATTATCCTTGCAATTTAATATATTGTAATTGAAATCACCTATCAAAATCTTTTCACTTTCAATTGTAATTTTATTCATTATTCGTTGTACAACGCTACCAAACATAGAATTAGTAGCTTTTGGTGATTTATAACCACTTATTATATAATAATTTCTGATTCTAAAAGTAAACAGTTCTACATGCGCATTTGAACTAAATTCCTGTTCAACAAATAATTTTTCTATTAATAATTCTGTTTTTCCATAACAAATTAATCCGCGGCTGTTGTTGTCAATGTCGGATCGGAATAATATGTCATAATTTAAAATATTCAACTCATCATCTGTTTTCGTTAATGTTTCACTAAAAATTAATATATCGCTTCGCTGAAACCATGAATCTTTATTTATATGAATTAATTTACTTGTCAAAGTACCAATATTTTGATATATAACTATTAATCCGTTCTCATTGACCAAATTATTGAATGATAATTTTAATTGTTTAGTTTTTCGCAAACGATACAATTCATCGTTAGCCGGGTTTGCAGTATTGAACTTGGTTTTCTTCGATACTGTTAATTTAAATTGTCCCAAAATATATAAACCGCTCAATTTTGAAACTCTGCTCAGTGCTACATACAACATTTGTAAAGTTCGCCTTTCTGATTTTTTAAAATCCAAACATACTTTCTCGTATGTTTGTCCCTGACTTTTATGAATTGTAATCGCTTCAGCAGGAACCACTGGAAATTGACTACGTGTGATTTGATATTTTTCCTCACTCGACATATTTACTTGATTCGATACTTTTATTATTGGTGTTAAATTTTGATCAATATTTGCATTTTTCATATAATTACGATAACGAGTTCTTACTTTCACTCCTACTCTGGGCAATTGAAAATCTAACCACAATATAGACGGAATTTTAGTATTTTCTTGAAAAGTAATAAATTTTAATATTCCGCATGCTCCATTAACCAATCCGTCTTCAACATCAATGTTATTAATTATCATATATTTTATATTAATTTTCAATTTAATCTCAGTTAATAATTCGTTTTGAACTGATTGTGTTTTTAAAGATTGTAATATAAATTTTTTTGTACTTTCATCGATATTCTTCGAAAATGTATTCTCGGCAGTAGAGATGATTAACTCACTCTTGCATTGGGATATTTTTCGATTATTGTAAGCGGTAACATTAGCATTAGTTGCATATAATCTTATTGCTATATCTGGAACATCATTTTGATTTTTAATTTCTCTCGATTTAATTAATTTTATGTCATCTTCAGACATTTCTCCAAGAGCTAAATTATTTAGAGCATTTATAAACGCCAAATCATCTTTTTGTCGCATAACTTCCGTCAATTCATAAAATTCAAATTCGTTCCATAGTGGATTAATATCAATAAAGGGAGCCATTTCGTTTCGTCTCGAGACTTGATAAACAGGTTTATCTCATACAGGTGGTAATTGATTTAAATCCCCAACTGCTAATACAGAAAGACCACCAAATGATTCATTTATACCATTTATTTGCCTTAAACGTGTATCAATGTAGCCTAGTATTGTGCAAGTTACCATCGATATTTCATCAATTATGAGTAATTGTACTTTTGATAATTTTTCACGAATATTGTTGGCTAAGTCGCTTGACAATTGTGGTAAACTAACTCCAAATTGATTAATTGGTAAAGCGAAAGCAGAATGAATTGTTACTCCATTAATTAAAAAAGCAGCCTTGCCGGAAGGAGCACATAATAATACTATTATTTTATCCATATCTCCGCCGGGCAATTTATCAAAATAATTAGTTATTAATTGATATAGTGTTTTAATCACTCTACTTTTTCCAACACCAGCTGAACCACTTAAAAAAATTTTAAATGGAACTTTATGCAATTTAAAACAATTCAATGTATGCATTACAAATTCTTTTTGTTTACAATTTAATTCTTTTACCATATCATGAAGTTCATTTTCGTTTACTCTTGCCGGACATGTGTATCTACTTTTATGAGAATCTTTTTTTATATTTTTTTCTTTAGCATTGTCTTGTTCACCACCTTGTTTGAATATATCAATATGTTGAGTACACGAATTTTCTTTAGCAACATATTGTTCTGCTTTCTGGTTCTGTATTTCACGATTATCATTTCCCACTTGTTCCAAAGCATCATCCATAGCTTTATCACTAATTATTGAAAATTTTTCTTGATTTGTTTCAATAACATTTATATTATTTTTATAAACCATTTCATGATCAATATTTTCAACTTCACTTGGTTCATCAAGCCAAGGCATGAATAACAATATTCTCTCTCTATAATAATTTGATGGATCTTGTTTCAAGTTATATCGTCTGTATCTAATAATAGCTGTTTGATGCCGAAATCTGAAATCATTTACTTCGTCATTTTCATCATTATTGTCAGCATCACCTTCCTCTTGTTTCTTTTTCCTGATCTTTTGGTAATTAGCTGCAAAATCAGCGAGGCACATATCATGTAAATCAATATCTCTTCTACTATAATTATCAAATATATCATCCATATAAATTTCGGTGGAGTCTTCATTTAATTTTTTTAAAGCATTCTCAGATTTTAACATTAATACACGTTCTGATATCGGATTGGTATTAATGTATACTGTCTTTCTACTTTGTTTTGATAAAGGTAATGATAAAACATGATAGGCTGCTTCTTGTGCAGACATTAAATTACTATTTAAAAAAACATTGGTAATATTTCGAAATTTTTCTCTAACAGTCTTATTGTTATTATCACAATCGATAGCAGCTTCCCTTAATAATTTTGATAAACCTCCTTCAATTTTACTAATGTAATTAGTTACATAACTCACCGCCGAATATTCGTCAAGTACAAACTGTAAATCCATATTCGATTCGAATAATTGTAAAATATCTGCATTATAACCATTAATATTTACTTCAAGGCTGGATCGTTTTAAGAATACCCGTTTTTGTTTTAAACTACTTCGAATAGCTAATAGGTATTCTTCATCAGTCATATTCAGTTTCTCTAGAATTTCATCATAGCTCATAACTATTTTTTTCTTATAAATTTCATTTAATAATTCATCAATAAGTTTATAGGATTTAGGTGCTATTTCATTTTTATTTAATGGTTCCAGAATCATCGTTCTTCTCATTACTGGATAAGGGATATGAAATCGACACCGCTTATTTTTTTGTCCTTTGTAACAACTATGATTATGTTTGTGCATTTGAAATTTAATATATGGATTATTTTCGTCATATCTACATGTGATAAATCGGTCAATTAAATCAATCAATTCTTTGTTATCAACATGATCGTGTCTATCTTTAACACTATTGTACATAGGTGCTCCTTTCAACCACAGAAAAATATGTTCATGTGGACTTCCACGTTGCTGAATTTCCACTCGTTCATAACTATCCACAACCTCATATTCTCCGAAAATACTTTGTTTTTGTCTTAATAACCACATAAGCTTATGTGCTTTATGATCGAAATATCGAGCGCATGTAACGGGATCATTTCTAATTAGATCAGTTTTGGTATTGTAATCCAAATTGAATGCGTCTTGTACAGATAACGTTTTTCCATCATCGCGATATTTCATCAATGTCTGCAATAACTCAGGCCAGTAACTTTCTGCAGCCGACACTGTCATAAAGAAAGTGGGTTTACCCAATTGACGGATCATTGCTAGTAACTCTTTCTTTTTTTGTTCCCAATATGCTGGCGATGAACGAATATTTTTAAGTAACTTGAATCCGTCATCAAATTCAATCAAATTATTCATAAAATCCGGATTCAAAACATCTTGAGCACGTAAATTCTTATTCGTATTCATTTTTATTCGTCTCAAACAGTCATTTATACTAGATAAACATGATATCTCTAAACATTTTTTAGCCATAAATAAAATCCTAGAAGGAATGCATGATCTTCGATCATACCGTCTAACTTCGGATCTTATACGATCCGAATAGGATACTGATTTCGGCAAATTGAAAGAATATCCAGCAAATATTCTTGGGAAACACAATTCATCCAAATCATCCATTTTATGCCATGGTAATGGATATTTTCCCTGTCCTGGTGCAATAATATTCACAACGGAAGAATGCCCTTCTGCTACTGCAGCATTATTATTGTAAGGAGCAATGACCGGAGAAGACCGATCATATGGTCAAGATCGCAGACCCCAGAAAAACGAGAGCAACAAACTAGGAAGGCCGAGTTTGTTGACAACACAACGGAATAACCCAACGGTGCGAATGCGAGCGAGAGACGCGTGGGAAAAAGAGTACTTGTGAGAAAGTGAGAGAACGAAACAACGAGAGAAAGAGAGAGCGAATGTAACGAGGTATACATAAGGAGCGAGGACAAAGCGAGAGCGTCCTTTTTGGAGTGTGGCGAAAGCGATTAAAAAGCAAGCGACAGCGAATCACGGCGACAGCGATAACGCGTAATAGTTGTGCATCTGAAAATAAATATATGTTCATTTGTGCTGTAAATCGGAGGTTTCCTACGTCCCACACTCTGTTCCTACAAATTTGGGGGCTCGTCCATTGAAAGCCATCTTTCATAAAACATCTATTCAAGTAGAGCACAGTGTGTGCGGCCGTGAGTGCGAAAAAGTGCGATCATAGACACAACAATGAGTGCTGGATGGAAAGTGGGACATCTAAAAAAAGAGCTGTCGAAACTAGGCCTATCAACGGAGGGTACAAGAGCAGTCCTCTTCATGCGACTGGCGGAAGCAGTAGGAGAAAGAATTCCTTTGCCATCAGACGTAGGGCCAGACGATAGCGAGGATGAGGGGCCTGCGTCGAAAGGAGGTGAATCCTCGCAACAGGGAAGCAACCAACCGGTGATCGGGGCAAACGTACAGGAAAAATGGTACACGGTCCCAGACGAAGAAACACCGACCGCACGCGAACAGGAGTTAAGCCGCGAAATGGACATTCTAAGGCGCGAAAACGAGCTGGCACAACGCGAGTTAGAACTAGCCCGTCGCGAAATTGCGCTGATGCGACAATGGCAATCAGCTAGACCAGTGGTCGATGCAGCGCCGAGGACGAACGCACAACGACCGAGAGTGAAGATCGCCGAGGTCGCAGAGCTCCTGAGCATTTTTGACGGGAGTGGAGGAGTCCTCGATGGAAGCGGGGCGGTCTTTGACAGATGGGAAAAGCAGGTGAATCTTCTCAAGGCGACGTACGAGCTGTCGGAGAATGAGTGCAGAATCCTCATCGGCTTTAGACTCCGAGGAAAAGCGCTCCAGTGGCTGCACTCGAGGCCGGAATTCCTCCTGATGTCCAGCGAGGAATTGTTTACCGAACTACGTGCCAGGTTTGGTCACGAATCGGACAAGGTGGACCGCCGAAGACAATTCGAGCGCCGCGTGTGGAAGAGGGATGAAAGTTTCGCAGAATACTACCACGAAAAAGTACTCTTAGCGAATCGGGTACCGATACCAGAGGACGAAATGGTAGACGAGATCATCGCCGGGATACCCGACACCGCCGTACGCAACCAGGCGTACATACAGCGCTTCCAGAATGGCAGGGCCTTGCTCATTGCATTCCACAAGGTGCGCATGGAACCGCCCGCGAGACCTGCCCAGGGACCCAGCGACAGACGACCACAAGCACCCGAAAATCGGGCGCCAGCGACGACGCGAACGAACACGAGCGACGAGAGGATCAAACGATGCCCCAGCTGCGGATCCAAATATCACGCTCTCCTCGACTGCCCTACAAAGGACAGGGGCATCAAATGTTTCGAGTGCCGTGGATACGGGCACGTATCAGCGGCCTGCCCGACGAAGACCCAGCCTAGCAGAAGTTCCTGTAGCGTGGCGGAATTTTTGCAGAGTTCAGTGAGCTCGGCGAATGGCAAGTACTATAAAAAATCGAGAATAAACGATTGCGAAGTTAACGCGTTGATCGACACGGGTAGCGACATCTCATTAATGCGCGCAGACACTTATACGGAAATAGGTGCCCCTCGCCTTGAGGCGAGAGAAATAGTTTTCAATGGTATAGGACTTAAGAAATATAAAACCCTAGGCGAATTCCGTGCGAAAATCCAGCTCGATGACGAGAAATACGATATCCGCGTTCACGTGATTCCTGAGAATATAACGCGACACAAATTAATCATAGGCACCGACTTTTTAGACAACGTTAAGCTAGTCGCAGAAAATGGAGAAATTTCCATTCGTAGCTCCGCGCGAACTACCGACCCCAATCGGACGAACGCTCCGCACATCTTTCAAATCAATTATGACCCTGAGATCAACCAGGTAGACACGTCACATATAACGAATCCGACACATAGAGCAGCCGTAGATAAAATGAGAGAAACTTACAAACCGATTAAAACACGTGAATGCAACGTTAAAATGTCCATTATCGTTAAGGATGACGAACCCATTTTTCAGAGGGCGCGACGTTTATCCCAACCGGAAAAGACAGAGGTGAATAAACAGTTAGAAGAGTGGCTGCGCGACGGAGTTATTCAGCCATCGTTATCGGAGTACGCAAGTCCGATAGTAATGGTGAAGAAAAAAGACGGAACTTCAAGACTGTGCGTCGATTATAGGAAAATAAACAAAAAAATCGTAAAGGACCGCTACCCTCTCCCCTTAATAGAGGATCAGCTCGACCGACTGCAGGACGCGAAAATTTTTTCTACCCTCGACCTTAAAAACGGGTTTTTCCACGTACCCATAGAGAAGGACAGTAGAAAATTCACCGCATTCACCGTCCCAGACGGCCATTACGAATTTCTGAGAGCCCCGTTTGGACTATGCAACTCGCCGAGTGTATTTCAAAAATTCATCAACGAAATTTTTCGCGGATTAATAAAGGCCGGTATCGTGCTAATCTATATGGATGACCTGATAATACCGGCCCTAACTGCAGAGGACGGGATCGAACGATTATCGCGTACATTGAAACTAGCCTCCGAATACGGTCTCCTTATTAACTGGAAAAAATGCCGCTTCCTGCAATCGCGAGTGGAATTCCTAGGGCACATCATTGAAAACGGTAACGTGCGGCCATCGGAAGAAAAAACGGACGCGGTTATGCGATTTGCGAAACCGAAACGCGTAAGGGAAGTACAAAGTTTCCTTGGTCTAGCGGGTTACTTTCGGAAATTCATCCCCAACTACGCGACGGTCGCGCGGCCTTTGTCCAATCTATTAAGAGCGAACATCAAATTCCATTTCGGAAACGAGGAGGAGCGAGCGTTCGAGCGTTTAAAAACAGCGTTGGCAAACAAGCCTGTCTTAAAGTTATACCGGCTAGATGCAGAAACTGAATTGCATACAGACGCGAGCATGTACGGGTATGGCGCTATCCTGATGCAGCGAGATAGCGAGGATAGAGCTCTTCATCCCGTATTTTACGCGAGCGGAAAGACGACTGCGGCAGAAGAGAAGTACACAAGCTACGAGCTAGAGGTATTAGCCGTAGTAAAGGCACTAAAGAAATTTAGAATCTACCTATTAGGCATCCCGTTTAAAATAGTCACCGACTGTCGAGCTTTCTCACTCACGATGAACAAAGCGGACCTTTGCGTCCGAGTCGCGAGATGGGCGCTCTTACTAGAAGAGTTCGACTACTCTATAATACACCGATCTGGGAAACAAATGACCCACGTAGATGCTCTAAGCCGCAGTCCTCTTCCCTCCACATTAGTAATTAGCGAATGCGAGGAAAGCATAACCGCGCGACTGAGACAAGCTCAGCGCGAGGATAACGAATTAGTGAAAATCTTCGAAGCGTGCGAGCGAGAGAGAATGGACGAGTATGTGACGCGGAACGGCTTACTGTATAGAGAGTGCGATGGGGATGTGCGACTAGTAGTACCAAAAACAATGCAAACGCAGATCGTGAAGCGAGCGCACGAAAACGGTCATTTCTCGTGTAAGAAAACCGAGTGGCTGGTACAAAGGGATTACTGGTTTCCAAACATGCGGGCGAAAATAGAAAAAATAGTAAAGAACTGCGTTGACTGTATCCTCGCAGAAAGAAAGCACGGTAAACAGGAAGGCTTCCTGCATACGATCGACAAGGGAGAACTGCCCTTGGACACGTACCATATAGATCACCTTGGCCCTATCCCCTCAACAAAAAAAAGCTACCGCCACATCCTGGTAGTAGTCGACGCATTTTCGAAATTCGTATGGCTTTATGCGACAAGATCAACCGACTCTGCGGAAGTAGTCCAGCGATTAACGAACCAAGCCACGACATTTGGAAATCCGCGCCGCATCATTTCCGATCGAGGCACCGCGTTTACCTCGAAAGCGTTCGAAAACTACTGTAGCGAACAGGGTATTGAGCATGTGTTGATCGCGACCGGCATCCCGAGAGGCAACGGACAAGTCGAAAGAGTTAACCGAACCCTTATCCCGGTGTTAACAAAAGTGAGCGCCCCGAAACCCGAAAACTGGTACCGTCACCTCGACGCGCTACAGAGATGCTTGAACGCGACGTACCATCGCAGCATCGGCACCACCCCGTTCGAGCTTTTATTTGGAGCACGCATGAGAACAAAGGAAGAGCTGTCCCTCACCGAATTACTACAAGCAGAATGGGTTGAAAAATTCCAACAAGAACGAAACGAATTGCGAGATGGCGCGAGGGAACAAATCTCGAAAGTGCAAGCCGAAAATAGGAAAACGTATGGCAAGAAAAGAAAAGAAGCGCGAATATACGAGGAAGGCGATCTAGTGGCGATTAAAAAAACGCAGAGGGGACCAGGACAGAAGCTCCTAGCAAAGTACATGGGTCCGTACCAAATAACAAAAGCATTGCGTAATGAGCGGTATTTGGTACAAAAGATAGGCAACCATGAGGGACCCTTCGAAACCTCGACGGCCGCGGATCATGTAAAACCATGGACAAAGCCGCAGGCAGAATCAAACGAAAGCGATATAGAATAATTACAAAAGTTCGAAACCTAAACTGCGGAACTGGGGGGTCAGCGGCACCCGAGGACGGGTGCATTATTCCTCAAGGGGGAGAGTGTAAGGAGCAATGACCGGAGAAGACCGATCATATGGTCAAGATCGCAGACCCCAGAAAAACGAGAGCAACAAACTAGGAAGGCCGAGTTTGTTGACAACACAACGGAATAACCCAACGGTGCGAATGCGAGCGAGAGACGCGTGGGAAAAAGAGTACTTGTGAGAAAGTGAGAGAACGAAACAACGAGAGAAAGAGAGAGCGAATGTAACGAGGTATACATAAGGAGCGAGGACAAAGCGAGAGCGTCCTTTTTGGAGTGTGGCGAAAGCGATTAAAAAGCAAGCGACAGCGAATCACGGCGACAGCGATAACGCGTAATAGTTGTGCATCTGAAAATAAATATATGTTCATTTGTGCTGTAAATCGGAGGTTTCCTACGTCCCACACTCTGTTCCTACATTATCAACAAGTAATACTTCATCATTATTTATTTGATCTAAACTGATTGCATTTTTATTTTCCAATTCCATATTGTCAATCATTTCTTTCTCATCTACTTCATCATTATTGTCAACTATGAAATTAATTTCTTCGCTACCATAACTTGCATAATTTTGAAAATACTTTTCATCTACTTTAATAGCATATTTCACATACAATGGTGTTTTCACTAAATGTTGTAATGCTTTACAAATTACTCCTGGTCTGACTGATTCGAACATATAATCACTTTTATGATCTATATGACGTTTTAATTTCAGTTGAATTGTTTCCATTTCCGTAAATTTTCGAGGCAATACTTCTAACATATTATTCACATCGATTTGAATATTAACAACACTACCTTTGAGGCCTAATTGTGGATTTAAAGCATATGGTTTCAGTGCGCGAATTTGCATAAAATTCAAAATCGGTGATACCATTCTTTCTTCAAGATCAGTCAATTCTTTCACTGATTTTGGAACTGTGGGAAACTTGAGACCATTGCTTGTTGACAACTTATATACCTTGCCTCTATAAGCATAATTTTTACAAGTTCCACAAATAAAACCTGACGGAAAATTATTTATTTGAGATAATATTTTTTCATCATTTGCTTTATCGATTCTCAATACATTTAATTTTACAACGGCAGATTTAAAAAAAAGACCTTCACAACAGCAACATATGAACGAAGGCGTTTCCATACGACATTTGATAAATTGCCATTTCAATTTCGCAGTGGTATTATCATCTTTTTGATTCAATAAACAGTTATATAAATTATCTCGAAACTTTAATACATCAATGTCTCTCTTTTCTTGTTGACATATTGTTTTTTTTAATGATTCTTGATATTTATATCTCAAGCTTTGTCTTAATTTTCGTATTCTTAGAACATTATTAAGTCTTTCTTTACATTTGTATTTTTTATGTTTCCTCATTATTCTCATGTGGTTAATATTTTGTTGTAATTCCTTTTTTCTTATACACAAGATTCGTCCGCAACATCTTATTTCGTGCAATATTTTCAGCAAGTTCTCGGGACTTATATGCATCATTATGCCGTAGTATTTTATTTCGTGCAATATTTTCAGCAAGTTCTCGGGACTTATATGCATCATTATGCCGTAGTATTTTATTTCGTGCAATATTTTCAGCAAGTTCTCGGGACTTATATGCATCATTATGCCGTAGTATTTTATTTCGTGCAATATTTTCAGCAAGTTCTCGGGACTTATATGCATCATTATGCCGTAGTATTTTATTTCGTGCAATATTTTCAGCAAGTTCTCGGGACTTATATGCATCATTATGCCGTAGTATCTTATTTCTTGCAGAATTTTTGGCAATTTCTTTTGCAATATAATTTATTCTTTGTCTCAATATCTTCATCCTACGTAGTGTTATTCTATTTTCCAAATGTTTGAAATCTGGATTTTCTCGTTTACGTTTAATTCGATGTAAATTTCTTTCATTCTCTTTGTTACGATAATCGTCATGTTCTCTTTTACGTTTCTTTCGATTTAGCTCTTTTTCATTTTCTTTTTTACGAAAATCGTCTTTCAGTCGTTTCCGTTGTAGTTGTTTGCGAGTAGATTCAATGTGTTTTTTCCTCCAATCAATATTATCACGATATATTTGTCTGTTTCGCATTCGATTTTTCAAATTTTCATCATTTTTATATGTACTTTTAGACCGTAATTTTTTCTTGGCCTGTCTTATTTGTTTATTACGTTTTTCTTCTTTTTCGCTCTCATTCACAACATTATTATTAAGGGAGAGATAATCATATTTTCGTTTTTTATTGATGGCTTTTCGTGATTGACGTTTTACCTTCATTTTCGTATTGTCGGAAAATTGTATACTATTTATTATTCAAAAGGTGTCGCCCCTGGCTGACAATTGTATTTTTTTCAAAAATTGGTGTCGCCTTGGCTGACAAGACAATATTTTTTTATTTAGTACTTTGTGTCGCCTATGGCTGACAATTGTATTTTATTCAAAAATGAGTGTCGCCCTTGGCTGACAAGACAATATTTTTTTATTCAGTACTTTGTGTCGCCTACGGCTGACAATTGTATTTTATTCAAAAATGAGTGTCGCCCTTGGCTGACAAGACAATATTTTTTATTTAGTACTTTGTGTCGCCTACGGCTGACAATTGTATGTTATTTATTAGTACTTTGTGTCGCCTACGGCTGACAATTGTATGTTATTTTTTAGTACTTTGTGTCGCCTACGGCTGACAATTGTATGTTATTTTTTATTAGTACTTTGTGTCGCCTACGGCTGACAATTGTATGTTATTTATTAGTACTTTGTGTCGCCTACGGCTGACAATTGTATGTTATTCAAAAATTTCTATTATATACAAATATATAATATAAATGTATGTATATTATAGACAATATAAAAATGTATGTATATTATATATAATCGGGAAGTTAAGAATAATTTGTATATAAGCAGACAAAATTCTTACCTGTTTCAATATGAAAAGAAACTCATAAGTTATATTCACTCATATACGAAGTGATCACCATGAGTGTCACAGTAGTACTGATAATGAAAATATTTACAGTGAATTCCTCACTCATCCACATCCACACTCAAATATATTTCGTCGTTTGTTTTCTTTAATTGGTTAGAATGTACCAGGTACAGTAGGTGAGACAAAGGTGAGACGTTCACGGGCAAGGAAAAAAGTACTGCTACCATAAACGAGCGCAGGGCCGCTCGTAGATGAATAAATCTAATATATAAAAAAAAATGGATGTTTGTGTATACAGTAATTCTTCGATCGGAGTCCTGGGGGGTGTCTTCCATCGGAGTCCAGTGCCTACTCACTCCACTGCCGGCCAACGCTGCTCCGCGCCGTAGAGCGGCGATGATTGATCTCGGCTCGGGTATATCGGTGTGAACACCACACATTGACTCGAGTGAATCGAGTTCTCAAACTTCTTAATTTTAATGATCGGTTTATGGGACTTTTACTAGCTTATTCCTGGCGTTTCTCTGATTAAAATGATACCAAACACGATATAATTTCAACGTTATTTAGTGGTTTAATCGACGGTAAAAGTTTCGAACGCAACGAAGAAGAGCGTATTGGAAAGAAAGAGATGCGAACCAGCGGCGGCTACTGTTCGCGTCTCTTTCTTTCCAATACGCTCTTCTTCGTTGCGTTCGAAACTTTCATCGTCGATTAAACCACTAAATATTGGCCAAATTATATCGTGTTTGGTATCATTTTAATCAGAGAAATGCCACGAATATGTTGGTGAAAGTTCCATAATGATATCATAGAAAATAAGAAAGCTGAGGTCTTGGTGTTTCATTGTTATGACGCACGGGCCTTTAAACTGTGCCGGCGACGGTGACACGCGATCCTATTTCATTCTGTCCTTCTCTATGTTCGGCTCATCGTTTGAAGTCTCGGCGAGGTAGACGCAGTCATAAAAATATAGCCTCCGTACTCTACCCAAGTCCGTCCAACTCCCGGGTGTGGAGACTCCGATCGAAAAATTACTGTATATATATAATTAATAGACTTCGAAACTGTTTAACCGATCAACATGAAACTTGGCACATATATGTATTTTTTCATGGAGAAGGTTTTTACGCTATTCAATTTGTTGTAACTCGCCGCTGTAGATGGCGCTGCAATACATCAACTTCTATACCGTTGAACCTATCGCTATGAAAATTGGTATACATAGGTATTTGAGAACGAGGAATCTTCTATATAAATAATATAATATACATAAAATCGTGTCTGTCTCTCTGTATGTATGTATGTACGTATGTACATATGTATGTTTGTAACGGCATCACTTGAGAACGGCTCAACGTAGAAAGATGGGGCTTGAACCATTAGACGCGGCGTTTCTTCGGGAAGGTTTAGGAACAAACCGCATTCAAAAAAGTCTATTGGTTCAAAAGTTGTCACGTCATTAGTGAAAAAAGTCAACTTTTTCGCTCTCTTTTGGGCACGTTTCTGCTTATAACTTTTCAACAAATGGACTTTTTTGAATGCGGTTTGCTCTAATTCCTTGCCGAAGAAACGCCGCGTCTAACGGTTCAAACCGCAGCTTTCTACGTAGGTGAGTGCGAGAGAGAGAGAGAGAAACAGAGAGAGAGAGCTACAAAGCAACGCGAAAAGCGAAATGGAATTGAACGAAATAGATTATCACAAACACGTTCAATACATATGCTTTTAAAAAATACTGTGCCACAGCAACGCATGGCGGGGGAAAGCTAGTATAGTATAAATGATAAGAAATCATGACATTCACACACACACAATCACTTCATAAACGTATAACTAATTACAATACTACTACTACTACTAATAATAATAATATATCGGGAAGTTAATAATAATAACAATAATAAAAAATCGGAAAGTTAATAATTCTTTATTTTTATTAATTAATTAATATTTATTATTTACAAACATTAACCGTAATGGAAATGTTGCGTTACGGTAACATTGGTACCTCCACCACGGCCACGGCCTCTTCCTCTTCCCCCACGACCAGCTCCTCTACCCCTTCGTCCATTGGTACGATGGAGCCAACGCTCCCGCGATGCGCCGCCATTGGTGCCACGATCTGAAAAAGAAAAAAACATTAATTATATATATAAAATTCATTCTCAAATATATGCCTTTCGGCGTTACATTTTTTTCTCTTCCTCCTGCATTTCGACATTTCTTACATAATTACATTTTACTCTCTCTCTCTCTCTCTCTCTCTCTCTCTCTCTCTCACCACACACACACATTCCACCTTCCTCTCCCTCCCTTGTCCTTCTCCTAGTCTTCGTTTTGCCAGTTCCCTCATTTTACTTGTATCCACGTCTCCACCAGTGGCATTGCATTCCTTCTTCCTAGATCTTTCCAGGGTCCATCGTCTTTTCCTATCTTTTCTGCTCTACCTCCCGGAGAATCTGCTTTTCTTCCTTATGCCTACATCTCTTTTCTAATGTCTTCATATCTTTGTTTTATTTTTATTATCTTTTTCATCTCCCCCTCCCATTCCTTCTCCTTCTCTCTCCATTCGTTTCCTTCTCTGTCCCTCAGTACTTCTTCTTTCTCGTCCCACTTCCACATCTTCCCTTCTATCCATAATTTCATATATCCTGTTTTGACTATTTTCCCCCTTTCCTCTTTCCTTCTCCGTTACCTATCTTAACCTCCATTGCACTTTTCTTTCTTCCCATGTGAGGTCGTCTTCTATCCTTTCTTTTCTCCCTGCCAATCTCTTTTTTTCTGCCATTATTCTTGTTTTCTGTTCCATTGTCGCTATTTTTACCACCGCCCATTCTCCCTTTCCTATCCCCTTTCTGCCCCCTCTCCTGACTTCTTCAATTTCGATCTTTTCTCCTATCACCCCTATTAAGTTCCGTACTTCTTCTTGTCCATCTCCACTATCTTTCATTTCTATACCCTTTATTATTATATTCCTTTTCCTTATCTCCCTTTCCTTTCTTTCCCACTTCATCTGCAGCACCTTCAGCCTACTTTCCAATTCTTCACTTTTCCTTTCCCCATGTTCTTTTCCTGTCTTATTCTCTATCTCTTCTAGCCTTTCTTCTATTTTTTATCCTCTATTTTCCCTTTCATCTCTATCTTCTTTATGCTCTCTTCTATTTCCCTCAGCGATTTTCTGTCCTTTTTCCTTTCCTTTTCCCACTCTTCTCTCATTTCTTTCAGATCGTTCATCACTCCCTTTATCTCTTTCCATCCTTGTCTCCACGTCTCTCTTATTCCCTCCTTAATTTCTTCCCATATCATCTCTCTGATTTCTTCCATCCAAGTCCTTTCTTGCTTGCCTTCTTTATCCTTTTTTTCCGGCTTTCTTTCTATCCTTTGGCTTACCTTAATTACTTCCTCTTCCTTTTCTTCTCTTCCCTCACTCTATCTCACTTTTCCTTTTTCCTCTATCCTTCTCTCTATTTCCGTAATGTATCACTGCTTTTTCTTCCATGTTCTTCCATCTTCTTTGCCTTTCTTACGCTTTCTCTTTCCTTTCCTTCCTTTTCTGTTCCTTCCTTTTCTTTTCTTTCCCCCATGTTGAAGTCCCTCCACCATGTCTGGTTCGTCTGTTCCCTTAGTCACTCTCTGATTTCTCTAAATTCACTCCTTCCTCCGTCTTCCTCCGTCCCACTCTTATCTTGCCTGTCCTCTCCATCCTTTTTTACTGTCATTCCTGTTCTTTCCTGTTCTTTCCTAACCTCTGTGTTAATTTTTTCGTTTTGTTTTCATATTTATTTCCCGTCTTTATCTGCCTTCCCGTCTTCTGTCCTCTGCCCTTCGTTCTTTTCCCGTACGATGTAGCTCTCTTCACCGTCACTTCTGTCTCTGCACGCCTCTACCGCCTTTTTCTCACTGCACTCCTAACCTCAATTTCTGCTCACTTATCTTTTTCTCCTCTCTTCTTCTCCAACTTATTTTTTTTTCACATTCTTATTTCCAACCTCTTCTCAGTACTTCTTTTTCTTATTGCGCCACTTTCCTGCTCTTCCTCCCTGCCTTTCTCTTGTTAACATCACATCTTTCTCCCACACTCGAAAACAAACACCTTCTCACCATGCTCTCGGAAACGGACAAAACATTAATTATATATTCCCATATTATTATGTCTGCCCGGTTTTTTTTCGAAAATATGACCCATATATATCCTGAAAAATTCAAGGAAACACTTACTTTTATTCTGCACTTCCAAAGCTTGGAGGAGGCGTTGCATTAATGCAACGGGAACCTCCACATTGTGCTCAACAACGGTCGTATCCGTCGTATCCCTCCGTGCTGGCAGTGGAGGAGGTGGTGACGGTGGTCGCAGAGGAAGTGGCGGTTGTGCTTCGCTGTGGCCCGCTGAGGTGCCCGGTGAGGGAGGCGCCCCCATAATCATGACCTCCATTTGTTTCTGTAAATCTTGAATAAAAAAAAATGTTAAACAGCATTGATGAAGAAAAGAATTATTTTATAGGAAATATATGATTAGTGTTAATATTATATACTTACTGGTCACCTCTTCATTTGGATTCCGTTCCATATTTTTTGTTGATACTGTTAGTCAGCCTTTTTTTTCAATCTGGAATTACAGTAACTTGGAAGTTAATATGGATATGAATCGGGAAGTTAAAAATAAACTTGTTAGAAAATCAGATTAGTGTACCTATGGAGACTTACCTGTAAACCGTACAGCTCGAGAAGCACTATCAAACTGATGCTATAAGTACACATGTTTCGCGAATTCCCCACTGAGGACAACGATTCATACTTCGTTTCCTTTATTTTGTTCGATACGACAACCGTGTTGACAACAGCGTTAGCCGCATACCATCGGCAGATGCGAAATATAAAACAGAAAACATCACAGCACGTGATGTCCGAAATTTCAACGCGCAAGCGTCGTCCAAATTAATTATATTTTTCAATATGATATCAATTCATTATATATGTATAAATATTAATTCTGGATACAATCAAATTATATATATATATATATATCTCTCTCTCTCTCGCGCTCTCTCTCCCTCCCACTCTCTCTCTCTCGCCCACTCTCTCTCTCTCTATCTCCATGGCGCTCAATTTTCGGTTCCGCTACAGTAGGCAACCCGATTCTAAATTTTCGGTTCTCCTTCGGAAGGCAACCCACTCGGCGTCTTATCGTGACAGAACTATTTTATATAATAGAGAAAATGTAATGTAAAATTTTTTTTTTGTACTTTCATCGATATTCTTCGAAAATGTATTCTCGGCAGTAGAGATGATTAACTCACTCTTGCATTGGGATGTTTTTTGATTATTGTAAGCGGTAACATTAGCATTAGTTGCATAATTAAAAAAAAAATTTTTTTTTAATTAAAAAAAAATTAATTATTTTTTCGCAAACGATACAACTTCTCATTATCCGGGTTTGCAGTATTGATCTTGGTTTTCTTCGATACTGTTAAGTTAAATTGTCCCAAAATATATAAACCGCGCTCAATTTTGAAACTCTGCCCAGTGCTACATACAACATTTGTAAAGTTCGCCTTTCTGATTTTTTAAAATCCAAACATACTTTCTCGTATGTTTGTCCCTGACTTTTATGAATTGTAATCGCTTCAGCAGGAACCACTGGAAATTGACTACGTGTGATTTGATATTTTTCCTCACTCGACATATTTACTTGATTCGATACTTTTATTATTGGTGTTAAATTTTGATCAATATTTGCATTTTTCATATAATTACGATAACGAGTTCTTACTTTCACTCCTACTCTGGGCAATTGAAAATCTAACCACAATATAGACGGAATTTTAGTATTTTCTTGAAAAGTAATAAATTTTAATATTCCGCATGCTCCATTAACCAATACGTCTTCAACATCAATGTTATTAATTATCATATATTTTATATTAATTTTCAATTTAATCTCAGTTAATAATTCGTTTTGAACTGATTGTGTTTTTAAAGATTGTAATATAAATTTTTTTGTACT
The DNA here is from genome assembly GCF_051020765.1 of Lasioglossum baleicum. Taxonomy (NCBI): domain Eukaryota; kingdom Metazoa; phylum Arthropoda; class Insecta; order Hymenoptera; family Halictidae; genus Lasioglossum; species Lasioglossum baleicum. The sequence goes on from NW_027469094.1 coordinate 1,406,270, forward strand.
TTCATCGATATTCTTCGAAAATGTATTCTCGGCAGTAGAGATGATTAACTCACTCTTGCAGTGGGATATTTTTCGATTATTGTAAGCGGTAACATCATCGTAAGGTATAAAAAAAAATTAAAAAAAAAATTTTTTTTTTTAATTTTAAAAAAATCGAAAAAAAATTTTTTTGTGTAATTACGTTTGTTTCTTCGGTGGAAACTTTCCGTTCTCTCGTATAAATTGCATTGTTGAATGAACTTCTTTCGAAAAAAACTAAAAAAACTAAAAAACTACTTGACCAAAATGGACCAAAATCTAATCAGCTCTAAGTTACAGCGGGGCACATCGATTGCATCATACATCATCCTGATCGCGTTGTTACTTTTTCTGAAAACGTTAACGAAAAATTTGATACCATAGAAACAGACATACGCACACACACACACACACACACACACACACACACATACGAACATTTTGCTGAAAATAGTCTAAAATGACTGCAATGACCGTGAAACGTGAAGATCTGCTAAAAAATCGATTTTCGATTTTCGGGGTCATTACAATAACTTCCCTATAAAATCGGGAAGTTAATAAACGAAAAAGAAAAAAAAGTTGCATGGACGACGATTGCCACAGAATGCGTAAAAAGATATAATGAAACAGAGCATACTGTCACAGGTTTTACACCAAAGTACTTACTGGAAGGTGAGAACACTACAATTTTACCAAAGGAATTGAAACAGGAAAAAACGCAAACCGACCTACAGGAAGACAGAAAACGGGCTCTCCAAAGGACAAAACAATCACACAACTACAACAAAAATATATTTGACAAAAACAGAAAACAAGGGGAATTCAATGTTGGAGACATGGTATTTGTAGAGAATGGAAACAGACTGAATAGGAAAAAGTTAGACGAATTGAAGATCGGTCCCTACAAAATCTTAAAGAAAATATCAAATTCCATATACGAAATAGATACGGGACACAAAAAAACAGAGTCGAACAGGTTCCACATAACGAAACTAACACCAGTACACGGCACTCTCTTTTAAATTAGCCCGCGCACACATGGCGCGGTAGTAAACAGAGGAGTAAGACAAACACCAGAGAGAGACAGAGAGAGAGAGAGAGAGAGAGAGAGAGAGAAAGAAAGACAGAAAGACAGGTGTGTAATGAAAACGGGAACACGTGCAAAGACTAACCTAAGAAAGTGAAAATACAGATTATAGATACAAGTAAAGATTGTGTGAATAGGGAAAGGACAGTGAATAATTGACATTTAATGTCGTTTCTCTTTTTACAGGTAAGATTGTAAATAGTTGTACATAGGAGGATGAATAATAAAACTAGAAAAACCTCTTTTTACAGAGAAACTCAGTTCTGTGATTATTCTTGTCTAACCCAACCCATCCGGGAAATTGAATAACATTATATATATTGTATTTATACTATGTACCTATGTGTTTGTAATATATGAAATTTTGAATCAATTTAAATTTAAATGTTCTATAAACGCCCTGTAAATGTCCTGTTAACAACATTCCTGGGTTTTAAGTAAAATTCATCCTATTGGATAGTCATTGGGAAAACATAATGTGGGCCTATTGCGGTGTGCCGCATTGGATAGTCTTTGGGAAAACCTAATGTAGCCCTAACGCGGGTTTCCTAATGCGGGCCTCATACGGCTTTCCCAATTAGGCGGTGATCAAATACTGCGTTACATTCCGCATGCCTGCCCAATGGGGCTGCCCCACTAGGGCCTAACAGATATATCCTAATGTGCACCTAATGCGGTTTGCCTCATTGGATAGTCTTTGGGAAAACCTAATGTGGCCCTAACGCGGGTTTCCTAATGCGGGCCTCATACGGCTTTCCCAATTAGGCAGTGATCAAATACTGCGTTACATTCCGCATGCCTGCCCAATGGGGCTGCCCCACTAGGGCCTAACGCGAAATTAGGCTAGCCTAATGTGGACCTAACGGCCTGCCTAACTAAATTTCTAGTCGGGAATAATTAGGATGAGACACAACTAACGTAATAATATGTTTATATGGCAATAATAATAAGTAATAATATGGCAATTTTATGTTTGCCGATTTGTTTAAAAATCGATTTTGCAACCAAAAATTTTGAAAAAAATCTCAGTAGTGTATGCTATTCGGTAGAACATTCATGAATTTTTTCATAATTTTCTGTTGAACATGACGTGACTAAAAACAAATTTGGTTGGATACTTCTGACCATCTTTTCCGGCTATACCTTAAGAATCAACGAAAACATTATTTAAAAAATACAAAATATATTTTTCTCTGTTTAGATCGTTAAAACCGATTTTTCAAAAAAAATTAGGCCTAATTTCTCTTCGATATCTCTTTTAGATCGAAAGTTATAGCAAAATGTGCGTCGCGTCGCGTGCTGTGCCCGAGATTCAAAGGCTTGCCGTCTCCAGATTCCGACTTTTCGCCTCATGCTTTCTTTCGGTAACGTGAAAACCGGAGGAACGCGTCGGCGTAGATGAGTCGAGCAGGTAGTTCACACGGACAGAGTAAAGGTACGCTTGTATGTGTAGCGCGCGTGCAATCGAACAGGCACCAACACGGGCAAGCGCGGTCGACACAGACACAGGTCGACACCTCACCGCTCACGGATACGACGATACGTCAGGGAAGGGGAAACTGCCGTTCAGTTTTCAGCAGTTTTCAGCAGTGTCGCCAGAAAGTGACCGAACCGTCACTCGAGGGGAATACATACAAGGTACCCCCTCTCTGATGACCAGAGTAATATGTGACACGTTGCGCGTGCGCGATGGAGACACAACAACGACTGACATTTCGCAGGTTTTAGGTTATTGCCGCGTATCGTATCGTACCTATTATGTACATGTACCTACTTAATGAAATGAATCATGTGGGTCGTTCTAAATAGAGACAGTAAACATTCTTTATTCTAAATAAAATTAATTGTAACATGTGGGAGTTTCAGTCGTGAAGCGAAGTATGAATGCTTACTATATGTACAATTGAAAAAATCTTGAAATCTGTATGTATGTAGTATGTACTGACTGAGTTACATTCCAGTAAAATCAATAAATCATAATATATTTTAACACTGTTAACCCTCATACGCTCCTCAAAAATAGTTGCAGAAAACAGACTGGGATAATAAATTCACTCATTTTTTTTCTACACGATAAATTGACAAATTATGTTTTATTTGTAACGTTACATTTTAAAGAAATACAACTCACAAAATAGACATAAAGGGATCAATAATTACATATTTAGTATGTGAAATAAGTAAATGGGTGAATTTTACGCGGCAATAACCTAAAGCCTGCGAAATGTCTCATTGTTGCGTCCCCATCGCGCACGCGCAACGTGTCTTCCATTCGCCCCACTAAATCCCGTCGCGCACGCGCAACGTGTCACATATTACTCTAGTCATCAGAGAGGGGGTACATCATTTCACCGTGACTCCCCTTATCTGGCGACACTGGTTTTCAGTGGTTGTTCTCTCAACAGTTCTCAAGTCTCTCAAGTTCTCGTTCGCTTAGCTCCGTCCCGTCGTTTTCGTAAACGTGCTACAGCGTGCATTTCAAATTTCGACACTCTAAATGCCCTTCCTAAATTCTTTAGAAAAATCTTGCGGAAAATCAGTGTCGTTCGAGCCGCGGTAGAGAGAACATCTCCAAAGACTTGTCAATTCAAAGCTAACGGTTGGTATTAGCTGTGTTTTTGATAGTGATATTTAAACTAATCACTAGACTGCGGATCTTTATGCAAAATTAATGTTGGCTGCCGCTATTACAAGGGACAGGAGCCAGACAGATATTTGATTCTCACTGTGATCAGTTTAAGAAGTTGAAAATAATACTATGGTGTTTTGAAATTATTTTAATCTCTCTACTGTATTAAAATGCACCTACTCATGTTTGCTACAAATGCATGAAATCCGCGGTCTAGTGATTGCATTACCTGATTGTTGTGATTTGTGCAGCAGTACAAGGGATATAGCAATTATATTATTAGTGCATAACTATGTGTTGACAAATGTGAACAGTGATTGTGAGTGTGGAGAAATTTCAAGGCATCTGTGTGAAATAAACATACGAATTATTTATCGATTCGAAAGTCACCCAGGTGACAAATGCATGAAATCCGCGGTCTAGTAATTGCATTACCTGATTGTTGTGGTTTGTGCAGCAGTGCAAGGGATATGGCAATTATTATTAGTGCATAACTATGTGTTGACAAATGTGAACAGTGATTGTGAGTGTGGAGAAGTTTCAAGACACACATTTGGAAGTAGCAAATGGATTTACGGCTGAATAAGTGAGTTTTTAATACAATCAGTTTCTGCTTCTTCTCTTTTTTTACGATTACCTCGTAAACTAAAGCCAACCGCCAAAAAGTCTAAAGAGAAATGTTGTTCAGAATAATGATCTTGACCACATATCCAAAGCTCATTGAAATCGGAGAGCATTCACATAATCGAGAAACTCTTGTTCGTTGCGATGTCACGGCGTACCACCGACACTCGCTTGCCGGCGCAGCGCGGCGCGACGCGGCGGCCCAGGGCGCACTCTGATTGGTCCGTGTTTTTCGTTAATAACTCCTAAACAAAGCCGCAGTTGACATTGGTGCAAAGGAAAATGTCTCTTAGAATGGTCTCAGGAACCTCCCATTTCCGGGACTTACACTTAGTTTGGAACACCCTGTATAGAAAATATAACTAGGAAATATAACCATAAACTAATCACCCAGCACAACTCACGATGGTAAACAACAGCTGAATTCTCGTTCTGTGCGCAATCCATTTTGTGTCCAATTCTACATGTGTGCAATTCGTATTCTGTGGTGTGCAATCCCGCTGTGCGCAGTGTTCCGATTGAAGCAACCGTAACTCGCGCATGCGCGGCAATTTCAGCCTCAGTAGCGTAACTATTTCGATGAAATCGGGTAGCTTGAGCACCCCGCAGACTTTTAAAAAGTCTTTCTTCACTATTAACTGCCATTTTATAATAAAATATTAACGTTCCGCGTCACGTCTCTCGTCCATCAGTCGTCCCGCTAATAACACCGGTACATTCCCACCAATATAACTGCCTCAAGGCATCAGGGCCCTGGCCGCTCGGCTGCGTCATCGTAGATACGCTACTGTCTTGGCCGCGCATGCGCGAGTTACGGTTGCTTCAATCGGAACACTGGCTGTGCGCCAAAGAGCTGTATCCAATTGAGCGTGCGCCAAAAAGCTGTGCGCCGTCGTCTTGTGCGCCATCGAAGGCCTCTCTTGTATAATGCACCGTGGTTTTGATCACTAATGCTTTGACAAGGACATTGGTTAAATTGTATTATTTTTTCGAGCCTTTTGAATTTATTTTCATCACGTTTTTTCTGGTAAATACCTAATCCTACACTATAAATTCAATAAATGCATAAACTGAAATTTTTTGTGGTTACACGTTACACTCGGGAGTGCGGTCTGCGTTGCGGCATTTGACTATTTGACTATTAGATTGACTTGCTTGGATTATGTGATTACGTGGATTACTTGGATTACGTGCACTACGTGGAAGGAAGGAAGAAAGGAAGATATTTGTACATATTTATATTGGTTAATCGGTTTCATTTTGCTCAAATGTCTCCCAAAATCTTCGCGTGAAAAAGCTTGAGAACGCTTGTCGGCACACCACGCGACAGTGCCATGTGCCATCACGTATGAGGTGCTACGGGGCGAGTATCAGGGCCCGCTCTAGGGGGGGACAACCCGGGCACGTGCCCGGGGCGCCAAAATTTAGGGGCGCCATTTTGGCTTTGGCTGTAAGTGTGACAAAAATAATGATGTTTTAAATATTCAATTAATAGAAAATTTCAGACTACCCTTGCCAGACTATTTTGCTAAGTAATGACAATTTTGCTCATTTTGTTTCAGCGCGGTGCTTAGTGCTTAAAAAGGGGCGGCAATTTGTTTTTTTGCCCGGGGCGTCGTAACCGCTAGAGCGGGCCCTGCGAGTATGTTCACTTCAATGTAGACTCCAAAATAGTAAATTGTTTATTTCTTTATCACTTTTTTTTATCACTTTATCACTCTCTCTTTTCATTATCATTATTATCATTTATCACTTTAGACAAATCCAACACAATTCAGCTTTGACCCATTCAGATTAGAATTAGCTTAACAATATTCTAAATCGGCAAAATGATGGCTAAAACCAATTCAGTAAGGCAAGTATTTAATCTTCTTCACTTGCTTCTCATTATGGAATTTTTTCATTTCTGGTAGTATATTCTTTTGTTTGTCGTTCAACTTTAATCGATTTTTTATTAATATCATTGCAATATTTGAATCAGTTAGATATATTAGTTGATGAAAAACAGCAGAAGACCTTTCGTAATTGTAGCACCAGAAATTAAAAAATTCGTTGAAATGAGAAATAAGCGAAGAAGATTAAATACTCATATTTACTCACTGTGTAATTGAAAATCTAATTTACAGAACGGAGGAAAAATATAATGTGCTATCCAGGGAAGGAGGAGAAGGAAGCTGCGCCAACCGGGGAAGAGGAAGACCTCTAATTTTTCGCGTGGTACGTATATCTAATTATGCCATTCAACGCACGTACATATATTGTACATTACTGATTTTCTTTGTTTTTTTGAGGTATCCCGCCTATGCCAGAACATGCTACGGGCCACAAGTTTGGGGAAGCAGAGGCAACAACGTGTAATAATCACAATATACAGGGTGTCTCAAAATTAGGTCCGGAGCCGAAAATGGGAGGTTCCTGAGATCATTTCAAGCGACATTTTCCTTTGAAAAAATGTCGTCCGCGGCTTCGTTAACGAGTTATTAACGAAAAACACGGACCAATCAGAGCGCGAGCTAGACGCGTGCAGCCCGGCGCGCCGGCAGCCGAGTGTCGGTGGCACGCCGCGATGTCGTAACGAACAAAAGTTTCTCGATGATGTGAATCCTCGCCAATTTCGACAAGCTTTGGATATGTTGTCAATACCATGGTTCTGAACAACATTTCCCTTTACAGTTTCTGTCGATCGGCTTTAGTTTACGACATTATTGTAAAAATTTGTAATTGTAAATCGATCGATGTACTATTTCCTATCCGATTTCGATAATATTTGGATATGTTGTCAAGACCATGATTCTGAACAACATTTCCCTTGACGGTTTCTGTCGATCGGCTTTAGTTTACGATATTATTGTAAAAATTTGTAATTGTAAATCGATCGATGTACTATTTCCTATCCGATTTCGATAATATTTGGATATGTTGTCAAGACCATGATTCTGAACAACATTTCCCTTGACGGTTTTTGTCGGTCGGCTTTAGTTTACGATATTATTGTAAAAATTTGTAATTGTAAATTGATCGATGTACATACTATCTCCTCGCCGATGTCGATGAGCTTCATTTCAAAGGAAAAAGATATTTAAAACATCGAATTTATAACATATTTCAAAGTCATCGAAATCGGTGAGGACCCACATCATCGGCAACTTTACCCGAACGATAGAAGAAGCACAAACTTATTGAATTAAAAACTCACTTATTCAGCCGTAAATCCATTTGACTACCACATATAACCATCACACTTTTACATAATTGTTGAACTCGTAGCACACTTTTATAACTCGTATCGATATCGAACGAAATTACTTACTCCGACGCGGAAAGAGTTCGATGCTCTTCGCGATGCCGCGCGAAACTGTGCTCTCCCAGCGTACAATGTATTCGATGAAGGCGTCGTTTAAAACAAATGAAATCGTTCCCAAGGAGATATTGATTTTTCGAGAATCATATGGCATTGATTTTTCGAGAATCATATGATTCTCGAAAACACCGATTCGAAGATTATGTAAAAGTGTGGTGGTTGTATGTGGTAGTCAAATGGATTTACGGCTGAATAAGTGAGTTTTTAATTCAATAAGTTTGTGCTTCTTCTATCGTTCGGGTAAAGTTGCCGATGATGTGGGTCCTCATACCGATTTCGATGACTTTGAAATATGTTATAAATTCGATGTTTTAAATATCTTTTTCCTTTGAAATAAAGCTCATCGAAATCGGCGAGGAGATAGTATGTACATCGATCAATTTACAATTACAAATTTTTACAATAATATCGTAAACTAAAGCCGACCGACGAAAACCGTCAAGGGAAATGTTGTTCAGAATCATGGTCTTGACTACATATCCAAAGCTTATCGAAATCGGACAGGAAATAGTACATCGATCGATTTACGATTACAAATTTTTGCAATAATATCGTAAACTAAAGCCGATCGTCAGAAACTGTAAAGGGAAATGTTGTTCAGAATCATGGTCTTGACTACATATCCAAAGCTTATCGAAATCGGACAGGAAATAGTACATCGATCGATTTACGATTACAAATTTTTGCAATAATATCGTAAACTAAAGCCGATCGTCAGAAACTGTAAAGGGAAATGTTGTTCAGAATCATGGTATTGACAACATATCCAAAGATTATCGAAATCGGATAGGAAATAGTACATCGATCGATTTACAATTACAAATTTTTACAATAATATCGTAAACTAAAGCCGATCGACAGAAACTGTAAAGGGAAATGTTGTTCAGAATCATGGTATTGACAACATATCCAAAGCTTATCGAAATTGGCGAGGATTCACATCATCGAGAAACTTTTGTTCGTTACGACATCGCGGCGTGCCACCGACACTCGGCTGCCGGCGCGCCGGGCTGCACGCGTCTAGCTCGCGCTCTGATTGGTCCGTGTTTTTCGTTAATAACTCGTTAACGAAGCCGCGGACGACATTTTTTCAAAGGAAAATGTCGCTTGAAATGATCCCAGGAACCTCCCATTTTCGGCTCCGGACCTAATTTTGAGACACCCTGTATAATTCTCTTATTGCATTCTTATTTTCCTTATTATCACCATTGTAATAATTGTTTACAATATAATCGATAGTTTATAGATGTAGGAAAAATGGAAGTAATTACTACGTAATATTCTACAAATGTATTGGAATTTAAAAGTAATTTGAACATTATTGCGTTATATATAAAATAATGATTCTTAAAAAATATTTTGTTATGTTGTGTAATGACAAAATTCAATCGTTCTTATTAAGATCCTTAGTAGGAAACAGAAAATAAATTTTTTTCTTATTTATCCCATACTTGTAATGCTCGACAGCATTATTGACTGCAATTATTAAAGTAGAGGTAGTAACAAGATAAAAGTATTAACTAATTAAACTAATTTTCGACGGCTCCTATCCATACAATGTTATTTAGAGGCAGTATTTCGTACGAAGATATCTAAAAAAATAATTCTATTTGACTCTATACGAATATTTCTTGCACCATATATGACGCTATTTAAAAAGTCCGTGTAACATTATTTTATTTCATTCTGAACTGAACCACTTCCTGAAACATGATTCATTTATGAGTACATTGTGCGACGAGGCGAAGAGCTAGCAGACGAAGTCGAAGTCGAAATCTTAAAAGAATAAGGACTCTCCGAGTCTCTTTTTTCCCGACGCTGTCCTTCATTGTGTCCGAAACTTGCGTCGCTCATTGCATAAGCAAATATCATCGGAATTATATAATTTTGGTATCATTTTCATAAAAAGAAACAAAATTCACCAAATATGTTAAGGAAAATCCTATAAAAAAGTAATGATAAATAATTAAGCTTTGTTGTTTGATTAGTAGTCTCACACCGATATACCCGACCCGACCCGTATCATGTTACAATGTTTCACTCCATTCCACGGCGACCGAAGCCCTCGAGCTTCACTTCCCTTTTCTCCGTTCGTCATCATAGAATAGTGTTTCCTGAAAATTGAATGTCTCTGGCCAGACTCGAGTTTTCGACATTTATAGCAAGCTTGCTATAATCTTATCTTATTTGTCAAAATTTAGTTTTCTATTTAAAATATTTTGTTGTTAAATCTCATTAATAGTTTTAAATAGTACTTGAAATATTGAAAATGATATTGAGTAGGAAATATAGGGGGGTTCTAAGCCACTTCCCAATTCAGGCGGTTCTGAGGAACTTTCCAATTCACGGGAGACCGGTACCGCATTGCACAAGCATTACGTCATCTAGGCCAAGGACAAAGCTGTTAGGCACCGCCCCCTTCTTTCTTACGTCATCTAGGCCAAGGACAGAGCTGCTGAGTCATCACTTAATGGTATTGCACAAGCATTACGTCATCTAGGCCAAGGGCAAAGCTGTTAGGCACCGCCCCATTCTTTCTTACGTCATCTAGGCCAAGGACAGAGCTACTGAGTGATTAGGTACCGCCCCCTTCTTTCTTACGTCATCTAGACATCACCCTTATCTTTAAGGGTAGCAATGAATAAATAGGACACGATGGAATATGAATTGTAGTCTTTGCAAACGTTCCATCGTTGCGAACATTTGCCGTGACAAAAAAAGTTATTTGATATTCGAAAGATTATACTCCTTTGGTATTGCACAAGCATTCGGTCATCTAGCCCAAGGACAAAGCTGTTAGGTACCGCCCCCTTCTTTCTTACGTCATCTAGGCCAAGGACAGAGCTGCTGAGTCATCACTTAAGGGGTGGTACCGCAGAGCGGTATTGCGCAAGCATATATTACATCATATTTTTTCGCGGGGAGGGGGACAATCCCTCTGAAAGATTATACTCCTTTGGTATTGCACAAGCATTACGTCATCTAGGCCAAGGGCAAAGCTGTTAGGCACCGCCCCCTTCTTTCTTACGTCATTTAGGCCAAGGGCAGAGCTGCTGAGTCATCACCCTTATCTTTAAGGGTAGCAATGAATAAATAGGACACGATGGAATGTGAATTGTAGTCTTCGCAAACGTTCCATCGTTGCAAGCGTTTGTCATGGTAAAAAGTTATTCAATAAGGACACGATGGAATGTGAATTATAGTCTTCGCAAACGTTCCATCGTTGCAAGCGTTTTATCGTGGTAAAAGTTATTCGGTATTCATAATTATACCGTGGCGCATCAACGGATGCTCAAGCGATATCTTTGGTGTTGTTCCATGTAAGATCCTTCATTGTTCCATACGTGACGGTTTTCGCATACTGTCCGTTAGACTTGTGGAATGAATGTATCGAGGAAAAAAGATGAAATGACAGCACCAACGTTGAAAATTTAGCTTGGCCTCACGTTATAAATTCATACTTGAGCGATCATTTCTCCATCGAGCTGAAAACATTGGTGGTACGTTTAATGCGAAACGACACAACGAGTTGTGTATGTTTCACTTACACGAAAAGATTTAGTCAAGTTGTGGCGCGATGGCCGGTGATTAATTCCCCGTCCGCGATATTGAACATCATCGAAACGGGCGAACATCGCATCGTTGGATGCAAAGTGTAATTATATTTTTGAGAACTGGAAATTTAACGAATGATATCAAATCAAAGTTGAAAGGAATATTTTGTTAACAACCGTGCGGTAGCAAGATGATTGAAACGTTGTTTTTTTTTAAAAACTTTTTTTATTTTTTTATTTAGATGAATCAAATTATGCAAATCCTGGACTTGGACGGATTCATGGTTGGCAAAAAATTTCTATGCGAAGAGTTGGCAATAATAAATATGCATGATGGTTCATTTGAAAAAGCCGATTTTAAACTGAACATGGACTTTTCTGATTTGTCATACGCAGACAGAAGAACTGTTACTTACATTAGAAATTACATACACGGAATTCCATTCAAGGATTTTGGACATGAAAAATACAGACAAGCAGATATATATGATGTGATAAAAAATTTTGTTTCTAATTATGAGAATCCTTTAGTTGCTTACAAAGGAGGATCGTTTGAAAAACAACTATTGCAACATTTAGGAATACAATCGGTAAATTTAGAAGTATTTGGTTGTCCAAAATATGAAGAATTAATAAATTATCCTGGATATAATGTTACTAATAATCATATATGTCAGCTTCACTGTTACTCATCGAAGCACAATCATTGTAGTTTAAGCAAAGTTATAACATTTCGCGAATGGCTCAATAAACATATTATATGAATTACGGACTATATTTATTATATGATGTCCTTCGCTCGCAAAATATCCCTACCAGACCAACCGCATGATTATCGTTTTGAATATGAGAGACTTCAGAGTTTTGACAACTGGGGATATAATGATATTGTCAATCCTAAAGATCTTGCCGCAGCAGGGTTTTTCTACATAGATTTGGAGGATTGGGTGAAGTGTTTCGAGTGTGGCTTACAACTGCATGAATGGGAAACAGAAGATGATCCGGTGATAGAACATAAAAAATGGTCGAGAAAATGTCAATTCATTCGCGGAAAAAGTTGTGGCAATGTACCGATTGGGGTGGACTCCGAAACGATTCAGCCACTACCACGCGGTAAAGACGAATGTGGATTATAATGTACTGTCTATCTTATACATGTTAAATAGTCAGTCTGCAAGTTGTTCGGGGGCTACCGTCCTTCTTCAATGCTGACACGAAAGCTTTGCACACGTCGCTCGCATTTTTTACTCTTCATTAAAATAAAATTATTTGAGAATATCTCTTTTGTATTTTTTTTTATTACAACATTACATACAATTCCTACAGAAAAATGAAATTGAAGCAGAATTATCGCAATATAAAGTATAGTCGTTTAGAAAAAATTAATTATCATAATTAAAATACGAATAGAAAAAATATAATTAAAGTATATTCGTTTTAGCTATCCACGAATTATGTGATGCGTCCATTCCCAGCCATTTTACATATACTTTATTTCCTTTTCTGCGTAATATTTTTTCAACTAAGTATATGTCAGAATATTTTACCGCGCGTATCTCATGTTCATAAAATCCTCCGGCAATAGACCGAGCATATTTTTTGCAAAGTCAGCATATTTTTCAGGGGACTTGGTTTCATGTTTCGCGATACCCCCCTTCTTTCTTGCGTCATCTAGATCAAGACATACCTTAGAGTGGAATAGTTGCTGAGTCATCATACCCCTTATCTTTAAGGGGTATCATATTTCGAAACATGTTCGAACGTGTTTCGCGGTACTCCCCTTTCTTTCAAGCATTACATCATCTAGGTCAAGGACATACCTTAGAGCGGAATAGTTGCTGAGTCATCACCCTTATCTTTAAGGGTATCATATTTCGAAACTCGAACACGTTTCTAAGAGCGGTATTGCACAAGCATATATTGCATCATATTTTTTTCTAAAAAATTAGACCGATTTTGCAAAGTCAACATATTTTTCAGGGGACACGTGCACTTGGTTCACCTTGAAACGTGTTTCGCGGTACCCCTCCCCCTTTCTTTCAAGCATTGCGTCATATTTTTTTCTAAGAAGAGTGAAGGGATACATGTTTTAAAAGAGTGTGTGTCGTCGATGCCGAGTATCAAAATGTTTGTCAAGTGCAGTGGATGGGGCTTTCCCCCATCATAGAAGTTATCAAAATGTTATGTTCGGTAACATAATCCCCTGACAATCTGATTGAACTGAGCCATATAAAGGGTTATCGAAACTGTCAGGAATCTTAGAAATCAAACTTCTACCCCCACTGAAAAAAATGTACATCGTATACCGAAGATTGAACGTATGTTCTTCAAAATTTTAAAAAAATTTCTTTGCGTTTCTCAAATATTTTGTAGTCAACGATGGTCCTTCGGGCAAGCTCGCGCATGTTTTCAGATAATTAAAAAAATTTTTTTCAGATTTTACAAATCTCTCTCTCTCTCTCTCTTTCAACCCCGTACTTGTATTGAATAAACCATCCAAAGTTCATTATTTTTTATATAAAAATAATATTGAATAAACCATTATTTATATTACTACTTACTATTTTGCTTACTACTTACTACTACTATACATTATTACTATTATTTATTGAATAAACACAAAATTATTTGAAAGGTCTCATTTTTTTTTTTTTTATTTAGACTATCTTCCTCCTCCTACTATTACAATTCAACTCGTGTAAAACGGCTGGAAATGGATGCGTTGTAGATATATTCTTAATTTATTCGATAAATACTCATCCTAGCGCTTTGATACTTGATATTTATTGTTAAAATAAAAGAAAGAGACGCGAACAGTAGCCGCCACTGGTTCAAAGGCCTACGTTGTCGCTGTTCTTCGTTACCTTCGAAATTACAGTAATAATATCATCCACTCTCCATACAGCGAGATATTTTTTTACATTAGTGGTAGGGATTCTTCATTATTCTTTGTTTCCTGCGAACAGACAGTTATATATCATGTTATATATACGTTAGTGTATTTCTTTCTTTGAAAAAATTTTATTTACCTTCGAGCGACGATTCTTTGACGAATCCGCAGACGTCCATACCGCGCGGGTTTGGCGGGATTGTATCGGGATCGACTCCGATCGGTACGTTGCCGCAGTTCGCCCCGCAAACGTATCCGCAGGATCTCGACCAGGCGCGATGCTCCTTCATGGGATCGTCGTCCTCTTCCCATCGAGTCAGCTGTATGCCGCATTCAAAACATTCGACGAAATCCTCATCACCCAGATGGAAAAATCCTGCGATGGCGAGTTTTTCAGGCTGAACGATGTGCGAGTAACGCCAGTTGCGGAAACTTTGGAGTCTGTCGCGCTCGAGGCGATAATCGGGTGCTGCTGTGGGATTCTGATCGGTTGTTGCGACGGCTGCAGAATCCATCTCTGATTTCGCAATCATTATGAAAACACTATGCGGAAAGTAAAAAGAGTTGTTGTGTTTTTTGGCGTGGAAAAAATTCAAAGTTGCGTTTTATAACTGATACTTTGCATGTTTTTTATAATTGTTAACCCATGCTTGAAATGTTTGCACTTCGCGCAGACAGCAATGGTATGTAACGTTATTTGTTGGTCGCCAACAGTGAAGTCGACACGGTTCACCGGTGACAATTTCATACACGGGATCACGAACTAGTACATCATATTTCGGACAGTTGAAATCTTCTAAATTTATGGAGTTTATTTTCATTTTCCGAAGGATGTCTCTCTCGAAACATCCTCCTTTGTATGCTACGACGGGATTCGCGTAATCACGCACAAAACTTTGTATAATTTTGAATATATCATTCTGTTGATATTTTTCATAGCCGAAATCTTTAAATGGAATCCCGTGTATGAAGTTGCTGACATACCATGCAGACTTTCTGTCGGCGTCGGATAAACAATGAAAGTTCTTCCCTAAGCGAAATTCAGAGAGTTCGAACGAGCCGTCGTGACAAACATCGATAATGGCCAATTCTTTGCATATAAAATTTTTTTCTACAATGAATCCGTCCATGTCAATGATTTGAGTGTTTCGATCCATCTACATAAAGAAAGTTTTTTTATCAAATTTTCAATCATTTACTAATTTTTTATACTCACCATTGAAGAAAAGGATGGGATGATAAAAAACACACGATGTAACTCCGTATAGCGACCGTGATTTTCAACGTTTGTTATGATATAACTTCGTACAACGACTGTGACGAGCAATTTATAATGAATACCCCTACCACTAATTCAAAAATCTATGGGGAGGGGATGATATTATTACTGTATTTTTTCTTTTTAATAAATATGAGTTTAATTGTATGAGTGGGGGGAGGAGGATTGTTTTTAAATAAAAACAAATATCTTTCTCGTAATTTTTTATTTGATAAAGTATATATTTTTATCTGCATAAGCGGTTTAAGTAATTTTTTCGAACAATGTTTGTCAATTCATGCTGCAACCAAAGTATACGTGGACACGCTTAACGCGAAGCTTGAATCCGTGATCGTGAAAAAAACTGGTCAAAGAACTGAAAACCGCTAAAGAGACGATAAAGTCTGAACTATTAGCTAAACAGGATGAAAAACTGATCGAAGACCTGAAAACCGTTAAAGAAACTATAAAGTCTGAAATACTGGCAAGAAACGTGTCGACGGTCCTTGAGGGAAATCCATGGATAGCAATCGTCATATTGCATACTATACATGCGCTACACCTGTACCTGTACCTGTCTGTAGCTGCTCATGTACCTGTCTATACCTGTCTGTAGCTGTTCCTGTACCTATCTGTAGCTGTTCCTGTACTTGTCTATATCTGTCTGTAGCTGTTCCTGTACCTGTCTACACCAGTCTGTAGCTGTTCCTGTACCTGTTCCTGTACCTGTCTGTACCTGTCTGTAGCTGTTCCTGTACCTGTGCATACCTGTCTGTAGCTGTTCCTGTACCTGTCTGTACCTGTCTGTAGCTGTTCCTGTACCTGTCTATACCTGTCTGTAGCTGTTCCTGTACCTGTCCATACCTGTCTGTAGCTGTTCATGTACCTGTCTGTAGCTGTCTGTAGCTGTACCTGTACCATTTCCTGTACCTGTCTGTACCTGTACCTGTACCTGTTCCTGTACCTGGCTGTACGTGTCTATAGCTGTACCTGTACCTGTACCCTATACCTGTATTATCGATATTAAGTAGCATTCATCGAGTCATATCAAGTTACCATAAAATCATCAACCTTGAGTCGGTTCCCCTTATCTTTATCTTTTCAAATGCATGTAGGATCGTGTCCGAACGGAAACACGTTCGAACTTCGCTCAACACGTGTGGTCCGCAACCGCTTGTGGTGACGTCACTTCCCGCGAGTTGATGTGAAAGTCACATACCCCCAGAAATAAGAAAGAAACTAAAAAGAAAGAAGGGGGGTATGTGACTTTCACATCAACTCGCGGGAAGTGACGTCACCACAAGCGGTTGCGGACCACACGTGTTGAGCGAAGTTCGAACGTGTTTCCGTTCGGACACGATCCTACATGCATTTGAAAAGATAAAGATAAGGGGAACCGACTCAAGGTTGATGATTTTATGGTAACTTGATATGACTCGATGAATGCTACTTAATATCGATAATACAGGTATAGGGTACAGGTACAGGTACAACTATAGACACGTACAGCCAGGTACAGGAACAGGTACAGGTACAGGTACAGACAGGTACAGGAAATGGTACAGGTACAGCTACAGACAGCTACAGACAGGTACATGAACAGCTACAGACAGGTATGGACAGGTACAGGAACAGCTACAGACAGGTATAGACAGGTACAGGAACAGCTACAGACAGGTACAGACAGGTACAGGAACAGCTACAGACAGGTATGGACAGGTACAGGAACAGCTACAGACAGGTACAGACAGGTACGGGAACAGGTACAGGAACAGCTACAGACTGGTGTAGACAGGTACAGGAACAGCTACAGACAGATATAGACAGGTACAGGAACAGCTACAGATAGGTACAGGAACAGCTACAGACAGGTATAGACAGGTACATGAGCAGCTACAGACAGGTACAGGTACAGGTGTAGCGCATGTATAGTATGCAATATGACGATTGCTATCCATGGATTTCCCTCAAGGACCGTCGACACGTTTCTTGCCAGTATTTCAGACTTTATAGTTTCTTTAACGGTTTTCAGGTCTTCGATCAGTTTTTCATCCTGTTTAGCTAATAGTTCAGACTTTATCGTCTCTTTAGCGGTTTTCAGTTCTTTGACCAGTTTTTTTCACGATCACGGATTCAAGCTTCGCGTTAAGCGTGTCCACGTATACTTTGGTTGCAGCATGAATTGACAAACATTGTTCGAAAAAATTACTTAAACCGCTTATGCAGATAAAAATATATACTTTATCAAATAAAAAATTACGAGAAAGATATTTGTTTTTATTTAAAAACAATCCTCCTCCCCCCACTCATACAATTAAACTCATATTTATTAAAAAGAAAAAATACAGTAATAATATCATCCCCTCCCCATAGATTTTTGAATTAGTGGTAGGGGTATTCATTATAAATTGCTCGTCACAGTCGTTGTACGAAGTTATATCATAACAAACGTTGAAAATCACGGTCGCTATACGGAGTTACATCGTGTGTTTTTTATCATCCCATCCTTTTCTTCAATGGTGAGTATAAAAAATTAGTAAATGATTGAAAATTTGATAAAAAAACTTTCTTTATGTAGATGGATCGAAACACTCAAATCATTGACATGGACGGATTCATTGTAGAAAAAAATTTTATATGCAAAGAATTGGCCATTATCGATGTTTGTCACGACGGCTCGTTCGAACTCTCTGAATTTCGCTTAGGGAAGAACTTTCATTGTTTATCCGACGCCGACAGAAAGTCTGCATGGTATGTCAGCAACTTCATACACGGGATTCCATTTAAAGATTTCGGCTATGAAAAATATCAACAGAATGATATATTCAAAATTATACAAAGTTTTGTGCGTGATTACGCGAATCCCGTCGTAGCATACAAAGGAGGATGTTTCGAGAGAGACATCCTTCGGAAAATGAAAATAAACTCCATAAATTTAGAAGATTTCAACTGTCCGAAATATGATGTACTAGTTCGTGATCCCGTGTATGAAATTGTCACCGGTGAACCGTGTCGACTTCACTGTTGGCGACCAACAAATAACGTTACATACCATTGCTGTCTGCGCGAAATGCAAACATTTCAAGCATGGGTTAACAATTATAAAAAACATGCAAAGTATCAGTTATAAAACGCAACTTTGAATTTTTTCCACGCCAAAAAACACAACAACTCTTTTTACTTTCCGCATAGTGTTTTCATAATGATTGCGAAATCAGAGATGGATTCTGCAGCCGTCGCAACAACCGATCAGAATCCCACAGCAGCACCCGATTATCGCCTCGAGCGCGACAGACTCCAAAGTTTCCGCAACTGGCGTTACTCGCACATCGTTCAGCCTGAAAAACTCGCCATCGCAGGATTTTTCCATCTGGGTGATGAGGATTTCGTCGAATGTTTTGAATGCGGCATACAGCTGACTCGATGGGAAGAGGACGACGATCCCATGAAGGAGCATCGCGCCTGGTCGAGATCCTGCGGATACGTTTGCGGGGCGAACTGCGGCAACGTACCGATCGGAGTCGATCCCGATACAATCCCGCCAAACCCGCGCGGTATGGACGTCTGCGGATTCGTCAAAGAATCGTCGCTCGAAGGTAAATAAAATTTTTTCAAAGAAAGAAATACACTAACGTATATATAACATGATATATAACTGTCTGTTCGCAGGAAACAAAGAATAATGAAGAATCCCTACCACTAATGTAAAAAAATATCTCGCTGTATGGAGAGTGGATGATATTATTACTGTAATTTCGAAGGTAACGAAGAACAGCGACAACGTAGGCCTTTGAACCAGTGGCGGCTACTGTTCGCGTCTCTTTCTTTTATTTTAACAATAAATATCAAGTATCAAAGCGCTAGGATGAGTATTTATCGAATAAATTAAGAATATATCTACAACGCATCCATTTCCAGCCGTTTTACACGAGTTGAATTGTAATAGTAGGAGGAGGAAGATAGTCTAAATAAAAAAAAAAAAAATGAGACCTTTCAAATAATTTTGTGTTTATTCAATAAATAATAGTAATAATGTATAGTAGTAGTAAGTAGTAAGCAAAATAGTAAGTAGTAATATAAATAATGGTTTATTCAATATTATTTTTATATAAAAAATAATGAACTTTGGATGGTTTATTCAATACAAGTACGGGGTTGAAAGAGAGAGAGAGAGAGAGATTTGTAAAATCTGAAAAAAATTTTTTTAATTATCTGAAAACATGCGCGAGCTTGCCCGAAGGACCATCGTTGACTACAAAATATTTGAGAAACGCAAAGAAATTTTTTTAAAATTTTGAAGAACATACGTTCAATCTTCGGTATACGATGTACATTTTTTTCAGTGGGGGTAGAAGTTTGATTTCTAAGATTCCTGACAGTTTCGATAACCCTTTATATGGCTCAGTTCAATCAGATTGTCAGGGGATTATGTTACCGAACATAACATTTTGATAACTTCTATGATGGGGGAAAGCCCCATCCACTGCACTTGACAAACATTTTGATACTCGGCATCGACGACACACACTCTTTTAAAACATGTATCCCTTCACTCTTCTTAGAAAAAAATATGACGCAATGCTTGAAAGAAAGGGGGAGGGGTACCGCGAAACACGTTTCAAGGTGAACCAAGTGCACGTGTCCCCTGAAAAATATGTTGACTTTGCAAAATCGGTCTAATTTTTTAGAAAAAAATATGATGCAATATATGCTTGTGCAATACCGCTCTTAGAAACGTGTTCGAGTTTCGAAATATGATACCCTTAAAGATAAGGGTGATGACTCAGCAACTATTCCGCTCTAAGGTATGTCCTTGACCTAGATGATGTAATGCTTGAAAGAAAGGGGAGTACCGCGAAACACGTTCGAACATGTTTCGAAATATGATACCCCTTAAAGATAAGGGGTATGATGACTCAGCAACTATTCCACTCTAAGGTATGTCTTGATCTAGATGACGCAAGAAAGAAGGGGGGTATCGCGAAACATGAAACCAAGTCCCCTGAAAAATATGCTGACTTTGCAAAAAATATGCTCGGTCTATTGCCGGAGGATTTTATGAACATGAGATACGCGCGGTAAAATATTCTGACATATACTTAGTTGAAAAAATATTACGCAGAAAAGGAAATAAAGTATATGTAAAATGGCTGGGAATGGACGCATCACATAATTCGTGGATAGCTAAAACGAATATACTTTAATTATATTTTTTCTATTCGTATTTTAATTATGATAATTAATTTTTTCTAAACGACTATACTTTATATTGCGATAATTCTGCTTCAATTTCATTTTTCTGTAGGAATTGTATGTAATGTTGTAATAAAAAAAAATACAAAAGAGATATTCTCAAATAATTTTATTTTAATGAAGAGTAAAAAATGCGAGCGACGTGTGCAAAGCTTTCGTGTCAGCATTGAAGAAGGACGGTAGCCCCCGAACAACTTGCAGACTGACTATTTAACATGTATAAGATAGACAGTACATTATAATCCACATTCGTCTTTACCGCGTGGTAGTGGCTGAATCGTTTCGGAGTCCACCCCAATCGGTACATTGCCACAACTTTTTCCGCGAATGAATTGACATTTTCTCGACCATTTTTTATGTTCTATCACCGGATCATCTTCTGTTTCCCATTCATGCAGTTGTAAGCCACACTCGAAACACTTCACCCAATCCTCCAAATCTATGTAGAAAAACCCTGCTGCGGCAAGATCTTTAGGATTGACAATATCATTATATCCCCAGTTGTCAAAACTCTGAAGTCTCTCATATTCAAAACGATAATCATGCGGTTGGTCTGGTAGGGATATTTTGCGAGCGAAGGACATCATATAATACCGCCATGGGATCTGAAAGCGAAAGAAAGAGCTCGCATTTTTAAGTGGGAAAACAAGGCATTCGATTTCAGCCACGATTACGGAAGAGAAGCCCCAAGAAGACTGGCAAGTAGGAGACTAGCGGAAGGGATTTATCGTGAAGGGGACTCCTGGGACGAGGAAGAAGAGAACGACGAGGATCACTTACCTGACCTCAGCGGCTTCGATTTCCTTAGAGAAACCAACGAGGAAGAAGAGGAATCGGAAGAAAGGAAAAGAGCAATCAAAAGATGGCTAAGGAAAAGAGCAAAACAGATCACCATGGAAAAATGGCAAAGGAGATGGGACGTAGCTACGGTCGGGAGATGGACGCATCAAATCCTGCCAAACATAGAAGCATGGACAAAAAGGAAACACGGGGAAATAGATTTTTATCTGTCGCAAATACTAACGGGACACGGGGTTTTTAATACTTTTAGATTTAGAATCTCCAAAACGACCTCAG
The DNA here is from genome assembly GCF_051020765.1 of Lasioglossum baleicum. NCBI lineage: Eukaryota > Metazoa > Arthropoda > Insecta > Hymenoptera > Halictidae > Lasioglossum > Lasioglossum baleicum. Next base: position 1,428,021 of record NW_027469094.1, read on the forward strand.
AAGACTGCTGGTATCACCGAGGCATTGCTGACACGCCCAATCACACCATTATGGACTGTGACAAATGGGAAAATGAGAGGAAGGAACTATACGAGGCTTTAGGAGGGACGAATCCACCGGCGTCAATGAAGGAAATTGTCACAACGATGCTGGAGAGAGAGGAAGCGTGGAAGGCGATGAGGCGCTTTGCAAAAACGGTGCTCCAACAGAAGGAAGAAGAGGAGAGAAGGAGGGAGAAAAATGGAGAAGACGATCCAGTAGGCATAGATGCAGATAGAGAACTGGAAACCAGGGATCACTACAGATTAGTAGGACTCTAGTCCAGAGATAAGTTAAGAATCGATATTATGAATTGACAAATGTAAATAATAGATATATATATTTAAGTAATTAAATCTCTCTCATTTCGCTTTCTCTTAGCAGCCCAGACGGGAGAGGACGACCGGATGGGGGAGGAGACCCAGCGGACATGCACGAGGATGGAAAGGGGAGGAATAGAGAGGAAGGAAAACTGAGAAGGCCTGAGGAGAAGCTACAACAGCGGGTCCAGGCCGCCGATCTCAATCTACCCAACTCTCAAATACCCTGCCTCGACCACACCTTCGATGGGTGTTACAGATGGAAGAATCCACCCCCCTGAAGCCGCCCCCGTCCCCGGACCCTTAATCTGGGCTGTGAAAGAGAGAAAGAAAGTAAAAGGGAAAGAGAAAGAGATAAGAGAAAGAGTTTAAGAAAAATGTAATTAGAGTATAAGATAGATTTAAATTAGACATAGGATAAAATAGTATTTTAACTGCGGGTAAACATAGGCACTCTCTCGCGAAATAGGAAGAAGCTAAGAGTAATAAATTATAATTCAAATTCAGACTACAGACATTGTAGTCGCAAACACAAAAGAAAAGGAAATAGAACAGGAAAAGCGCGAGCTGCAGCGAGAAAGGAGCGGGTCGGGTTGCAGCATGCCAGGAGCCGGAGTAGTGAAGTAAACAACAGGACCGCTAAGTCAAAGGAAGTGAAACACGTATTTTCAGTAATTGCAGGGAAACCACAGCGAGTTGGAGATTGCCATTGTAAACGGGACGCTTTTTCGTCGAAACAAGCAATATTTTTCGCGAAGTCAAGCCCAAATCAACCTAGTTTAAAAGATAAATTAGAATTAAGATAGGAAACAAAAACACGCAGTGCAAAGGTTTAAAAAAGTAATTTAAAACAACTAAGCTAGAATAAATATTTTTAATTTAAAGAGAAATAAACGTAGGAGAGCAGAAATAAAGACAGAGATCGAACGCGCGCAGGCGCGAAGCAGATAAGAGCAAAGGAGAAAGCGACAAACTCGGAAATAGAAAGAAGGAAAGAGAGAAGGAGACAACAGCAGCAATACGCGAAGTATACCGAGAATCCGAGCTGGAGACGGGCAGGTGTATATGCCCGCTAAAGCCTGGTTTCTCGAGAATGACTTCATCAATTTTGCAGGTCTTTCTTATTGCTCTAAATAAAAGCCGTTTTTAATAACTAGTTGAAAGCCATATATATAAACAGGCTTAGAGGATATGTTTTCGACGAAATAGCGGGTCCGTAGCAGTCTCGAAACACAAGGGGGACCCTTAATAATTAATTAATAAAAGCAGAGGATGTAGAATTGTAGAATAGGGAGTGGTTGAACAACAAACTTGAACAGAAGCAACGGCTACCGATTTTAATCTCAAAATTAAACAACGGATCATTAAGATATAATCAGGTTAAGGTGACGAGTAGGAAGTATAAAAAAAAAATAGATATAAGGTAGCGAAAAGTAACGAGCAAACGAGGGCAACAGATCGAGATAGGATAAGAAAAAGTGCTGAGAGTCTTTATTAAATAGGGGCGACCGCGAAAAGTAAGAAACACGAACCAAGGACACCAGATATACAAACAAACGATAGGAAAAAACAAGAGAGCTGAAAGTCAGTACGAGGGGGGATAACCGTTTTGGCACCCAGCAACGGTCGGTTGGAAGCAAGGAGGGTCAGAGCGTTTTGGATTCTCAAAGTAGCAGCAGCGTCTTGGTGTCGACTAAAGCTAAAATTTGAAATTCATACCCGCGTGTGTTCAAATTAATCCTAATTGATTAATTAATCATAGTACATCATATACATAGTTAAAGTGATAGTTAAAAGTGAAAAAAAAACATCTAGAAAGGATACGGATAGTGGGAAACTTCACAGAAAGTGAGTAGCGTTACATAAAACTGCTTTAATTCGGTTTTAGTCTGTCTTACTTGGTTTTACTATGCCTTACTCATATCTAGAACAATAGTTGATAGAGAACGCGGAATTAGAAGCACGATTAGTATATAGAAACAAAAGAAAGTTAAATAAAAAAAAAAAAAATAATAGATCAGGGAACACGTGCTTGAGCAGAACGGTTAAAGTATCGAGTTCCGAGGTCAAGGACACGCATTGACGGCACATTTAGAAAAGAGAACAATAGAATTAAAGAATAACATTATATTTATACAGTTATATAGTTTTATTTCGAGGAATTTAATTAATAAAAGTACCGACGGTGAAAGGCAATACAACAAATTCAGTAGTTCGCAATACAATAACAGATTAATAAAATAGAAAGTGATCAGGGCTCCGGAGCAAAGCGGGCTGAAACAAATAAACAAATAAATAAATAAATCAAGGCATGGTTAAACCAAAAAAATAAATACATAAATAGGACAGTTTAACTGTGAATTGAATTAATAGATTTAGTGAAAATAGATATATATAGTAGGAAAGTTATACTAAGCTTTTATAATATTCGGTTTTCTTCTTTTTTCTTTTGTCCTCCCATCCAGGAAGGCACCCCGAGAGGAGAAATCCGAAGGGGTTGACCCGGGTACAACGGAAAAAGTGAAGGAGGGAGTAGTCTTACAAGGGAGAAGGCAAAATTTGAGATTTTTCAACGAGTTTCGCACGGAAAGTCCGTGGAATTCTAATAGAATAATAATAATAAAAATGGATCAATTTTAGAAAAAGGGGGATTCCTCAAAAAAGGAGTAAAAAGCGAGGTAGGGGGTTACGAGGCCTATCCAAAACCAGTTTTAATTCGAAAATCGGACAGAAATTAAAGCAGTAATAACAATTATTAGAAATTCGTTAGAGTAAGAGAGAAGTCGGCAGAAAGAGAAAACACTGCACGTCAGCCTTAAGGGAGCGCGTCAGTCAGTAGGAGCGAGCGAGAGCCACGAGGTGCGTAGAGACCTCTCTCTCGCGCCCGTGAGGAAAGACAGAATACAGTGTTCCCGACTTAGTACGAAATAGAGTAAAGGAAAAATAAAAAATCGAGATTTACTACACGAACTTCCGAAGCGGGTCTCGTACGGAAAGTCCGTGGAATTCTGTATAGGCAACTACGGGCTATTCTGTCCGCGGACTTTTTTTGTCGAGCTTCGCACGGAAGGTCCGTGGAAAAATTTAAATTTATATAAATTTAGAAAAACGGAGAGCCCCTTAGGAGGGTTGTCCCCCCGGGGGTGCGTTATACTAATGCGAGAGAGTGCTGTAGAATAGGAATTGCAATTAGGTTAATAAATAGATAAATAACGAGGTAGGAAAATAATAGAGTTTAATCAGTAAGTAAGATACACAATATTGGCGGATATATAGCAGATTTTACACAAAACTTAGAATTACAATAGATTAAGCGATCAGACATACAATACTTGTAAAGATTAACGAACAATTAAAGGGAAAATGTGATTCAAGGACATCATATAATAAATATAGTCCGTAATTCATATAATATGTTTATTGAGCCATTCGCGAAATGTTATAACTTTGCTTAAACTACAATGATTGTGCTTCGATGAGTAACAGTGAAGCTGACATATATGATTATTAGTAACATTATATCCAGGATAATTTATTAATTCTTCATATTTTGGACAACCAAATACTTCTAAATTTACCGATTGTATTCCTAAATGTTGCAATAGTTGTTTTTTAAACGATCCTCCTTTGTAAGCAACTAAAGGATTCTCATAATTAGAAACAAAATTTTTTATCACATCATATATATCTGCTTGTCTGTATTTTTCATGTCCAAAATCCTTGAATGGAATTCCGTGTATGTAATTTCTAATGTAAGTAACAGTTCTTCTGTCTGCGTATGACAAATCGGAAAAATCCATGTTCAGTTTAAAATCGGCTTTTTCAAATGAACCATCATGCATATTTATTATTGCCAACTCTTCGCATAGAAATTTTTTGCCAACCATGAATCCGTCCAAGTCCAGGATTTGCATAATTTGATTCATCTAAATAAAAAAATAAAAAAAGTTTTAAAAAAAAAACAACGTTTCAATCATCTTGCTACCGCACGGTTGTTAACAAAATATTCCTTTCAACTTTGATTTGATATCATTCGTTAAATTTCCAGTTCTCAAAAATATAATTACACTTTGCATCCAACGATGCGATGTTCGCCCGTTTCGATGATGTTCAATATCGCGGACGGGGAATTAATCACCGGCCATCGCGCCACAACTTGACTAAATCTTTTCGTGTAAGTGAAACATACACAACTCGTTGTGTCGTTTCGCATTAAACGTACCACCAATGTTTTCAGCTCGATGGAGAAATGATCGCTCAAGTATGAATTTATAACGTGAGGCCAAGCTAAATTTTCAACGTTGGTGCTGTCATTTCATCTTTTTTCCTCGATACATTCATTCCACAAGTCTAACGGACAGTATGCGAAAACCGTCACGTATGGAACAATGAAGGATCTTACATGGAACAACACCAAAGATATCGCTTGAGCATCCGTTGATGCGCCACGGTATAATTATGAATACCGAATAACTTTTACCACGATAAAACGCTTGCAACGATGGAACGTTTGCGAAGACTATAATTCACATTCCATCGTGTCCTTATTGAATAACTTTTTACCATGACAAACGCTTGCAACGATGGAACGTTTGCGAAGACTACAATTCACATTCCATCGTGTCCTATTTATTCATTGCTACCCTTAAAGATAAGGGTGATGACTCAGCAGCTCTGCCGTAAGAAAGAAGGGGGCGGTGTCTAACAGCTTTGCCCTTGGCCTAGATGACGTAATGCTTGTGCAATACCAAAGGAGTATAATCTTTCAGAGGGATTGTCCCCCTCCCCGCGAAAAAATATGATGTAATATATGCTTGCGCAATACCGCTCTGCGGTACCACCCCTTAAGTGATGACTCAGCAGCTCTGTCCTTGGCCTAGATGACGTAAGAAAGAAGGGGGCGGTGCCTAACAGCTTTGAACTTGGCCTAGATGACGTAATGTTTGTGCAATACCAAAGGAGTATCACCTTTCAGAGGGATTGTCCCCCCTCCACGCGAAAAAATATGATGCAATAAAATATGATGTATTATATATGCTTGCGCAATACCGCTCTGCGGTACCACCCCTTAAGTGATGACTCAGCAGCTCTGTCCTTGGCCTAGATGACGTAAGAAAGAAGGGGATATGACTCAGAAGCTCTGCCTTTGACCTAGATGACGTAAGAAAGAAGGGGGCGGTGCCTAACAGCTCTGTCCTTGGCCTAGATGACGTAATGCTTGTGCAATACCAAAGGAGTATCATGTTTCAGAGGGATTGTCCCCCCTCCCCGCGAAAAAAATTTAAGTGATGACTCAGCAGCTCTGTCCTTGGCCTAGATGACGTAAGAAAGAAGGGGGCGGTACCTAACAGCTTTGTCCTTGGGCTAGATGACCGAATGCTTGTGCAATACCAAAGGAGTATAATCTTTCGAATATCAAATAACTTTTTTTGTCACGGCAAATGTTTGCAACGATGGAACGTTTGCAAAGACTACAATTCATATTCCATCGTGTCCTATTTATTCATTGCTACCCTTAAAGATAAGGGTGATGTCTAGATGACGTAAGAAAGAAGGGGGCGGTACCTAATGACTCAGTAGCTCTGTCCTTGGCCTAGATGACGTAAGAAAGAATGGGGGCGGTGCCTAACAGCTTTGCCCTTGGCCTAGATGACGTAATGCTTGTGCAATACCATTAAGTGATGACTCAGCAGCTCTGTCCTTGGCCTAGATGACGTAAGAAAGAAGGGGGCGGTACCTAACAGCTTTGTCCTTGGGCTAGATGACCGAATGCTTGTGCAATACCAAAGGAGTATAATCTTTCGAATATCAAATAACTTTTTTTGTCACGGCAAATGTTTGCAACGATGGAACGTTTGCAAAGACTACAATTCATATTCCATCGTGTCCTATTTATTCATTGCTACCCTTAAAGATAAGGGTGATGTCTAGATGACGTAAGAAAGAAGGGGGCGGTACCTAATGACTCAGTAGCTCTGTCCTTGGCCTAGATGACGTAAGAAAGAATGGGGGCGGTGCCTAACAGCTTTGCCCTTGGCCTAGATGACGTAATGCTTGTGCAATACCATTAAGTGATGACTCAGCAGCTCTGTCCTTGGCCTAGATGACGTAAGAAAGAAGGGGGCGGTGCCTAACAGCTTTGTCCTTGGCCTAGATGACGTAATGCTTGTGCAATGCGGTACCGCTCTCCCGTGAATTGGAAAGTTCCTCAGAACCGCCTGAATTGGGAAGTGGCTTAGAACCCCCCTATATTTCCTACTATATTGGAATATTGGAATATTACAATTTGGAATGAAGGGCCTAGCCGGACGTGGTAGTCCTTCGAATTATTTAAACAGCCGTTGTGCCATTCAATTTTCGGTAAATTTTCCCCATTTACTTGCATTAATTTAATCATATAATTGCATTTAATAGAAATTGATATTTGAGATTTTTTCCCGATTTTTTGGTTCAAAATGTTAATTACACACAAAGTGAAAAACACGCAAAAATTCGACAAATGCAGGTTTTTTAGAGAAATTGAAAAATAGCATTGATCATATTTTTAGACTATCAACATATGTACCAGAACTTTTTTTACGACAGCGCGTAAACGACAAAGAGGGACTGAGGTACGAGGCAGCCGACACAGTTCAAAAGGCTGCGTACCGATTACATCAATGCACATAGGAAAGTTTTTTATTTTTCAATCTTTTTTTACGGAATTACCAACGTATTTGTGAGATTCTTCTAATTAAAATGAGCCTAAATACGGCACAATTTGAGCCATATTTACTTATTTAAAGTGTGATCATAATTACCTAATATAGGTTATTATAATAGGTCATTTAATATAATATATTTATAATTATAAATAATTTAGGGATGTGCGGGCCGCTCGATGTTCGGGTTCGGGTCGGGTCGGGTCGCAGAAGTCCGGCGGCCCGTCGATTCGACTTCGAATTCGTCGGGTGGGTACGAAAAGAATCGAACAAGTTCGGGCGGACGAGTTATTGCGTTATCCGAGATTCAAATACTCTGCGTTCTTATGACATAGATAATGGTAATAATGGTTTTCTTTCTTAACTTATAACGTGATTTTTAATATACTTGGTTTTTTTAGAACTACATTAGGTATATTCGCCAAACACGTGCCTGCTCTTTATATGTATTAAAGCTTGAATAATGCACGTTTAATGTGAAAAACTTAAAAGACAATATTTCTAGCTTTTTAACGAATTTTCTGCGAATGAACTTAGATATGTATCGATAATATCATTAAAATATCCTTACGGAAGTTATACAATACACCTAGAAGATTACAATATGGTAAAGTATGGCAATAATTCAATGACTCCAAGAAAAATGGAAAACTTAATGACTCCGAGAAAAATAAAAAACTTAATGACACTGAGGAAAATGAAAAATTGAATAACTCCAAGAAAAATGGAAAACTTAATGACTCCGAGAAAAATAAAGAACTTACTGACTCTGAGAAAAATGAAAAATTTAATAACTCTCAGTCAATAAGCAGTCTTCAATGCCTCTTAAAAAAGCAATTAATCATGCAGGGATTGATCAGGTGTTTCTCTCTATATTAAAAAATATTTAAAAATCCTTTGACAAATCTGTTTTGTGGCGTCAGGATACTGCTGTCGATATTCCATCACACAGTTTGTATAGTATATATTATTTCTCCTCTTTGTTTCTATATAAAATTTTATTATGATCCTCCATTAGTTTAACGCCCCGTTCAGCGGTATCATTGACCACCTTCAGTCTATGTTTCAGTCAGACTACTTATTATTCATAATAACTTCTTTTTCCGATATTATAACTGTTTTTCTTTTGTAGATTGGAGCATATTAATGAATTTTTTTATAAGGGAGTAGAGAGACTTCCAGGATTGCAAAATATTCATTTACTCATTTCTCGATAATACAAACACGGGGTTTTTCACTAGTCAAAAACGCTAGATAAAACATCGATCTAGGGCGCTATCTGCCTCAAAAGTCCTATTTTTTCGTTTACGAGGCGTAATTTGCATTATTCGGCAGCATGTAGCTATGAAAATAGCTATACATATGCGCAGTTGTATGCTTCCGAATAATGCAAATTACGCCCCTTAATATCTCTGTCAGTTATGTATGTATGAAAAATCTCTTCAAACAAAAGTTGTAGTATATAAGGAGGTGGATATAGTATCAGAGAAAAAAAATTTTTTGAAAGTCATTATTTCAAGTTTTCAAGGTCACGGATGTTTTTCTATCAACAACTGTTTATGCTATATATGGATTCTTAAAGAGAAAATAGACAAATTCAACGATATATCATAACGTCTATTTATGTCAAGATTTAAAAAATTCAAAATTTTCATAATTTGCTGCGCCTCATTTTCCCATCATCCAATCGGCCCCAACATTTTTCCAGATCATTTTCTCAACATTTGTTACAATTCTGGTTTACGGGACCAAAAAATTTCATGGTCGAAAAATAAGGTCCACCCTAATGTACATATACGTGAATTACGAGAAACAGTAAAGGGTGCTTAACGTCGAAGAAGAAAATCCTGGTAATTAAAACTTAATATGTACTACATTCTACGTTATTAGGATAATTGTAGTTTAATTATGATACATTTTATAAGCAATGAAATTAGAGCATCATTGCGAAAAAAGATGAGTTTACAATAACCTCAATATTTTATGAAGTTCTATTATAATTATAGTTATGACTGTATTTTTTTATTATAGGAAGACAGAAGATCAAATAAACTTGTGTATGCTAGTATAAAATCAATTTATATATATTATACAATTTATTTTATTATTTGTTTGACAACTAATAAATCTACAAATTGTTTCATAAACTAAAAAATACTTCCTGCATTTTCGTATTCTCCAATCAGTCCAAATAAATGAGGTATTAATATATTTTTATTAATGCAATTATGACAGTAACAAAACGTTTCTATTTTAAATGAATACATATTTTGAACATAGTTTTTATATTTTTAATTTTTTGGAAGGTTAAAAAATGTAATTAAAAAAGTAATGAAAAATAAAAATAAAAAAAAATCCCCGCTGCACGGGGACTCGAATGCTAGCTCCAGATTGAGATTCATACGCTCGACGGCTCGACAGTCGAATTTCAGTTTCGTTTCCGTAAGCCGTAAAGCATGGCAACATGGCAAGTGCTAAAAATAGATTGCGGCTGGCACAAGCGCACAAGCAGCGCACACGGATATAGCAAAGTTACGCTGGTGAGTGTAGCGCGCGGGCGCGTTGCTAACACGATACATACAGTGTCTTCTGCACCGACGAAATGCCGCGTCGGTGGCCTCCTGTTTCTCACTCCAGTCAGAATATATCCTAGAGGGCGTAAGAGAACACCGAAAAATTTTAGGCTCGCCAACTCCCGTAAGGCTGGCAGTCTTTAATAGTATCTCGTCGGTGCCGCCAACTCCCGTAAGGCTGGCAGTCTTTAACAGTATCTCGTCGGTGATTCAGTCACATGCAAGGAGAGAAAACGAAAAAAAAAAATAATCTGTGCATAATAAAAATTCTCTGCATCGATTGCAAGAGATGGAAGCTAAGATTAAAATGTCCCCATGCAAAAAAAGACAAAGTGTCGTATAAGGGAAAAGAAAATTTACTTTTTCTTATTTTTTAATACGCCGCAGGGAGTTGGTAAAGACACATGGACAATGACACAAGGAATATATATATATATATATATATATATATATATATATATATATAATAAATATTATAATTTTTTATTATTACTATGCTTTATTATTGGACGAACACCTAAATATCTTTTCAGGTTATTGTGATGCAAACATATTTGTTACGTAATGTGCACGGTGTGCCAGATATTTGGTCCATTGACACCATGCACATTACGTAACAAATATTTTTTGCATCACAATAACCTGAAGAGATATTTAGGTGTTCGTATTTAAACGGAACACCCTGTATATTGTGATTATTACACGTTGTTGCCTCTGCTTCCCGAAACTTGTGGCCCGTAGCACGTTCTGGCATAGGTGGGATACCTAAAAAATACAAAGAAAATCAGTAATATACAATATATGCATGTGTGTTGAATGGCATAATTAGATATACGTACCACGCGAAAAATTAGAGGTCTTCCTCTTCCCCGGTTGCCGCAGCTTCCTTCTCCTCCTTCCCTGGATAGCACATTATATTTATCCTCCGTTCTGTAAATTAGATTTTCAATTACACAGTGAGTAAAGGTGAGTATTTAATCTTCTTCGCTTATTGCTCATCTCAACGAATTTTCTAATTTCTGGTGCTACAATTACAAAAGGTCTTCTGACGTTTTTGATCAACTAATATACCTAACTGATTCAAATATTGCAATGATATTTATAAAAAATCGATTAAAGTTGAACTACAAACAAAAGAATGTACTACCAGAAATAAAAAAATTCGATGATGAGAAGCAAGTGAAGAAGATTAAATACTTGCCTTACTGAATTGGTTTAAGCCATCATTTTGCCGATTTAGAATATTGCTAAGCTAATTCTAATCTGAATGGGCCAAAGCTGAATTGTGTTGGATTTGTTTAAAGTGATAAATGATAATAATGATAATGAAAAGAGAGTGATAAAGTGATAAAGAAACAAACTCTTTACTATTTTGGACTCTACATTGAAGTGAACATACTCGCCCCGTAGCACCTCATACGTGATGGCAAATGGCACTGTCGCGTGGTGTGCCGACAAGCGTTCTCACGCTTTTTCACGCGAAGATTTTGGGAGACATTTGAGCAAAATGAAACCGATTAACCAATATAAATATGTACAAATACCTTCCTTTCTTCCTTCCTTCCACGTAGTGTACGTAATCCAAGTAATCCACGTAATCACATAATCCAAGCAAGTCAATCTAATAAATAGTCAAATAGTCAAATGCCGCAACGCAGACCGCACTCGCGAGTGTAACATGTAACCACAGAGCGAAGTTATGTAAATATATCTGTGATTGTGTCAAGAAAAACGCTGCATGTCACAATTTCAAAAAATTTCAGTTTATGCATTTATTGAACTTTATAGTGTAGAATTAGGTATTTACCAGAAAAAACGTCACGAAAATCAATTCAAAAGGCTCGAAAAAATAATACAATTTATAACCAATGTCCTTGTCAAAGCATTAGTGATCAAAACTTTAAACGACAATATCTCGAAAGTGAAATTACAATGTGACATGCGGCGGCGTCCTCCTGACAACCACAGATATTACGACCGAGCTAAACGAACGAGAACTTGAGAACTGTTGAGAGCAGTGATGCCAGAATCGGGGACGCGAGGACGCTTCCCCTCCAGCACAGGTTCCCCCTCTCTGACGGACCGTCCTCGCCGTAGCTTCTGCTGCGCACGCGCTACACACGAACGTACTTCTACTCTGCCCGTGTGAGTGCATGCTCGATTGCACGCGCGCTACACACAAGCGTACCTCTACCATGTCCGTGTGACTACCTGCTCGACCGAACGCGTCGGCGACGCGTTCCTTCGATTTTCACCAATTTTCATGTTGCCGAAGTTTCGGAAGCACGAGTCGGAAAGTCGGGATCTGGAGACGGCGCACATTTGAATCCCGGGACGGCGCGGCGCGGCGCGGTGCACATTTTGCTATAACTTTTGATCTAAAAAAGATATCGAAGCGAAATTTGGACTAAATTTTTTTTTAAAAAACCGGGTTTAATGGTTAATCCTAAAATATGTTTTGTATTTCTTAAAAAATTTTTCTCGTTGATTTTTAAAGTTAAGGTAGTCCAGAAGGCCCCCAACACAAATTGATTTTTAGTCGAACCATGCTCAATAAACAATTACGAAAAAATTTATAAATATTAATTAAAATTAAATAAAAATTAAAATATTATAAATTATGCAGACATGTTTAAAAAAATTGAAAATCTCGAAACATTCGAAGAAAATGCATATTTCGTATTGAACTTTCCGAGATACCAGTTTTATAAAAATTCATTAGTCCGATATTATTGAAACAATTGTCCTTAATTTTTCTCAGAATTTTTTATAAATTGTATCGTTGTTAAAAAATCAAAATCAATTTTTTCGATATTTCTTTGTTGATGTATTATGTAATACTGAATATTTTTATAATCAGAAAAATAATGTACAGACTTGATAATGCAATATAAAATATTTTATTTACGTTATATTTCAATATACATATGTGCATCACTCCGAACAATTTTGGTAATCACATAATTATTGTAACGACATTTTACATATATCAGGTCGTTAAGTATGAAACTAGACAAATAAAACACAAATTTCAAACACATTTGTCAAGTTTCATACATCTCCGGTTACGAAAATCGATTTTAAATGGTCCCTGCCTTTCTGTAACATAACAAAAAAAAATAATTAGTTAAAGTCATGATTGCAAAGTATAGAATAAAATATTAATGTATAACTTTATAGTATAGTTTATACTTATCTTTTCTTTGAAGTCATTCACTTGAATCTGCTAATATTGATTTTACGTTGTCCAGAAAGTCCACTCCAGCTGACACACACGCGATTTTGAATGGGCCTCTGCCTTTCTATAGCATAAAAAACACATAGTTAAAGTTATAATTATACAAAGTACAGAATGAAATATTAATGTAATCATATACTTATCTTTTTTCTTTCAAGTCATTCTTGAATCTGCTAATATTGATTTTACGTTACCGCGATTTTAAATGGTCCTCTGTCTTTCTACAACATAAAAAAAACACATAGTTAAAGTTATAAGTACAAAGTACTTACAGAATGAAATATTAATGTAACGATACACTTCGATTTTCTTTGAAGTCATTCTTGAATCTGCTATTTCATTACCGCTGACACCCACGCGTTGCTATATTCAAAGAAAAAGTAGACCTAATTAAAATCGTAATTCTAATTGCAATCTTGTAGGACTCAATATAAATAGTAACGTATACTTATCTTTTTTCATCGATGAATATGGTCACTCACTAAAATAAATTCCTAATAAGATAAAAAAATGTTAAAAACCCATTAAAAAGTATTAAAAACGCGACAAAGAAACTGGAGGCTGTTTACTATAATAATAATAATAATAATAGTATTTTATTTCCCATTTCGGGGTATAAACGCGGACCTCCGCTCCGCTTACAAACTTCACCTTCCTTATCGCTTCATTCTTAACTTAAATTTACACTTAAACACGAGAGAGAGAGAGAGCACACCGTTCACTCATTTCTCACACATTCTTCTTCACTCATTCACACACTCTGGACCCCCGGTTCCGCTGGTCATCCTTTCTCTCATCTCTTCCACTCTCTTCATCCATACTGGAGGCTGTTTACTATATGAACTAAACTATCGAACGATTAACGAAGAAAACACGACCTCACTAGTTCGAAAACGAGTGCAAAGTTAATTGATTATAACTTTGCGAGGGCGATGAATTTTCATATAAATGCTTTCCCGACATAAGGGATAAATGTCTGTCATCGACAAATGTGTTTGAAATTTGTGTTTTATTTGTCTACTTTCATACTTAACGACCTGATATATGTAAAATGTCGTTACAATAATTATGTGATTACCAAAATTGTTAGGAGTGATGCACATATGTATATTGAAATATAACGTAAATAAAATATTTTATATTGCATTATCAAGTCTGTACATTATTTTTCTGATTATAAAAATATTCAGTATTACATAATACATCAACAAAGAAGTATCGAAAAAATTGATTTTGATTTTTTAACAACGATACAATTTATAAAAAATTCTGAGAAAAATTAAGGACAATTGTTTCAATAATATCGGACTAACGAATTTTTATAAAACTGGTATCTCGAAAAGTTCAATACGAAATATGCATTTTCTTCGAATGTTTCGAGATTTTCAATTTTTTTAAACATGTCTGCATAATCTGAAAAATCTGAAAAAAATCTCAATCATGTGTGCTATTAAGTGGAATATTTATAAATTTTTTCGTAATTGTTTATTGAGCATGGTTCGACTAAAAATCAATTTGTGTTGGGGGCCTTCTGGACTACCTTAACTTTAAAGATCAACGAGAAAAATTTTTTAAGAAATACAAAACATATTTTAGGATGAACCATTAAACCCGGTTTTTTAAAAAAAATTTAGTCCAAATTTCGCTTCGATATCTTTTTTAGATCAAAAGTTATAGCAAAATGTGCACCGCGCCGAGCCGCGCCGTCTCCAGATCCCGACTTTCCGACTCGTGCTTCCGAAACTTCGGCAACATGAAAATTGGTGAAAATCGAAGGAACGCGTCGCCGACGCGTTCGGTCGATCAGGTAGTCACACGGACATGGTAGAGGTACGCTTGTTTGTGTAGCGCGCGTGCAATCGAGCATGCACTCACACGGGCAGAATAGAAGTACGTTCGTGTGTAGCGCGTGCGCAGCAGAAGCTACGGCGAGGACGGTCCGTCAGAGAGGGGGAACCTGTGCTGGAGGGGAAGCGTCCTCGCGTCCCAGATTCTGGCATCACTGGTTGAGAGTTGAGAGAATAACTGAAAACTGCTGAAAACTGAACGGCAGTTTCCCCTTCCCTGACGTATCGTCGTATCCGTGAGCGGTGTCGACCGCGCTTGCCCGTGTTGGTGCATGTTCGATTGCACGCGCGCTACACACAAACGTACCTCTACCATGTCCGTGTGACTACCTGCTCGACTGATCGACGTCGACGCGTTCCTTCGATTTTCACGTTGCCGAAGTTTCGAAAGCATGAGGCGAAAAGTCGGAATCTGGAGACGGCGCGCATTTGAATCTCGGGCACAGCACGCGGCGCGACGCACATTTTGCTATAACTTTTGATCTAAAAGAGATATCGAAGAGAAATTAGGCCTAATTTTTTTTGAAAAATCGGTTTTAACGATGTAAAAAGAAATATATTTTGTATTTTTTAAATAATGTTTTCGTTGATTCTTAAGGTATAGCCGGAAAAGATGGTCAGAAGTAACCAACCAAATTTGTTTTTAGTCACGTCATGTTCAACAGAAAATTATGAAAAAATTCATGAATATTCTACCGAATAGCATACACTACTGAGATTTTTTTCAAAATTTTTGGTTGCAAAATCGATTTTTAAACAAATCGGAAAACATAAAATTGCCGATTTTATGTATACAGGGTGTCTCAAAATTAGGTCCGGAGCCGAAAATGGGAGGTTCCTGGGATCATTTCAAGCGACATTTTCCTTTGAAAAAATGTCGTCCGCGGCTTCGTTAACGAGTTATTAACGAAAAACACGGACCAATCAGAGCGCGAGCTAGACGCGTGCAGCCCGGCGCGCCGGCAGCCGAGTGTCGGTGGCACGCCGCGATGTCGTAACGAACAAAAGTTTCTCGATGATGTGAATCCTCGCCAATTTCGATAAGCTTTGGATATGTTGTCAATACCATGATTCTGAACAACATTTCCCTTTACAGTTTCTGTCGATCGGCTTTAGTTTACGATATTATTGTAAAAATTTGTAATTGTAAATCGATCGATGTACTATTTCCTATCCGATTTCGATAATCTTTGGATATGTTGTCAATACCATGATTCTGAACAACATTTCCCTTTACAGTTTCTGACGATCGGCTTTAGTTTACGATATTATTGCAAAAATTTGTAATCGTAAATCGATCGATGTACTATTTCCTGTCCGATTTCGATAAGCTTTGGATATGTAGTCAAGACCATGATTCTGAACAACATTTCCCTTTACAGTTTCTGACGATCGGCTTTAGTTTACGATATTATTGTAAAAATTTGTAATTGTAAATCGATCGATGTACATACTATCTCCTCGCCGATTTCGATGAGCTTTATTTCAAAGGAAAAAGATATTTAAAACATCGAATTTATAACATATTTCAAAGTCATCGAAATCGGTGAGGACCCATATCATCGGGAACTCTACCCGAACGATAGAAGAAGCACAAACTTATTGAATTAAAAACTCACTTATTCAGCCGTAAATCCATTTGACTACCACATATAACCATCACACTTTTACATAATTGTTGAACTCGTAGCACACTTTTATAACTCGTATCGATATCGAACGAAATTACTTACTCCGACGCGGAAAGAGTTCGATGCTCTTCGCGATGCCGCGCGAAACTGTGCTCTTCCAGCATACAATGTATTCGATGAAGGCGTCGTTTAAAACAAATGAAATCGTTCCCAAGGAGATATTGATTTTTCGAGAATCATATGGCATTGATTTTTCGAGAATCATATGTTTCTCGAAAACACCGATTCGAAGATTATGTAAAAGTGTGGTGGTTGTATGTGGTAGTCAAATGGATTTACGGCTGAATAAGTAAGTTTTTAATTCAATAAGTTTGTGCTTCTTCTATCGTTCGGGTAAAGTTGCCGATGATGTGGGTCCTCACCGATTTCGATGACTTTGAAATATGTTATAAATTCGATGTTTTAAATATCTTTTTCCTTTGAAATGAAGCTCATCGACATCGGCGAGGAGATAGTATGTACATCGATCGATTTACAATTACAAATTTTTACAATAATATCGTAAACTAAAGCCGACCGACAAAAACCGTCAAGGGAAATGTTGTTCAGAATCATGGTCTTGACAACATATCCAAAGATTATCGAAATCGGATAGGAAATAGTACATCGATCGATTTACAATTACAAATTTTTACAATAATATCGTAAACTAAAGCCGATCGACAGAAACTGTAAAGGGAAATGTTGTTCAGAATCATGGTCTTGACAACATATCCAAATATTATCGAAATCGGATAGGAAATAGTACATCGATCGATTTACAATTACAAATTTTTACAATAATATCGTAAACTAAAGCCGATCGACAGAAACTGTAAAGGGAAATGTTGTTCAGAATCATGGTCTTGACAACATATCCAAATATTATCGAAATCGGATAGGAAATAGTACATCGATCGATTTACAATTACAAATTTTTACAATAATGTCGTAAACTAAAGCCGATCGACAGAAACTGTAAAGGGAAATGTTGTTCAGAATCATGGTCTTGACAACATATCCAAATATTATCGAAATCGGATAGGAAATAGTACATCGATCGATTTACAATTACAAATTTTTACAATAATATCGTAAACTAAAGCCGATCGACAGAAACTGTAAAGGGAAATGTTGTTCAGAATCGTGGTATTGACAACATATCCAAATATTATCGAAATCGGATAGGAAATAGTACATCGATCGATTTACAATTACAAATTTTTACAATAATGTCGTAAACTAAAGCCGATCGACAGAAACTGTAAAGGGAAATGTTGTTCAGAACAATGGTATTGACAACATATCCAAAGCTTGTCGAAATTGGCGAGGATTCACATCATCGAGAAACTTTTGTTCGTTACGACATCGCGGCGTGCCACCGACACTCGGCTGCCGGCGCGCCGGGCTGCACGCGTCTAGCTCGCGCTCTGATTGGTCCGTGTTTTTCGTTAATAACTCGTTAACGAAGCCGCGGACGACATTTTTTCAAAGGAAAATGTCGCTTGAAATGATCTCAGGAACCTCCCATTTTCGGCTCCGGACCTAATTTTGAGACACCCTGTATATTGTATTATAAGGCAATTACAGAATAGGTAATGTCAGCATTCTACTATATCATTCTTCTTCAACTTGACGAATATCTCGTCGATTGTGGAACTTTTAGCGCTGTGGTATATCAGATCACTGTAACTTTCACGTTATCCCAGCGCTCGTTGCGCCCGGTTACCGGGCTCGCTGAATAGCACAGGGGCTGGCAGTCTTTAATAGTATCTCGTCGGTGTTGGCGGGACTCGAATTTTTCGGTGTTCTCTTACGCCCTCTAGGATATATTCTGACTGGAGTGAGAAACAGGAGGCCACCGACGGCATTTCGTCGGTGCAGAAGACACTGTATTGGTATCGTGTTAGCAACGCGCCCGCGCGCTACACTCATCAGCGTACCTTTACTATATCCGTGTGCGCTGCTTGTGCGAGCCACAATCTATTTTTAGAACTTGCCATGTTGCCATGCTTTACGGCTTACGGAAACGAAACTGAAATTCGACTGTCGAGCCGGCGAGCGTATGAATCGCAATCTGGAGCTAGCCTTCGAGTCCTCGTGCAGCGAGGATTTTTTTTTATTTTTATTTTTCATTACTTTTTTAATTACATTTTTTAACCTTCCAAAAAATTAAAAATGTTAAAACTATGTTCAAAATATGTATTCATTTTAAATAGAAACGTTTCGTTACTGTCATAATTGCATTAATAAAAATTGGTATATGATAACACGTTGATGGTATTTATTTGGACTGATTGGAGAATACGAAAATGCAGGAAGTATTTTTTAGTTTATGAAACAATTTGTAGATTTATTAATTGTCAAACAAATAATAAAATAAATTGTATAATATATATAAATTGATTTTATACTAGCATACACACAATTTGATCTTCTGTCTTCCTATAATAAAAAAATACAGTCATAACTATAATTATAATAGAATTTCATAAAATATTGAGGTTATTGCAAACTCATCTTTTTTCGCGATAATGCTCTAATTTTATTGCTTTTCTCGAATGTCCATTTCCTTCCGAGACAGTGGCGTTTCTAGGTGTAAATAAAAAATGTTGATATAAAATGTATCATAATTAGACTACAATTATTCTAATAACGTGGAATGTAGTACATATTAAGTTTTAATTACCAGGATTTTCTTCTTCGACGTTAAGCACCCTTTACTGTTTCTCGTAATTTACGTATATGTACATTAGGGTGGACCTTATTTTTCGACCATGAAATTTTTTGGCCCCGTAAACCAGAATTGTAACAAATGTTGGGAAAATGATCTGGAAAAATTTTGGGGCCGATTGGATCATGGGAAAATGAGGCGCAGCAAATTTGAAAATTTTGAATTTTTTAAATCTTGACATAAATAGACGTTATGATATATCGTTGAATTTGTCTTTTTTCTCTCTAAGAATCCATATATAGCATAAACAGTTGTTGATAGAAAAAACATCCGTGACCTTGAAAACTTGAAATAATGGCTTTGAAAAAATTTTTTTCTCTGATACTATATCCACCTCCTTATATACTACAACTTTTGTTTGAAGAGTTTTTTCATATATACATGACTGACAGAGATACGGAAGCATACAACTGCGCATATAGCTATTTTCATATCTACACATGCTGCCGAATAATGCAAATTACGCTTCGTAAACGAAAAAATAGGACTTTTGAGGCAGATAGCGCCTTAGATCGATGTTTTATCTGGCGTTTTTTTTTACTAGTGAAAAACCCCGTGTTTGTATTATCGAGAAATGAGTAAATGAATATCTTGCAATCCTGGAAGTCTCTCTACTCCCTTATATATATATGTATATATAAATAAATTCATTAATACGCTCCAATCTACAAAAGAAAAACAGTTATAATATCGGAAAAAGAAGTTATTATGAATAATAAGTAGTCTGACTGAAACATAGACTGAAGGTGGTCAATGATACCGCTGAACGGGGCGTTAAACTAATGGAGGATCATAATAAAATTTTATATAGAAACAAAGAGGAGAAATAATATATACTATACAAACTGTGTGATGGAATATCGACAGCAGTATCCTGACGCCACAAAACAGATTTGTCAAAGGATTTTTAAATATTTTTTAATATAGAGAGAAACACCTGATCAATCCCTGCATGATTAATTGCTTTTTTAAGAGGCATTGAAGACTGCTTATTGACTGAGAGTTATTAAATTTTTCATTTTTCTCAGAGTCAGTAAGTTCTTTATTTTTCTCGGAGTCATTAAGTTTTCCATTTTTCTCGGAGTTATTCAATTTTTCATTTTCCTCAGTGTCGTCAAGTTTTTTCATATAGTCCAGTCGGCAGGTCGAAAAAAAGGCGTCTACCTGGAAAGTATTCCGAACTTAATGAAATTTTGACACGTCATTTAGGGGTACTCTGGGGTGTCGAATCTCAGTTTTCGACCTCGAGGACCCTGTGCTAACTTGGGGAGGGGAAAAAACCACGATTTTTATTACCTTGTTTTGGTTTTTCGCCTATTACTCAAAAACTGTGGGTCCTCAGAATTTTTGTTTTTCATTTTTGGAAAGAGCATTAAATTTCCTTCAAATTTCACTGGTCAATCTATTTTTTTGACCCAACAGGCACCGATAGACAGGCGTTCAAAATTAGGAAATGTTTCTCAAAATGACATTTTGAGCCACGCATTGTGACATTTAGCAGGCAATTGCAAGTTTTTGGCTCATAACTTTAGTTTTTCAACATATCTATATATAATCTTCATACTACGGATACCCCTTACATTTTCACTATTAACTGGGGAGGATAGCACAATTTATTTACTTCAACCGAGTGGATTCAAGCCATTTTATATTTTTGTTGGTGTTATGTTTAATAGCAATATAGATATTAATAATAAAAAAAACATCCCCGATCGGACCCCGCCGTCGTTTTTTTCAGTTTTTGAGTAATAGGCGAAAAATCAAAACAAGGTAATAAGAATCGTGGTTTTTTCTCCCAAGTTAGCACAGGGTCCTCGAGGTTGAAAACTCAGATTCGACACCCCAGAGTACCCCTAAATGACGTGTCAAAATTTCATTAAGTTGGGAATACTTTCCAGGTAAAAGTACCTGGCGACTAGACTATACGCGCTGTCGTAAAAAAAGTTCTGGTATGTTGATAGTCTAAAAATATGATCACAATGCTATTTTTCAATTTCTCTAAAAAACCTGCATTTGTCGAATTTTTGCGTGTTTTTCACTTTGTGTAATTAACATTTTCAACCAAAAAATCGGGAAAAAATCTCAAATATCAATTTCAATTAAATGCAATTATATGATTAAATTAATGCAAGTAAATGGGGAAAATGGACCGAAAATTGAATGGCACAACGACTGTTTAAATAATTCGAAGGAATATCTCGTCCGGCTAGGCCCTTCATTCCAAATTGTAATATTCCAATATTCCAATATCATTTTAAATATATTCAAGTACTATTTAAAACTATTAATGAGTTTTAACAACAAAATATTTTAAATAGAAAACTAAATTTTGACATATAAGATAAGATTATAGCAAGCTTGCTATAAATGTCGAAAACTCGAGTCTGGCCAGAGACATTCAATTTTCAGGAAACACTATTCTATGATGACGAACGGAGAAAAGGGAAGTGAAGCTCGGGGGCTTCGGTCGCCGTGGAGTGGAGTGAAACATTGTAACATGATACGGGTCGGGTCGGGTATATCGGTGTGAGATTACTAATCAAACAACTGTAACGTCCGAGGTCGGGCGTTAGAAGGAAAAATGGGAACGATTCGGATTCGCGCTTTCGATTTCTCGCTCGCGACTCGCGGTGACGTGGGAGAGTACCACGCAGATCCCGGTCCGAGTGAAATTTTATCGGTATTTTGATATTCGATCTCGAGAGAGGTTTTGATTCGGGATTTAGGGGGGCGCCCGAACGGCTGGACCAAGTCCGCCTAATTCGGGTTGGATCGTTGGCTCGAACGGCTGGACCAAGTCCGCCTAATTCGGGTTGGATCGTTGGCTCGGACGGCTGGACCAAGTCCGCCTAATTCGAGGGAGAAAAGGATAGCGGGTTCTTGTAGATACGCGATTTTCACTTCACTCGCACTTCGTTCCTGTCGCACGCACACACGTCACTTTTTGAGTAGATTGTTGTAAAACCGTACGTGAATCGTAAGGAGAATTTGGTAAACGGAGGCGTTCTCTCAGATCACGGGTGTTAACTATAAATACTTTATAGCGTCCCGATTTGTTCATCAATGAGAACTGGTTTATGGAATTCGGAACGTTGTAAGCGTAGATTAGAAAAGCTACGCGAATATTGAATAGATATTCTGTGCTACGTTCGTGACTCTAGATTAAACAATCTCGACCGACTGACTGACGATTTTGAAGTGCTCGAAATAAATTAATGAATTTGTATCTGACTGACTAAGAGACTAAGAGACTAAGAGACTAAGAGCCTAAGAGCGACTAAAAAGAAGAGAGAGAGGTTCTCTGCTCTCCGGTCCTGGCTTTTATAGGACTGTTGCCAGGTGGGTTTGTGGTGGGGAGATAATAGGAAGAATTTCGTGGTTGAGAGAGCAGGCAGTGGATCAGTGGGGGAAACAATAAGATCTTATGCCTGAGTGAGCAGGCCTTGAAATTGTTATTTCCAAAATCATTGAGGCTTGACGAGATCGCATTCCAAAGTGATGACGTCAGATGAAATCTTGTCAGACTTTAATATTAATTAATTATGCGTTTGTTTGTGACGCAAATATAAGGAGCGAGTCCGGTGACGGACGTTAGGACGTTACACGTCACCCCTCGGAGAAAAAAAGAGAATTCGTTCGCAAAGCAAACGAATTTGATTTTTTTTTTGTTCGCTGAACGCGATAGACTCCCGCGAAGGGAGTGGAAAATACCAAGAAATTGCAAGGAGTAAGAACTAAAATGGCACTCACACACTGCTAACTGCAGTTGTGGAGAAAGAAAAGAAATGAAAATGTAGGCTCACATAGCGCAAACTGCAGCTATGGAGGATGAAATGAAAAGAAAAGAGAATGTAGGCTCACATAGCGCAAACTGCAGCTATGGAGGATGAAATGAAAAGAAAAGAGAATGTAGGCTCACATAGCGCAAACTGCAGCTATGGAGGGTGAAGTGAAAAGAAAAGAAAATAGTTATATGAGAAGATTGGAGTTGGGACGGCCTAGTCGATGGTCACCACTTCTATTTCTGGCCGTGGTGGAGGCGACCCTGGACACACCGTACTTGTCCTTGGATTCCAGTAGTGGCCTGCTGGAATATCGATCACCGATCTTATGGTGGGTTTCCCTCGCGGTTTTGGCAACCAATTGTCGGGGTTGTCCGGTCGCACGTCCACTATTCGCAGGTCCTCCAGTCGGTGTTGGCGGGTAGGGCCCTGTTGTTCCGGTGGAATTCGTATCCGGAATGGAATGTACACAATGGTGTCTTCTTTTGTTTCCGGCTTGATGATCTCCGGAAATTTAAAGTTCCTCGGATCCCCCGTCTCATCCTTCGCGTGGAAGGCTCGTAGCATCTTCCTGATTTGGATTCTTCTGCCCGCTCGGTGCGTCTTCTTATATGCTCGGTTGTTGTTGTGATCCATGTTGATCGGTGGTTGATGAATGACTGATCGATTTGGCTGGCTGTTCTCATTCACGTAAATTCCGTATCGATGGGGGTATGCCTTGTTGAGGTACGATGAGTGGTATTAGGAGTGGGGGGTATGTGTCCCTTGGTTCCGGTTCGCTACGTGGTCTGGTGAATCGGGGAATATGTATTTTGTCCGAACTATTGCCAATTTTATACTGCAAATGATGCACTCCATGTATGGAGTTACCGTTAATATGTTATTGGCGCAGTTTGAGCACTTATTGTTTAAGTGTATGTGCGCTTGGTGAGGCATGCCCCGTTCCTCGATTTGGTTTGCAGGTTGTTGGTCTGCACATTTCTTGCATAATTCGTTGCCGCCTTCGTCGGTGTACATTATGCCATTGTAGCAATTAAATCCGTCAAATTGGAGTAGGTAGTTGCTCTTCTTCTCTGCAGAAGTAACGCGTCTTCGAGCTTTCAGGCACATGGTTGCTGTGTTAATGAACTGCCTCGTCGGATGCTGTGGAATATGTACCTCGGTGTTGGGGGGGGGTATCCCCTCTCTTCTTCTTTCTAAAGCGTACTGGTGTCTTGAATGTACGATTTTTTTGCTTTGTTGGAATGAATGATTTTGGTACCCCTTCTCCAGGAAATTTTCAGGTTCTGTTGCGGTAGAACTTCTAATATTGTGTGTGGCCCTGTGTAATTATCTGCGAGTTTTCCTCTTTTTGGTTCGTTGAGGACAAAAATTGACTCTCCAGCTTGAAATTCGTGTGGGTGAACTTGTTTGTCGTAATGTTTCTTCGATTTTTCTTTTGCTTTGTGGAGATTGGAGCGTGCTATCTTCTGTGTTTCGGAGATGATTCGGTTGAGGTTTTCAAGGTAATTGTTGTAAGTGACTACCCCTGTGTCGTTGGTTCTGCTTTCTGTAGTTGGAGTTCTAGCAATTTTGCCGAAGACTAGTTGGTGCGGTGTATATCGCGTTCCTTCATGTACGCTTGTATTGTAAGAGAAGGAGGCGAGGTTCGTCCATTCGTCCCATTCTTTGTTGGCTGTTACGTACATTTTTAAATATTCTGCGAGCACGTGGTGCGACCTTTCTATGGAACCATTGGTTTGCGGGTGGAACGACGTGGATTTGAAGTGTCGGATTTTGAATCTTTTAGTGATTGTTTTTATGAAGGTGCTTACGAAGTTGGTGCCTTGGTCGGTGAGAATCGCTCGGGGGGTTCCGTAGCGACAAATAAATTCTTTAATAAACGCATCTGCGACTTGAACGGACCTTACGTTTGGTAATGGAATTGCCAAGGAGAATTTTGTGAGTAGGTCTTGGATTGTGAGGATGTACGAATTTCCTCTTCTGGTAGGTGGTAACGGTCCTACGATGTCCATGCCCACTTTATCGAATGCTGACCCTGGTGTGTCAGTTATTACCAGTGGTTGACGAGTTTTTACGCGTACTAGTTTCTTCCGCTGGCATTCGAGGCAGTTTTGTATGAATGTTTGTATCTCCTTCTTCATGGTTTTCCAGTAGTATTGATGACGTACTCGACTGTATGTTTTATTGACCCCTTTGTGTCCGGCGATGGCAGAGCAATGGTTTTCTCTGATGATGCGTTCTCGTTCGGTTTCTTCGGGGATTCTGACTGTTTGCGAGGTTATTGTTAATGTGATGTTGAATTCTGAGAGGTACGTGTTCAACAGTGCCAATATCAGGTTCCAGGGTTCTGTTCCGAGCGTGAGTTGTTTTGCGATGCAGATTGTTTGGAGATTCATTTCGCGTACGACGTCTTGTAGGGAGGCGATGCACTCTTCCAGGATGGATGGATCGGGTTGCATGAGAACTCTCTCTTGTAGCGCTAGGGCTATCAGCAATCTATTTCTGTTGTCGAATACTCTGGCTCTTCCGAGGGTCAATTGCGTCATTTGTGGCAAGATATTACCCTGGTCAAGGTTTTTTGCTCCTGCGTCGCAGGGTTCTCCTCTCGTTGTGACGAAGAATACATGGTTGTCGTGGATCAGGGTTAGAGGATCGTTGGACTCGATAATTCGGAAGCCGGATTCGTTATCGGGTGTTGTGGTGATCGGCGGTTCGTCTTCTTCTGATGAAATACTGGTTACCGAATCCGTGTCGGTATAAGTACTGCGTATATGTTCATCCGATATTTCTTCTTCTGGCAGTGAATCGTTTGCAGACGTCGATGCCTCGGTAGATGGAGATTGGGTTGGTGTATAATCGTCGTCATTTCCCACTCTTTCAGGTGTCAGTGTGTCTGGCGTAGTACTGGTTGATTCGTTCGATGGTGTTGTCGATTCTCGTGGAGGCGTGTATTTATGCCTCTTTGGATTGGGCACGTCTTCGTCGGAATCGCTGTTGCTGGTTGATCGGGCCCTTATGGGTAATATTTTTGCGTGGGTGATACGTGACAACGCATCTGCGATGTAGTTGGTTTTCCCCGGTTGATAGCGGATTTCATAGTCGTATTCTGCTAGTTTTAGTCTCCATCTGACTAAACGAGACGTTGGATCTTTTACACTGTGTAGCCATACCAGTGGTTTGTGGTCGGTGAATAGTGTGAAGAGTTTACCATACAGGTAGGGCCTGAAGTGTCCCACGCAGTATACGATGGCCAAGAGCTCTTTCTCAATCGTCGAGTAATTTTCCTCCGCGTTATTTAACGTTCTTGAGGCGTAAGAAATTGGCAATTCCTTTTTTTCGACGGTCTGGCTGAGCACTCCCCCGATGGCATTGCTGGATGCATCTGTTGTGACGTGGAATTGTTTACTGAAATCGGGGAATTGCAGGATCGGTTCCGTGGTCAGTTGTTGTCGTAGGTATTCGAACGATTCTTGTTCTTTAGGGCCCCAGGAGAACTTGTTCTTCTTCTTTAAGAGGTTGGTGAGAGGTTTCGAGATTTTCGAAAAGTTCGGTATGAACTTCCTGTAGTATCCGACGAGTCCAAGGAATCCTTTGATTTTCTTGGGATTGTTTGGTACGGGAAACTGTGCTACTGCCTCGATTTTCTTCGGGTCGGGTCGAACTCCATTCTCAGTGATGATGTGTCCCAAGTATGCCACTTCTTTTCGTAGAAACTCGCATTTTCCCGGTTGGAGTTTGAGATTGGCCTCGAGCAGTTTTTCGGCTAATTTCCTGAATTTGATTTCGTGTTCTCTGATGGAGCTTGCGTATATGACTATGTCATCCAAGTATATGAACATCTCTATTCCTTGGAGTCCGGAGAGGATATGGTCCATCAATCGTTGGAAGGTGGCGGGTGCGTTTCTCAGGCCGAATGGCATTCGTTTAAACTCATAGTGCCCATGAGGAGTGGAAAATGCTGTCTTCTGCATGTCGGATTCGTCCATCGGGATCTGGTGGAATCCTGACGCCAAGTCGAAGACAGAGAAATATTTAGCGCCGCCTAATTGGTCTAATATATCCGTAATGTTGGGTAGCGGATAGGCGTCGGGTATGGTTTTGGCGTTCAATAGTCGGTAATCGATTACCATTCGCCATTTCTTTTGACCGTCCGGCCCCGGTTTCTTGGGGACTATCCAGATGGGGGAATTGTATGGTGATATCGATGGCCTTATGATATTGTTGTCGAGGAGTTCGTTGACTTGCTTATTCACTTCTTCTTTGTGAATCGGCGGAAAGCGATATTGTTTTACGTTTATTGGTCGGTCGTCCGTCGTTGTTATCCGATGGGTGATTGCGTTGGTGCATCCAAGTTGACTTTCGGGTAGATGAAATACGGCGTTATATTCTTTCACAAGGTTTCTGACGCTGGCTTCTTCCTCCGCATTTAAATGTTCCGTGTTTAAATGTTTCATGATCTCGGTTGTTCGGTCATTGGCGTACGGGTTTGTATCGGATGATATTGGAGATTTAGTATCTTGGTGAGTGAGATGGCCAGGGAATAATGAGACGGGATTCGACGTATCCTCAGAGGATTTTTCTTCACAGATAGATAGAATCGGCTTGGATTCTTTAGAATAGAGCTCCGACATGCGAGAATTAGTAGAATTAGAATTGGAATTTGGTTCGCATGCCTCTGGAGAAGATTGAGACTTCACGCACAGCACACCTGGATTTGGTAAAGATTCAGTGAGTGGGTGTACTGTGGTGGACGAAATAGAAATAGAAGAAATAGGAATAGAAGAGATCTGTGAAGAAGGAATCGGTAGAGGTTCCTTGAATTCCTCGAACTCCTGGAGTTCGACGTTAGGTTCTCGCAGCATGACATTTTGATTTGTTGTATTGACTGCGGGGAGGTAGGATTTCCCTTGTTTCGATTTTATTATGGCGTGTCCCAAATGGACCCCTTCGCCGAGATCTTGGCGCGGCACGTAGCCTTCGTCAAGGTTTGGATTTAGAATGTGTACTGGAATGACCGTTTTGGATCTTGCCGGAAGCGTAATTTGTTTGTGATTGAGAAATGGAATAGTGGTGCCATGGAAACGGAGACAATTTTCTGAGTAGACGATGTCGACGGATTGATTTCGGAAGAATTCGGAGCCAATGATGCCCTTTTGAGGTATCGGTAGGTCGTCGGCGACGACGTGAAACGTCACTTTGTGATTGAATATATTAATTTCGAACGTGCCGAGAGTGGTGATGGTATGGCTCGTGATGCCCGTGATGCTCACTTTTTCTTGAGCGTTAATCAGCTCGGGTTTACTCAAAGCTTCTCGCTTTATGATGTTTATCTCTGATCCGGTGTCGACCATGGTTTCTGTTGCTTCTTTGAGATCAGCGGAGTGCAGCATTATTGCGGGTACGACCAGAGCTGATTTCAATTGGACTGCACATGCTCGTGTTCGTCCTGGTTCTCTTGTTTCGTGACTATCGGGAGGGCGGAGCGCGTCTGTTGTGCTGGTGCTCCACGATACGCGCTCGTAGTTTCTCGTGGGCGATCCTTGTTTCCCTGAAACCTTTGATTATTGTAGGCCCGTTTCCTACACTCCGAAATTAAGTGGCCCGTCGCTTTGCAATAGGCACAGATTTTCGTTCCTGCGCCTTGGAATGGTCGGGTGTTAGTTGCGTCGTTGTTGGCGACGCGGCGTGGTGGATCTGGCCATCGAGTTGGTCGACCTTGAAGGTCGTGCATGGGGCCGCGGGGCGGTCCACTGTCGCGGGGCGATCCATAATCACGGGGCGGTCCGTAGTTACGGGGCGATCCATAATCGCGGGACGGTCCTTGACCGCGAGATATTCCGTGGTCGCGACAGGCACGGGCTTCATGTCCCGGTCGGAGGCACATTTGGCACGTGGTTGGCGTCGATCGCGGGGCTGTTGAAAATCTTCGGCTGTCTCTCTCCATTTCTTTCGTGATTTGGATGGCGGAGTCGAAGGTCTCGGTTAAACCGTAACAGCCCTCGTGACGTATTCGAGTCCTCATGGTAGGGGGTAGCCCGTCCAGGAAGGACTCCAGAGTGAGGTCGTCGATGTCGTTGACGTGATTGTTACTCAGCGTACCGTATCGTTCCTTTTCGCCGTCGATAATAGCGGAGTTTAGATCCTTGACTCTCGAAATGTAGTCGAGGATATGTTCCTTGGGCTCTTTAATTATGTTGGCCAATTCGCCTCGGTAATGATTCGGAGTTTTTGAAGGTGAGAAGACGTATCTCAGTCTGTTGATCAATTCGTCTACCGATTGATGTATTTGGTCTTCGACGGCCAGAGCTGCGTGTCCTTTCAACCGATTACGCAACAGTTTGGCCAGGTTTGGCTCAGCTTTCGCAGGCAGCATTTCACGAGCCCGCTTACATGCTCGTGCGAATTGAAAAACGGTGATATTCTCGCCATCGAAGTGAGGGACGGTTTCCACTGCGTCCTTCAACGTAATTCGTCCGTATTCGCGGGATGAATGGGCCTCAATTCTGTGCGCGATCCTGTCCAGCGGCCTTGAACGATCGGGTGTCGGACTGCGCTCGGATGTGTGGGAGTTTGCTGGGCTGCCCAGATTCTCGATCATTTCCTGCAGTTTCTTTAATTTGTCGGCCAACCCTTCGACCGCGGTGAGGTTTGCTGCGGGTTCGGATTTTACGACAGGGACTCGCTCACGTCCTTGATGTGCGTTGTATTTGTCGAGCAGTTCTTGGTGTCTTCGCCCCATTGTTTCGAGTTGTTCCAGTAAAACGAGCTCCCTCGCTGTGGCCTCGTTGAGAACCGACTGTACCGATGCAGGGTTGCTTGGATTCGACGTTCGAGACATCGTGTATGTTGAAAATTACGCAGGATGTGGCAATTGTGGGTGCTCCGTTGAGCAGTTCGAAATCCCACCGCTGCTGTCACCAATGTAACGTCCGAGGTCGGGCGTTAGAAGGAAAAATGGGAACGATTCGGATTCGCGCTTTCGATTTCTCGCTCGCGACTCGCGGTGACGTGGGAGAGTACCACGCAGATCCCGGTCCGAGTGAAATTTTATCGGTATTTTGATATTCGATCTCGAGAGAGGTTTTGATTCGGGATTTAGGGGGGCGCCCGAACGGCTGGACCAAGTCCGCCTAATTCGGGTTGGATCGTTGGCTCGGACGGCTGGACCAAGTCCGCCTAATTCGAGGGAGAAAAGGATAGCGGGTTCTTGTAGATACGCGATTTTCACTTCACTCGCACTTCGTTCCTGTCGCACGCACACACGTCACTTTTTGAGTAGATTGTTGTAAAACCGTACGTGAATCGTAAGGAGAATTTGGTAAACGGAGGCGTTCTCTCAGATCACGGGTGTTAACTATAAATACTTTATAGCGTCCCGATTTGTTCATCAATGAGAACTGGTTTATGGAATTCGGAACGTTGTAAGCGTAGATTAGAAAAGCTACGCGAATATTGAATAGATATTCTGTGCTACGTTCGTGACTCTAGATTAAACAATCTCGACCGACTGACTGACGATTTTGAAGTGCTCGAAATAAATTAATGAATTTGTATCTGACTGACTAAGAGACTAAGAGACTAAGAGACTAAGAGCCTAAGAGCGACTAAAAAGAAGAGAGAGAGGTTCTCTGCTCTCCGGTCCTGGCTTTTATAGGACTGTTGCCAGGTGGGTTTGTGGTGGGGAGATAATAGGAAGAATTTCGTGGTTGAGAGAGCAGGCAGTGGATCAGTGGGGGAAACAATAAGATCTTATGCCTGAGTGAGCAGGCCTTGAAATTGTTATTTCCAAAATCATTGAGGCTTGACGAGATCGCATTCCAAAGTGATGACGTCAGATGAAATCTTGTCAGACTTTAATATTAATTAATTATGCGTTTGTTTGTGACGCAAATATAAGGAGCGAGTCCGGTGACGGACGTTAGGACGTTACACAACAAAGCTTAATTATTTATCATTATTTTTTTATAGGATTTTCCTTAACATATTTGGTGAATTTTGTTTCTTTTTATGAAAATGATACCAAAATTATATAATTCCGATGATATTTGCTTATGCAATGAGCGACGCAAGTTTCGGACACAAAGAAGGACAGCGTCGGGAAAAAAAGAGACGCGGAGAGTCCTTATTCTTTTAAGATTTCGACTTCGACTTCGTCTGCTAGCTCTTAGTCTCGTCGCACAATGTACTCATATATGAATCATGTTTCGGGAAGTGGTTCAGTTCAGAATGAAATAAAATAATGTTACACGCACTTTTTAAATAGCGTCATATATGGTGCAAGAAATATTCGTATAGAGTCAAATAGAATTATTTTTTTAGATATCTTCGTACGAAATACTGCCTCTAAATAACATTGTATGGATAGGAGCCGTCGTAAATTAGTTTAATTAGTTAATACTTTTATCTTGTTACTACCTCTACTTTAATAATTGCAGTCAATAATGCTGTCGAGCATTACAAGTATGGGATAAATAAGTAAAAAAATTAATTTTCTGTTTCCTACTAAGGATCTTAATAAGAACGATTGAATTTTGTCATTACACAACATAACAAAATATTTTTTAAGAATCATTATTTTATATATAACGCAATAATGTTCAAATTATTTTTAAATTCCAATACATTTGTAGAATATTACGTAGTAATTACTTCCATTTTTCCTACATCTATAAACTATCGATTATATTGTAAACAATTATTACAATGGTGATAATAAGGAAAATAAGAATGCAATAAGAGAATTATATACAGGGTGTCCCAAATGTGGTGTACTTAATTGAAATGGGAGGTTCCTGAGACCATTCTAAGAGACATTTTCCTTTGCACCAATGTCAACTGCGGCTTTGTTTAGGAGTTATTAACGAAAAACACGGACCAATCAGAGCGCGCCCTGGGCCGCCGCGCCGCGCCGTGTCGCGCCTTGCCGGCAAGCGAGTGTCGGTGGTACGCCGTGACATCGCAACGAACAAGAGTTTCTCGATTATGTGAATGCTCTCCGATTTCAATGAACTTTGGATATGTGGTCAAGATCATTATTCTGAACAACATTTCTCTTTAGACTTTTTGGCGATCGGCTTTAGTTTACGAGATTATCGCGAGAAACTTTACTTGTAAATCATGGGATCGATGTACTACTAGCTTCTATCCGATTTCAATGAGCTTTGGATATGTGGTCAAGACCATTATTCTGAATAACATTTCTCTTTAGACTATTTGGCGGTTGGCTTTAGTTTACGAGATTATCGTAAAAAAAGAGAAGAAGCACAGAAACTGATTGTATTAAAAACTCACGTATTCAGCCGTAAATCCATTTGCTGCTTCGAAATGTGTGTCTTGAAATTTCTCCACACTCACAATCATTGTTCACATTTGTCAACACATAGTTATACACTAATAATAATTGCCATATCCCTTGTACTGCTGCACAAATCACAACAATCAGGTAATGCAATCACTAGACCGCGGATTTCATGTATTTGTAGCAAACATGAGTAGGTGCATTTTAATACAGTAGAGAGATTAAAATAATTTCAAAACACCATAGTATTATTTTCAACTTCTTAAAATGATCACATTGAGAATCAAATATCTGTCTGGCTCCTGTCCCTTGTAATAGCGGCAGCCAACATTAATGTTGCATAAAGATCCGCAGTCTAGTGATTAGTTTAAATATCACTATCAAAAACACAGCTAATAGCAACCGTTAGCTTTGAATTGACAAGTCTTTGGAGATGTTCTCTCTACCGCGGCTCGAACGACACTGATTTTCCGCAAGATTTTTCTAAAGAATTTAGGTAGGGCATTTAGAGTGTCGAAATTCGAAATGCACGCTGTAGCACGTTTACGAAAACGACGGGACGGTTAGATGAAAAACAGGACGCGAGAAGGACCGCTGTAAGAGTTACGGCAAACACATGTTTCGTTTTTCCTGCAGATTGGTACGCAGAGTCGATGGGTAACCGCGCGTTCGAAAACGTCATCCGTCCTTTTACCCAGCAAGGGGTAAAAATGTCAGGTCAGCGTAGCATCCCTATTGTCGATTATCGAACGTCGAATGGTTGACGGTCGGCGTGAATGCCGACCGA
This sequence comes from Lasioglossum baleicum, assembly GCF_051020765.1. NCBI lineage: Eukaryota > Metazoa > Arthropoda > Insecta > Hymenoptera > Halictidae > Lasioglossum > Lasioglossum baleicum. The sequence continues at coordinate 1,461,013 of NW_027469094.1, forward strand.
TTTCAATGAGCTTTGGATATGTGGTCAAGATCATTATTCTGAACAACATTTCTCTTTAAAATTTGTGGCTGTAGGCTTTAGTTTACGAGATTATCGCGAGAAACTTTACTTGTAAATTCATTATGGGTGTTCATGATAGCGGACACGGCCTGCTAATGTCTCCGAAACTAAAGCCGACCGTCAACCATTTCAAAGGAAAAAGATATTTAAAACGTCGGGTTTTATAACATTACTTCAAGGTCATATTGAAATCGATGAAGACCCGGATCATCCTTATCCGACTTACGGCAACTTTACCCAAACGAGAAAAGAGGCAGAAACTGATTGTTTTAAAAACTTACTTATTCAGCCGTAAATCCATTTGCTGCTTCGAAATGTGTGTCAATGGGTCAGTCGGTGACGAACTGCACAGGTGTCTTCAGGTATACGACGGTACCGCAATCCAAGGGGCGTACAGCCAAGTCAACGAACTGCACAGCTGGTTGTGGATAGCAGGTATACGACACCCTGACGGATACGCGGTCAACGATCTGGACTTTTCACTTTCACTTTCAAATCGATAAATAAATCACATGTCTTTTTCATACAGATGCACTAATAACAATTGCAATATCACTGGTGGTAGCTGTCAGGTACGCGATCGCAGTCAAACCCAAGGGCTGCAAATGGAGGGCAGCACGGCAAGTGCGTCCAGGTCAACGCACCTGTCACTTTAGCACGTACCAGGTAGTTCGTACGTTATTCCTGCGTTAAATATTTGGGGCCCTGAAAAGGGCCGATTACAATTGGACTCAACGCCTCAATTGTTCAAAATGTCCTCCATTTTGCTGAATGCATAATCTTGCTCGCCGGATCGTCTCCTGCATGACGCCGCGAAGGGTGGCCGGCGTTATGTTCACGATGGCACCGTGAACTCGTGCCACCATCTCCTCAGGCGTGGTTAACGGGTGCTTGTAGACCTCATCCTGTGAAATGATATTTATAAAAGAAAAACAACACGTAAGTATACGATAATGATTAAAAAATACCTGAAGAAATAAATGAAAATTGAAATTACCTTCAAGTAGCCCCAGAGGAAAAAATCCAGCGGATTAAGATCAGGTGACCGTGGGGGCCACGCAACAGGACCACCGCGGCCGATCCACCTGTCCTGGAAGGCTTCATCCAAATGAGCGCGGACATTTGCGGCGTAATGCGCTGGCGCACCGTCCATTTGAAAATACATGTTCTGCCGGATCGCATAAGGAACATCGTCCATGAGATCCGGCAGAGCATGTTCTAAAAATGTCAGGAACGCCGAGCCGTCCAGTCTAGCAGGTAGCATGTACGGCCCGATAACATACTCGCCACAAATACCGGCCCATAAGTTGACCGACCAGCGGGTCTGTGATGCGCGTTGCCGAACTGCCCTCGGATTCTCGACGCTCCACATATGCAAATTGTGGCCGTTGAAGCACCCTTCTCTTGTGAAGAGTGATTCGTCGGTCCACAATATGCATGGGAGGAACGCCGGATTTCGTGACAGTTCATCCACCAGCCACCTGCAATACTCAAGCCGCCGGTTGAAATCCGCTGGTAGCAATTCTTGCACCCGCACAAATTTGAATGGGTGCATCGATTCGTCCCTCAAAATTCGGTGGACACTCGACCGACTGATACTGTGTAGAACAACAACATTATTTAAATAACATTTCTTTTCGCTTTAATGACATATCATAGCGGTGTACTTTGACTTACCCTGTTTGGCGACTAACGTCGCGCACGCTTACGGTTCCATCCTCGTCCACAATTTCTCGGACACGACCCACATTCCGCATGGATCTCGTTGTTCTTCCTCTTCCGTCTTCCGGTCTATGGCGATCGAAACACCCCGTCGAATATAAACGGTTCGCCAAACGCCGGATGTAATGCGGTGACGAGAGTCGTATGTGTGGCAGCTCTCGCCTGATACACCTGAACGTGGCATCAGCATTGCCCCCGCAGCGGCCGTAAGCGAGAATTATGTGAAAATTGTCTTGCGAACTAAGCATGATGCGACAGAGACTTAGACTTTAGACTGACTGCAGCTTCCCAAAAAAGCTGCGAACACCCCCGAATATCCCCACCACGAAGGAAAACTGAGGATAAAGGAACATTCTAAAAAATCACGTGTTTTGCAGGAGTTGAAAGTGCAGCAGTGTGACTCTTGCCTTTCCTCCACGATAGAAAACAGGCATCCTCGTCTCCGCGGAAGGGATCGAGTCATAAATCAGAACTGTGCAGTTACTCGGGAGTGTCCGCTGGATACCGGAACGGAAAAATTTTCTCCTGCACATGTCGAGTTTACGAATTCTTTTTCGACCGTGCAATTAAGTCCTCAAAGATTTCTGGTGTGCGCCGCTTGATCTTTACCCGCGACGTCTGAGGCACGATGCTGGACTTTCGAACGATAGAAAACAGGCATCCTCGTCCCCGCGGAAGGGATCGAGCCATAAATCAGAACTCTGCAGTGTCCGTGGGACACGGTAACGAAAAATTTACACCTCTTGAAGATGTCAATACATCAGTGCAATTCGACATACGCGGAAGAACATTTGCGAGTGATTGCGAATATTGAATAATGAAAATGAATAACGAGACTACCGCCTATTGAAGATGTCAATATGATTTCTCCTCTATTAAAACTTACGAAAGAATTAACATTCAATTTAGTTTCTATTTCTAGCAATCAATGCAAATGTAATGAATAGACTGCGGATCTTTATGCAACTAAATTTAAAAAACTAAATTGTATGTTAATTCTTTCGTTAGTTTTAATAGAGGAGAAATCATACGTATGTATTGACATCTTCAAGAGGTGTAAATTTTTCGTTACCGTGTCCCACGGACACTGCAGAGTTCTGATTTATGGCTCGATCCCTTCCGCGGGGACGAGGATGCCTGTTTTCTATCGTTCGAAAGTCCAGCATCGTGCCTCAGACGTCGCGGGTAAAGATCAAGCGGCGCACACCAGAAATCTTTGAGGACTTAATTGCACGGTCGAAAAAGAATTCGTAAACTCGACATGTGCAGGAGAAAATTTTTCCGTTCCGGTATCCAGCGGACACTCCCGAGTAACTGCACAGTTCTGATTTATGACTCGATCCCTTCCGCGGAGACGAGGATGCCTGTTTTCTATCGTGGAGGAAAGGCAAGAGTCACACTGCTGCACTTTCAACTCCTGCAAAACACGTGATTTTTTAGAATGTTCCTTTATCCTCAGTTTTCCTTCGTGGTGGGGATATTCGGGGGTGTTCGCAGCTTTTTTGGGAAGCTGCAGTCAGTCTAAAGTCTAAGTCTCTGTCGCATCATGCTTAGTTCGCAAGACAATTTTCACATAATTCTCGCTTACGGCCGCTGCGGGGGCAATGCTGATGCCACGTTCAGGTGTATCAGACGAGAGCTGCCACACATACGACTCTCGTCACCGCATTACATCCGGCGTTTGGCGAACCGTTTATATTCGACGGGGTGTTTCGATCGCCATAGACCGGAAGACGGAAGAGGAAGAACAACGAGATCCATGCGGAATGTGGGTCGTGTCCGAGAAATTGTGGACGAGGATGGAACCGTAAGCGTGCGCGACGTTAGTCGCCAAACAGGGTAAGTCAAAGTACACCGCTATGATATGTCATTAAAGCGAAAAGAAATGTTATTTAAATAATGTTGTTGTTCTACACAGTATCAGTCGGTCGAGTGTCCACCGAATTTTGAGGGACGAATCGATGCACCCATTCAAATTTGTGCGGGTGCAAGAATTGCTACCAGCGGATTTCAACCGGCGGCTTGAGTATTGCAGGTGGCTGGTGGATGAACTGTCACGAAATCCGGCGTTCCTCCCATGCATATTGTGGACCGACGAATCACTCTTCACAAGAGAAGGGTGCTTCAACGGCCACAATTTGCATATGTGGAGCGTCGAGAATCCGAGGGCAGTTCGGCAACGCGCATCACAGACCCGCTGGTCGGTCAACTTATGGGCCGGTATTTGTGGCGAGTATGTTATCGGGCCGTACATGCTACCTGCTAGACTGGACGGCTCGGCGTTCCTGACATTTTTAGAACATGCTCTGCCGGATCTCATGGACGATGTTCCTTATGCGATCCGGCAGAACATGTATTTTCAAATGGACGGTGCGCCAGCGCATTACGCCGCAAATGTCCGCGCTCATTTGGATGAAGCCTTCCAGGACAGGTGGATCGGCCGCGGTGGTCCTGTTGCGTGGCCCCCACGGTCACCTGATCTTAATCCGCTGGATTTTTTCCTCTGGGGCTACTTGAAGGTAATTTCAATTTTCATTTATTTCTTCAGGTATTTTTTAATCATTATCGTATACTTACGTGTTGTTTTTCTTTTATAAATATCATTTCACAGGATGAGGTCTACAAGCACCCGTTAACCACGCCTGAGGAGATGGTGGCACGAGTTCACGGTGCCATCGTGAACATAACGCCGGCCACCCTTCGCGGCGTCATGCAGGAGACGATCCGGCGAGCAAGATTATGCATTCAGCAAAATGGAGGACATTTTGAACAATTGAGGCGTTGAGTCCAATTGTAATCGGCCCTTTTCAGGGCCCCAAATATTTAACGCAGGAATAACGTACGAACTACCTGGTACGTGCTAAAGTGACAGGTGCGTTGACCTGGACGCACTTGCCGTGCTGCCCTCCATTTGCAGCCCTTGGGTTTGACTGCGATCGCGTACCTGACAGCTACCACCAGTGATATTGCAATTGTTATTAGTGCATCTGTATGAAAAAGACATGTGATTTATTTATCGATTTGAAAGTGAAAGTGAAAAGTCCAGATCGTTGACCGCGTATCCGTCAGGGTGTCGTATACCTGCTATCCACAACCAGCTGTGCAGTTCGTTGACTTGGCTGTACGCCCCTTGGATTGCGGTACCGTCGTATACCTGAAGACACCTGTGCAGTTCGTCACCGACTGACCCATTGACACACATTTCGAAGCAGCAAATGGATTTACGGCTGAATAAGTAAGTTTTTAAAACAATCAGTTTCTGCCTCTTTTCTCGTTTGGGTAAAGTTGCCGTAAGTCGGATAAGGATGATCCGGGTCTTCATCGATTTCAATATGACCTTGAAGTAATGTTATAAAACCCGACGTTTTAAATATCTTTTTCCTTTGAAATGGTTGACGGTCGGCTTTAGTTTCGGAGACATTAGCAGGCCGTGTCCGCTATCATGAACACCCATAATGAATTTACAAGTAAAGTTTCTCGCGATAATCTCGTAAACTAAAGCCTACAGCCACAAATTTTAAAGAGAAATGTTGTTCAGAATAATGATCTTGACCACATATCCAAAGCTCATTGAAATCGGTCGGCATTCACGCCGACCGTCAACCATTCGACGTTCGATAATCGACAATAGGGATGCTACGCTGACCTGACATTTTTACCCCTTGCTGGGTAAAAGGACGGATGACGTTTTCGAACGCGCGGTTACCCATCGACTCTGCGTACCAATCTGCAGGAAAAACGAAACATGTGTTTGCCGTAACTCTTACAGCGGTCCTTCTCGCGTCCTGTTTTTCATCTAACCGTCCCGTCGTTTTCGTAAACGTGCTACAGCGTGCATTTCGAATTTCGACACTCTAAATGCCCTACCTAAATTCTTTAGAAAAATCTTGCGGAAAATCAGTGTCGTTCGAGCCGCGGTAGAGAGAACATCTCCAAAGACTTGTCAATTCAAAGCTAACGGTTGCTATTAGCTGTGTTTTTGATAGTGATATTTAAACTAATCACTAGACTGCGGATCTTTATGCAACATTAATGTTGGCTGCCGCTATTACAAGGGACAGGAGCCAGACAGATATTTGATTCTCAATGTGATCATTTTAAGAAGTTGAAAATAATACTATGGTGTTTTGAAATTATTTTAATCTCTCTACTGTATTAAAATGCACCTACTCATGTTTGCTACAAATACATGAAATCCGCGGTCTAGTGATTGCATTACCTGATTGTTGTGATTTGTGCAGCAGTACAAGGGATATGGCAATTATTATTAGTGTATAACTATGTGTTGACAAATGTGAACAATGATTGTGAGTGTGGAGAAATTTCAAGACACACATTTCGAAGCAGCAAATGGATTTACGGCTGAATACGTGAGTTTTTAATACAATCAGTTTCTGTGCTTCTTCTCTTTTTTTACGATAATCTCGTAAACTAAAGCCAACCGCCAAATAGTCTAAAGAGAAATGTTATTCAGAATAATGGTCTTGACCACATATCCAAAGCTCATTGAAATCGGATAGAAGCTAGTAGTACATCGATCCCATGATTTACAAGTAAAGTTTCTCGCGATAATCTCGTAAACTAAAGCCGATCGCCAAAAAGTCTAAAGAGAAATGTTGTTCAGAATAATGATCTTGACCACATATCCAAAGTTCATTGAAATCGGAGAGCATTCACATAATCGAGAAACTCTTGTTCGTTGCGATGTCACGGCGTACCACCGACACTCGCTTGCCGGCAAGGCGCGACACGGCGCGGCGCGGCGGCCCAGGGCGCGCTCTGATTGGTCCGTGTTTTTCGTTAATAACTCCTAAACAAAGCCGCAGTTGACATTGGTGCAAAGGAAAATGTCTCTTAGAATGGTCTCAGGAACCTCCCATTTCAATTAAGTACACCACATTTGGGACACCCTGTATAGTATTATAAGGCAATTACAGAATAGGTAATGTCAGCATTCTACTATATCATTCTTCTTCAACTTGACGAATATCTCGTCGATTGTGGAACTTTTACCGCTGTGGTATATCAGATCACTGTAACTTTCCCGTTATCCCCGCGCCCACTCGCGCCCACTTACCGGTCCCGCGGAATAACACAGGGGCTGGCAGTCTTTAATAGTATCTCGTCGGTGCTGGCAGTGATCTGATATACCACAGCGGTAAAAGTTCCACAATCGACGAGATATTCGTCAAGTTGAAGAAGAATGATATAGTAGAATGCTGACATTACCTATTCTGTAATTGCCTTATAATACTATATATAATTCTCTTATTGCATTCTTATTTTCCTTATTATCACCATTGTAATAATTGTTTACAATATAATCGATAGTTTATAGATGTAGGAAAAATGGAAGTAATTACTACGTAATATTCTACAAATGTATTGGAATTTAAAAATAATTTGAACATTATTGCGTTATATATAAAATAATGATTCTTAAAAAATATTTTGTTATGTTGTGTAATGACAAAATTCAATCGTTCTTATTAAGATCCTTAGTAGGAAACAGAAAATTAATTTTTTTACTTATTTATCCCATACTTGTAATGCTCGACAGCATTATTGACTGCAATTATTAAAGTAGAGGTAGTAACAAGATAAAAGTATTAACTAATTAAACTAATTTACGACGGCTCCTATCCATACAATGTTATTTAGAGGCAGTATTTCGTACGAAGATATCTAAAAAAATAATTCTATTTGACTCTATACGAATATTTCTTGCACCATATATGACGCTATTTAAAAAGTGCGTGTAACATTATTTTATTTCATTCTGAACTGAACCACTTCCCGAAACATGATTCATATATGAGTACATTGTGCGACGAGACTAAGAGCTAGCAGACGAAGTCGAAGTCGAAATCTTAAAAGAATAAGGACTCTCCGCGTCTCTTTTTTTCCCGACGCTGTCCTTCTTTGTGTCCGAAACTTGCGTCGCTCATTGCATAAGCAAATATCATCGGAATTATATAATTTTGGTATCATTTTCATAAAAAGAAACAAAATTCACCAAATATGTTAAGGAAAATCCTATAAAAAAATAATGATAAATAATTAAGCTTTGTTGTTTGATTAGTAGTCTCACACCGATATACCCGACCCGACCCGTATCATGTTACAATGTTTCACTCCACTCCACGGCGACCGAAGCCCTCGAGCTTCACTTCCCTTTTCTCCGTTCGTCATCATAGAATAGTGTTTCCTGAAAATTGAATGTCTCTGGCCAGACTCGAGTTTTCGACATTTATAGCAAGCTTGCTATAATCTTATCTTATATGTCAAAATTTAGTTTTCTATTTAAAATATTTTGTTGTTAAAACTCATTAATAGTTTTAAATAGTACTTGAATATATTTAAAATGATATTGGAATATTGGAATATTACAATTTGGAATGAAGGGCCTAGCCGGACGAGATAGTCCTTCGAATTATTTAAACAGCCGTTGTGCCATTCAATTTTCGGTCCATTTTCCCCATTTACTTGCATTAATTTAATCATATAATTGCATTTAATTGAAATTGATATTTGAGATTTTTTCCCGATTTTTTGGTTGAAAATGTTAATTACACAAAGTGAAAAACACGCAAAAATTCGACAAATGCAGGTTTTTTAGAGAAATTGAAAAATAGCATTGATCATATTTTTAGACTATCAACATATGTACCAGAACTTTTTTTACGACAGCGCGTAAACGACAAAGAGGGACTGAGGTACGAGGCAGCCGACACAGTTCAAAAGGCTGCGTACCGATTACATCAATGCACATAGGAAAGTTTTTTATTTTTCAATCTTTTTTTACGGAATTACCAACGTATTTGTGAGATTCTTCTAATTAAAATGAGCCTAAATACGGCACAATTTGAGCCATATTTACTTATTTAAAGTGTGATCATAATTACCTAATATAGGTTATTATAATATAGGTCATTTAATATAATATATTTATAATTATAAATAATTTAGGGATGTGCGGGCCGCTCGATGTTCGGGTTCGGGTCGGGTCGGGTCGCAGAAAGTCCGGCGGCCCGTCGATTCGACTTCGAATTCGTCGGGTGGGTACGAAAAGAATCGAACAAGTTCGGGCGGACGAGTTATTGCGTTATCCGAGATTCAAATACTCTGCGTTCTTATGACATAGATAATGGTAATAATGGTTTTCTTTCTTAACTTATAACGTGATTTTTAATATACTTGGTTTTTTTAGAACTACATTAGGTATATTCGCCAAACACGTGCCTGCTCTTTATATGTATTAAAGCTTGAATAATGCACGTTTAATGTGAAAAACTTAAAAGACAATATTTCTAGCTTTTTAACGAATTTTCTCCGAATGAACTTAGATATGTATCGATAATATCATTAAAATATCCTTACGGAAGTTATACAATACACCTAGAAGATTACAATATGGTAAAGTATGGCAATAATTCAATGACTCCAAGAAAAATGGAAAACTTAATGACTCCGAGAAAAATAAAGAACTTAATGACACTGAGGAAAATGAAAAATTGAATAAGTCCAAGAAAAATGGAAAACTTAATGACTCCGAGAAAAATAAAGAACTTACTGACTCTGAGGAAAATGAAAACTTTAATAACTCTCAGTTAATAAGCTGTCTTCAATGCCTCTTAAAAATGCAATTAATCGCATGTAGGGATTGATCAGGTGTTTCTCTCTCTATATTAAAAAATATTTAAAAATCCTTTGACAAATCTGTTTTGTGGCGTCAGGATACTGCTGTCGATATTCCATCACAGTTTGTATAGTATATATTATTTCTCCACTTTGTTTCTATATAAAATTTTAATATGATCCTCCATTAGTTTAACGCCCCATTCAGCGGTATCATTGACCACCTTCAGTCTATGTTTCAGTCAGTCTACTTATTATTCATAATAACTTCTTTTTCCGATATTTTAACTGTTTTTCTTTTGTAGATTGGAGCGTATTAATGAATTTAGTTAAGGTAGTAGAGAGACTTCCAGGATTGCAAGATATTCATTTACTCACTTCTCGATAATACAAACACGGGGTTTTTCACTAGTCAAAAACGCTAGATAAAACATCGATCTAGGGCGCTATCTGCCTCAAAAGTCCTAGTTTTTCGATTACGAGGCGTAATTTTCATTATTCGGCAGCATGTAGCTATGAAAATAGCTACCGAATAGTGCAAATTACGCCCCTTAATATCTCTGTCAGTTATGTATATATAAAAAAACTCTTCAAACAAAAGTTGTAGTATATAAGGAGGTGGATATAGTATCAGAGAAAAAATTTTTTTTCAAAGTAATTATTTCAAGTTTTCAAAGTCACGGATGTTTTTTCTATCAACAACTGTTTATGCTACATACGGATTCTTAAAGAGAAAAAAGACAAATTCAACGATATATCATAACGTCTATTTATGTAAAGATTTAAAAAATTCAAAATTTTCAAATTTGCTGCGCCTTATTTTCCCATGATCCAATCGGCCCCAAAATTTTTCCAGATCATTTTCTCAACATTTGTTACAATTCTGGTTTACGGGACAAAAAAATTTCATGGTCGAAAAATAAGGTCCACCCTAATGTCCATATACGTAAATTACGAGAAGCAGTAAAGGGTGCTTAACGTCGAAGAAGAAAATCCTGGTAATTAAAACTTAATATGTACTACATTCTACGTTATTAGAATAATTGTAGTTTAATTATGATACATTTTATATCAACATTTTTTATTTACACTTAGAAACGCACTGTCTCGGAAGGAAATGGACATTCGAGAGAAGCAATAAAATTAGAGCATCATCGCGAAAAAAGATGAGTTTGCAATAACCTCAATATTTTATGAAATTCTATTATAATTATAGTTATGACTGTGTTTTTTTATTATAGGAAGACAGAAGATCAAATAAACTTGTGTATGCTAGTATAAAATCAATTTATATATATTATACAATTTATTTTATTATTTGTTTGACAACTAATAAATCTACAAATTGTTTCATAAACTAAAAAATACTTCCTGCATTTTCGTATTCTCCAATCAGTCCAAATAAATACCATCAACCTGTTCTCGATCATATACCAATTTTTATTAATGCAATTATGACAGTAACAAAACGTTTCTATTTAAAATGAATACATATTTTGAACATAGTTTTAACATTTTTAATTTTTTGGAAGGTTAAAAAATGTAATTAAAAAAGTAATGAAAAATAAAAATAAAAAAAAAATCCTCGCTGCACGGGGACCCGAAGGCTAGCTCCAGATTGCGATTCATACGCTCGACGGCTCGACAGTCGAATTTCAGTTTCGTTTCCGTAAGCCGTAAAGCATGGCAACATGGCAAGTTCTAAAAATAGATTGTGGCTCGCACAAGCAGCGCACACGGATATAGTAAAGGTACGCTGGTGAGTGTAGCGCGCGGGCGCGTTGCTAACACGATACCAATACAGTGTCTTCTGCACCGACGAAATGCCGTCGTTGGCCTCCTGTTTCTCACTCCAGTCAGAATATATCCTAGAGGGCGTAAGAGAACACCGAAAAATTCGAGTCCCGCCAACTCCCGTAAGGCTGGCAGTCTTTAACAGTATCTCGTCGGTGCTGGCAGTCTTTAACAGTATCTCGTCGGTGACTGAATATTCATTCAAAAATCAGTATTGTCGGTAAAAAGGAAAACTGCTACATATTTGTACAATAGAAATATACTTTATCGACATCTGACACATTAGTGCGATCTGCCCTTACCGACGGCGCTGCCCTGTATAACGGCATTCGCCGCATCACCGACGAGATACTATTAAAGACTGCCAGCCCCTGTGTTATTCCGCGGGACCAGTAAGTGGGCGCGAGTGGGCGCGGGGATAAAGTGAAAGTTACAGTGATCTGATATACCACATCGCTAAAAGTTCTAAATAGTGCCAAAATAGTGCCAAAACATCGTCTGAAATATGGCGGAGAATGTAACATTTAATAATAATCGATATGGTTTCGTGATAATTCGCATTCTCACCGATGCATCGCGACGAGAATCTCCTCAGTGGTCTTCTTTACCGACAAAATGCTGTCGTTGGCATTCTGTTTCTCTGGATGGAGCCAGAATATATCCTAGAGGGCGTAAGAAATACCGAAAAATTCGAGTCCCGCCAACTCCCATAAGGCTGGCAGTCTTTAATAGTATCTCGTCGGTGGCCGCATTAATCAGTGCGACCGTGCTGCCATCTTGCGGGGAAGCGGAATCCAGGATAGAGTGGCGTTCCAGCTGGACTGCAGAAAGCTGCATTCCGCGTGGGCTGCATCCAGACGGTTCTAGGTGGAGTCTACCTGTAATCGTTTTCGTCACTCCACGTGGAGTCCGTTGTGCTATCAGGGCAAGGAAATAGTTGGTCCAGTATATGTAGTTCGACCCTAGTACTGAGGTGGCGTTGGTGTCGCTGCAGTTTTTCAGATACATATACCAACATTTTCAATGCTTTTATAAGATCGTCGGTGGGCCAATCAGCTAAAGAGTTGGACTACCAAGCGGTAGACCGAGGTTCGAATCCTGTTGGGGTAAACAGTTTTTTTTACAACCGTCTACCGCTTTATATCTATATATACTGCCATTAGTTCGGCCCTACTACTGAGGTGGCGCTGAAATACTGGCCACTTCTTTAACACGGCAGCTTGCACCCCCTGGCCCTCACGCGCATTTGTGGCCTGGACAGAATCAAGGATTTTGGCTGTCTGGGATTAGAGCTGCAAAGAGTTGCAGATATTGATGAAACAGAAAAATTGTCTGAATCAAACAGTCCTAAGGTAGTTATAATTTTATTTAATGTATGTACAATATTGTTTTTAATATTTTTCGTTACTAGCAATCAATATTGGGGGGGGGCGACAAAGACTAAATAATGAACAAGGAGGAAAGCAAAGACCTGATGCAATCTCTTATGAATTATCCACTTGGGGTTCTGTATCTGAGAACTACAAAAATTTCAGAAATGAGACCAGAATTGCAAGGTGTTCTTTATCCCAGACAGCCAAAATCCTTGATTCTGTCCAGGCCACAAATGCGCGTGAGGGCTCGTAGTGTTCCCTGGACACGGATCTTGGCACATGATGTCGTTGCCACAATCCGGGATATCGTGCCCAGTTTAACGATCGGGCCGTTGTAAGAGGGCAGCACAGCCGCACTAACTCTTCCTTTTTACTTATTTTGTACGCATTCAAGGCGGGAAAATTAAATGATAGATTTTATTTATTGTAGTATTTGTAGTAGTTTTCCTAGACTGCGGATCTTTATGCAAAATAAAAATTGTCTGCATCGATTGCAAGAGATAGAAACTAAATTGAATGTGTAACGTCGTACCGACGTGTTGCGTCGGTTTTGTTCGTACGAGCAAATTCTCGCTGTACATACATATATATATATATGGTATACGCATACTTCCTTCGTAAAATCCAAACCGAAATCGCGTTTAAATCCGTACACAGCGATATGTATATATATATCTTACGCGTATTTATATATATATACATATCCCCGTGAGAGTGAACATAGGGAATCGGGAAAGAAGCGATAGTCACCGGTACAAGCGGACGCCAGCATGGCAACCGCGAGTACAGGTGTACGTACATCTAAACCGTCGTTTCGTTCGAACTGCGAAAAGTATACATCGACGACAACATATTCGTCCGTGCCTGGTACGATTTAGACAAAAGGACTTCACGGTTCACCGAATCCCTATGGTCCGCGCTCTTATTATAAATAAGACGAAATCGCGCGAATCCCTCTCTTCCAGTTTCGGAATTCTACTAATTCAGTTCTCTCGCGTCTTCAATCGAATTCAGTTCGACTCAGTCTTTTCTCGCGTTTTCGGACTCTATTTCAGATCGTTCACGATATTCAGGTCGTATTGCTCCTTACCATTTACACTATTTCTTTATATATCATTTGGTTCTAAATTGTTATTCGAGTCTGCTCGTAGATTATTATTACGTATTTACAGATATTATTCTGGTTTATTGGTTGTACGAGGTTACTCGTAAACCGTCACCGTTATTTTGTTGTACGAGCTTACTCGCATTATCATTTCAAATTTGTAATTACTATTTTCGTGCTATCTTGTTTATGCGATCTTGCTCGCTTTATTATTCACATTTCAATTGTTAATTTTGTGTTATTTGGCTTATACGAGCTTGCTCGCATTACTATTCGTATTGCAATTGCTATTTTTGTTAATTTGGCGCTATTTTTGTTTGAACGAGCTTGCTCGCATTACTATTCGTATTGCAATTGCTATTTTTGTTAATTTGGCGCTATTTTTGTTTGACCGAGCTTGCTCGCATTACTATTCGTACTGATAACTATTATCTAGTGCTATTTTGTTGTACGAGCTTGCTCGCATTATAATTAAGGCTGATAATTCTTATTTTTGTGCCATTTTGCTTTGTATGAGCTCGCTCGTAACCTGCTTGTTACTATTCTGTGCTATATATCTCGTTCGAGCTCGCTAGCGAACCGACATTGTATTTGGTTCACGAGTTCTGCTCGCAAGTCTTATTCTTGTACATATTCTGATTCATTATATTCTGTCTGTTTAAACCATCTATTTCGCAGCTTATTCAGCCATACCTCGCCCTCGCTATCTCCCATGCCCCGTCGCGCCGGTAGGAGCTACCAAATCGGTAAATTGGTGCGACAGCTACGCGCCGAAGGGAAAGCTACCGTTTACAATCCGTACTTGGGAATCGCTAAACAGCCCAGGATCATCCGCGACGTCCCCCTTGCTCGTCGAGTAAAAATAGTGGACCGTCGAGAGATCGCGATACCTCCGCGACGCGAAGAAGGAACCGCTGACCGCGCTGAAACGCCTCCGCGCCGCGAAGAAACGACCGTCGGACGGCCAGATTCCGCGCCTCCTCCCCCGTGGAGGTTGATACCGATCCGATTCCTCCCGAGTCTCCCTCCGCTGGAGGAAATCAGTATCGAGGACCCGCGTTACGAACGTTACGTCGTCCGCAGAATACTCACCCTAAGGTGGTATTACTAAAGTTTCGTCGATCAGTGACCGAGTGGAGTGATCGCGAGTGTGTGCGTGTGTGTGTGCGCGTCTCCGGGTTGTTCAATCCCGATCGGTCCGTCGATCGATTCCTCACATCCCTCACATTCCTCACATTCGTTCCTATAACCCCTAAAATTGGTGTATCAATCGTGTACGTCTGAGCCCAGAGGGTGCTCGGTACCGAGAGAACACTAATTTCCCTTCGGTCGAGAATCCTGTCACGAATCGAACAACCCACGCGCTCGGACGAGTCACACACAACACGCCCACATAGTGACACTCTGATCGCAGGGAGCTGTCACCGTCATCGCGCAGTTCGTCGCTCCGTCGCGACATCCCCGCCGGACGACGTCCATTCATTTCCCTCTTCGCCCCTTTTCAACAACGACGAACACCGGTATCGGGTCCCTGATCAGACGTGGACGTTACGCGCCACGTGGATCTAAGATCGTCTTAAATAAATTGGTCGGTTACGTCCCCGCCCCGTCTGGGCGTCGTTTCGTCGGATCATATCCGACCCGGGACGTAACAAATGTGACTCAGGGGAACGACCCACGGCCCACGAATATACCATCACTGGTCCCAAGTCCCAAACAGTCCCAAACCTTCGCGGAAAAAACCGTTACGTTTATTACTCAGGTATAGATCGTGGGGGAGAAGTAAAAGAACGACTGGCGACGAGAGCCCTTGACGAAGGCTAAATAGGCATAGTGGCTCTGGAAGTCAATGCGAGCAGATCGAACTGCACAGCGTAGAACAGCTTAGTACAGAGTGGACTTTTCTTTTCGATATAGTTAGTTTAGGTTAGCTTAGTATCGTTAGATCTTAAATAAAGTATATTTTCTTTTACGTTATCTTACCCTTGCAATCCTGGAAAAAGGAGATACTGGAACTGCAGTTACTCGAATTAATATTCGGACGTTCTAAAACAGACGAGAACTTTTTTAATATTGTACTAAACGATTTGAACTTTTTGGGGAGCTAGAGCAATTAGTTTACTACAGGATGTGAAAAGAAATTTTTTCAAAAATTGCAATTGATCGGAATTGTATGGAAAAATACTAAGAGTTGCATTTTACAACTTTTTTATGTGGGCCCATATTGAAAAATTGAAAAATACGCTTTGTAGATCTGTGTCGACTAAACATATTTTGAAAATTTCGTCAAAATCGGTTAACGTTGCAATGAGCTACGTTTAAAACGTTTAAAAATGGTAAAAATCGCAGATTTTCAGCCTATATCGAAGAATTCTTACATCTTTCAAGGCCTGTCGTTTTTTTCCCGCATCAACCGATTTCGATGAAACTTTCACAGTGCATATTATTTACGCAGGCCTAGAAAACGTACTTTTTAAATTTTCAATATAGGCCCGCACGAAAAAATTGTAAAATGTAAGATTTAGTATTTTCTCTGCAATTCCGACCAAATGCAATTTTTGAAAAAATTTCTTTTCACATGATGTAGTAAACTAATTGCTCTAGCTCCCCAAAAAAGTTCGAATCGTATAGTACAATATTAAAAAAGTTATCATCTTTTTTAGATCGTCCGAATATTAATTCGTGTAACTGTACGTATTAGGGGATAATTAATGTATTACTAGTTTATTGATTTATGTGTAGGTTTACTCTTAATGTAACTGTAAAGATAATGGAACGGCGAGGGGGGAAGAAGTAACATAAGGAAGAGATAACAAAAAGGAAGAGAGTGCCCTGTATAACTCACGGCATTCGGCACATTATTGCGACTGTGCTGTGCTAACAAATAAGATTGTCACGCCTTCCTTTTTAAATGAAATAAAATTTGATTCGTTTCTAATGAATATTTATATGAGCATTATAAAATAAATGTAGCTTTTATGACGAGAACTTTTTTTTTGCATAAAAAAGTAACATTCAATTTAGTTTCTATCTCTTGCAATCGATGCAGACAATTTTTATTTTGCATAAAGATCCGCAATCTGGGAAAACTACTACAAATACTACAATAAATAAAATCTATCATTTAATTTTCCCGCCTTGAATGCGTACAAAATAAGTAAAAAGGAAGAGTTAGTGCGGCTATGTGCTGCCCTCTTACAACGGCCCGATCGTTAAACTGGGCACGATATCCCGGATTGTGGCAACGACATCATGTGCCAAGATCCGTGTCCAGGGAACACTACGAGCCCTCTCGCGCATTTGAGGCGTGGCCACAATCTACCCTGATAGCACAGTTTGGAACTGCCAGGAATAGTCCAGAGCGTGGAGTGAATTTGGAGGGCAGTATGGTTCCAGACGCCGCTTATTGGCTGCTCGGAGCAATGGTTGGAGTACATCTAGAAAGAGTGTGGAGTTGCATGCCAGTGGGCTTCCGAAAACGATTACAGGTGTACAAAGTCCGCCGTCACAGCATCTAGAGGGCAGCTTCTTCCTTCCAGATGGAAGGCAGCTCGTGGAGTCTGTGTGGAACGGCGGATGCCGTTATACAGGGCAGCACCGTCGGTGAGGTTATGTCAGTAATGTTGGTAATGTCGGTGAAATGAATTTCTACACATTGTACAAATATGTAGCAGTCTTCCTTTTTACCGACAATTCCAAATACCGATTCTGAATGAAAACGAAATAATAAACCCGATATAAAAAAATATTAAATTTTATTTATTTCTATTATATCTATATTATTTTTCCTAGACTGCGGATCTTTGTGCGAAATAAAAATTGTCTGCATCGATCGCAAGAGAGATGGAAACTATATGTACAAATTGAATGTTACGTTCTTCCCCCCTTGCCGTAATTTTCTTTACAGTTACATTAAGAGTAAACCTACACATAAATCAATAAACTAGTAATACATTAATTATCCCCTAATACGTACAGTTACACGAATTAATATTCGGACGATCTAAAGAAGATGATAACTTTTTAAATATTGTACTATACGATTTGAATTTTTTGGGGGAGCTGGAACAATTAGTTTACTGCAGGATGTGAAAAGAAATTTTTTCAAAAATTGCATTTGGTCGGAATTGCAGAGAAAATACTAAAAGTTACATTTTACAACTTTTTCGCGCGGGCCTATATTGAAAATTTAAAAAGTACGTTTTGTAGGCCTGCGTAAATAATGTGCACTGTGAAAGTTTCATCGAAATCGGTTGATGCGGGAAAAAACGACAGGCCTTGAAAGATGTAAGAATTCTTCGATGTAGGCTGAAAATCTGCGATTTTTACCATCTTTAAACGTTTGTAGCTCATTGCAACGTCAACCGATTTTGACGAAATTTTCAAAATATGTTTAGTCGACACAGATCTACAAAGCGTATTTTTCAATTTTTCAATATGGGCTCACATAAAAAAGTTGTAAAATGCAACTCTTAGTATTTTTTCATACAATCCCGATCAATTGCAATTTTTGAAAAAATTTCTTTTCACATCCTGTAGTAAACTAATTGCTGTAGCTCCCCAAAAAAGTTCAAATCGTTTAGTACAGTATTAAAAAAGTTCTCGTCTTTTTTAGAACGTCCGAATATTAATTCGAGTAATTGCAGTTCCCGTATAGCCTTTTTCCAGGATTGCAAGGATGCGGGATTCGCCTCTTCTCATCTCTCGATAATAATACAAACACGGGGTTTCTCACTAGTTAAAAACGCTAGATAAAAGATCGATCTAGGGCCCCATCTCCCTCAAAGGTCCTATTTTCCGTTTACGAGGCGAAATTTGCATTAGTCGTCACCGTAATTTGCATTATTCGGGAGCATACAAGCTATTTTCATAGCTACATGCTGCCGAATAATGCCAATTACGCCTCGTAAACGAAAAAATAGAACTTTTGAGGCAGATAGTGTTCTAGATCGTTCTTTTATCTAGCGTTTTTGACTAGTGAAAAACCCCGTGTTTGTATTATTATCGAGAGATGAGAATAAGAGGCGAATCCCGCACCCTTGCAATCCTGAAAACGAGTCTACTTCCTTTTAATAAACTAAAGCAAGGATTTGAAACCAAGGAGTATGTTCGGTTGCAGGTAGCTACGGTATAAAGTTTAGTACATTAACGGTATAAAAGGTCCAAATACATCTGGCTACATCGGCTGTGCTTCTTTCGGCTGGCTAAAAATCACTTTGTTGGGAGGTACATCTGGAAGGTCTTTAGCTGAATGTTTTATGACGGCCTCGCCTGTGAATTCGGACTCGCGCTTGTTCCTTCGCGCGGAGGGTTTTACGACGGAACATTAAGTGGCCTGTAGTTCCTATTTCATTTGGAACAACCTAAGCATTGGAAAAACCGAAAGAATACCGGTATTATTTCGGTTTCGGTAGAAAATTGATTGTGCCGTTATTCGAAGACTTTGAATAAATCCACTATCCACAGTCCAAATTCTATCTTGAGATTAGTCTTTTTTTAATCGGAAGAACGCCACACGAAGCAGCTAGCGTCATTTACATGAAACAATTACGAAAAATAAACAAGGTCTGCAATTAACTTGTTAGTGGTTTCATGCCAATATGTCTGGCTGGCCGACGCGCGTCGGGTTACCTGGCCGTGTTTATTGCACCACTTGGCTACGGTGACCGAAGTCTTCGCCGCCCTGGCAGAAAATTATTCGAAGCTACACCGTTTCGATAGTTTCCAGATGGCTGGGAAACCCAAAGGTCTGGTCGCCACATGTGCGATCTTGCCGAATCCTAGGGCCCGCTTCAAGCACTAGCTTAAAAGTTCCGTTCACCCCCAAATGGGACTTTCACCAACATGTTCAGTCGCGTTTTTAACACTTTTTAATGGGTTGTTAACATTTTTTTATCTTATTAGGAATTTATTTTAGTTAGTGATCATATTCAACGATAAAAAAAGATGAGTATACGGTACTATTTATATTGAGTCCTACAAAATATTGCAATTAGAATTACGATTTCAATTATGTCTACTTGTTCTTTGAATACAGTAGAGACTCCCGTATCCGTACCCCCATTATCCGAATACATACCCTAATATAAGCAAAGAGGATTAGATTGAATATAAGGACGTCCTATTGTCCGTATGTTCTGTTATCGCCGCGTCGCTCGCTGTGCCGGGATTCAAATGCGCGCCGTCTCCAGATTCCGACTTTCTGACTCATGCTTCCGAAACTTCGGCAACGTAAAAATCGAAGGAACGCGTCGGCGTCGATCAGTCGAGCAGGTAGTTCACACAGACAGAGTAGAGGTACGCTTGTGTGTAGCGCGCAAGCAATTGAACAGGCACTCAGACGGGCTGAGTTTTCACGTTACCGAAGTTTCGAAAGCATGAGGCGAAAAGTCAGAGTCTGGAGACGGCGCACAGTGTGACCTTTCGTCCAAATCGGAGACAAAATCGAAGAACTTTTGATAGAAATAAGGTAGAGCGATGAAATTTTTAAAAAATTAAAGCTGAAACATTACAGAATATAGGAAAAATAGGGAGATTATGGTAAGAACGTTTTTTAACGTTGAGAAAATTCGTTAAACTTGCACAATTTCGAGAAAATTGTGGTTTTTCCAATACCACGCGCGGAAATTTTTTTTTTAATTTTTGCTATATATCATTTCCCGTAGATTTTTTCACGCCGATTTCAAATCTGGTCTCAAAATTTGTCTACGACCTCAGGATATTGCAAAATCGATTTCTTTAAATTCTACATGTTTAACGAATTTTCTCGGTTAAAAAACGTTCGTACCATAACTTCCCTATTTTTCCCATATTCTGCAAAGTTTCAGCTTTCATTTTAAAAAAATTTCATCGCTCTACCTCATTTCTATCGAAAGTTCTTTGATTTTGGATCGAGTCTGGTCCAAATTTTCCACTGTGCGCCGACGCGACGAAATCTCTCCGTATTTAATCATTGATTAAACACGTTTAATCAATCATAATGTATTAATATTGGATATCACTGTATTCGGGAAAGTCTACAGAATCTTTTGCCAGAAAGAACAATTCAATATCTTTTATAATAACATCACAATATTTGTTTGAAGTTGAAAAATATGTTTTTTTTTCAAAGCCTTGTTCCTGAAAAACTGTGCGTATAGGAAAAAAATTGAAAACAGATTCGGAATCAGCGCGAAAAACTCAGGCCAATAAGTCCTGGGTAGTTACCAAAACAACTCTGGATTTTCTGCACGAAATTACCTGAACCTTTTCCCGGAATGTTCGTTTGACAAGCAAATTTTCACATAATCATCCATTTCATTTCCAAAGTACAGTACCAGGACCTCGACCAACCGGCTTGATCGAGAGACAAACAGCCTGGACAAATTAAGGCCCGATGGATAATTGAGACCCGAGGGAAACCACGTCTTACCCTGCCATAGTCCGGCCACTCTAAGCGACCGTAATTATCCTTACTGGCACCGTCGCGTCGGTTCTTCCACGCCATAATTAATCCTCCGGCAACTCTGCCTCTCTTCCCAGTTTTCCCCGAAATTCTATACTCTATACAATTGTACTTGCAGCTTGCAGCTATTCCTTCTGACGCGATAACGGTAACGTTAGCGTATCTGCTTTATAATATTTGTCATTGTTGTAATATCCTGCAATTTCTACCATCTTTAACCCTTAGCACTCCAGTGGTGACTCGAAATCACCACTAAAAATTGCTGTCCCATTATGCAAAATATTGTTTACATTGTTAAACATGTTGGTAGCTAATCAATTACTAAACCTTTAATTATTGTATGAGGTATTACAATCAATTTCATATCCATCAAATGAAAAGAATCGTATAGAACGAAATTATTCTACCTAGAACGAGATGTTTCATTTTCGAGTTAAAACAGCTCCGAAATTAAAACAGCTGCAAATGGTTAATTATTATAACTATCTTTTAAATTTTCAATATAGGCCCCACATAAAAAAGTTGTGAAATGCAACATTTAGTACCTATTTTCTCTACAATTCCGGCCAACTGCAATTTCTGGAAAAATATCTTTAGGATGACGGGTAATTCAGTGTCTATGATGTTTCGCGTGGTTAACAGACAACGATATAGATATTTATTAAAACAATAACACGTAACAATAACAAAACAAAACAAGATGTAATAATAATAACAATAACGAGAAAACTAGATTATAAACGTTAATGACTATCGAGTACTAACAAAGTACAGAGATATAAATTAACGTAGCGCGGGCAACTCTAGAGCGATGCGTTCTCAACGAGTGCCACAAGCTTTTTTTCCACTGGTAAAAATCCTTTTTGGTGGGAGGATTAGCAACGTGAGAAAGACCGTTAAAATAAGGGGAGGAATTCTCCGTTCCTCAAGAGTAAGGAGAAAGTTTCCTTCCCCAAAACAATTCAAAGTCGTCGCTGCCAAGGACATTGCAACGGTTGAGTCAGGGTTCTGGTAATCGTCACTTTTACGACCGAACCCTCAATGCAACCGTCCACAGCGCGCACTTGAGAAGGATGAAATTTCCGCGTCCGGAAAGTCCCTCTTTCCAACGCGCCATGTCCACTACATATCTTTTCACATCGTGCAGTAAACTAATTTCTCCAACTTCTCACGAAAAGTCCAAATCCATATAGTCCAACATTAAAAAAGTTACAGTTACTCGAATTAATACAACCCCTGGCAGAAAGGTTCCGATCCGGAGGCATTGATACGGATTTTACAGAAAACTATAACTTTATGGAGTTGAAACTGATGGGAAATTAAAAGGGGCTTATTAAAGAATGAAGAACAACAAATTAACATAAGCTTCCATTTATTATAACAAAGAAACGAGAAAATAAACAAAATGTTACACGGAAAAAAGTTAATAGACCCATTAATAGATCTGCTGGAAGAAAGTTTCCCATTTGATTTACAGTCTCCGCAACACCAAATTTCTTCAACAATTACTGTTGGATGATTCTTATAGAGTTTTTTGCGCTGATTCCGAATTTGCCCTTAATTTTTCTCCTAGATACAAATTTCGGATCACGAATAATAGATACAAAATTTGTAATTAGTTACTCGAAGATATAGATACACAGGGGACCACCTGTAGCGGTATTTTCGAATACCTCGAAACCATTCTGCACTTCGCAATCATAACTTAAATTGTGTTTCTTTTTTTTCAATTACAAAAAGTGGACAGCGAAAGTCGACAGCGCGAACTGCATCAATTCTTTAAGTTGAAAATAAATGTAGACAATTAAAAAATGTTTTTGGTTAAACTTTTCATTAAAACTCGAAGCAATAAGTATTTACCGAACAAAACGATTATAGATGCGGGATTCGATTCGGGGCCAGAAGATTCCCAGCCGTATATATGTACTTGTTTTGTTAACGACTACCCAACCTCTAAAAAATTATAAAAAAATTAAGAACGGTTGCTTCAATAATATCCAAGTACTGAATTCTTATAAAACTGGAGTCTCTAACACTTCAATACAAAACATGCATTTTCTTGGAATTTTTGGAGGTTTTCAATTTTTTAAAACATGTTTCCGTAATCCGAAAAATCTGAAAAAATACACATTAATAATCAGGATGAGACACAACTAACGTAACAATATAAATGTGGTCAACTGAAGACTTTGATGTATGTATATACATAAAATCGGCAATTTTATGTTTTCCGATTTGTTTAAAAATCGATTTTGCAACCAAAAATTTTGAAAAAAATCTCAGTAGTGTATGCTATTCGGTAGAATATTCATGAATTTTTTCATAATTTTCTGTTGAACATGACGTGACTAAAAACAAATTTGGTTGGATACTTCTGACCATCTTTTCCGGCTATACCTTAAGAATCAACGAAACCATTATTTAAAAAATACAAAATATATTTCTTTTTACATCGTTAAAACCGATTTTTCAAAAAAAATTAGGCCTAATTTCTCTTCGATATCTCTTTTAGATCAAAAGTTATAGCAAAATGTGCGTCGCGCCGCGTGCTGTGCCCGAGATTCAAATGCGCGCCGTCTCCAGATTCCGACTTTTCGCCTCATGCTTCCGAAACTTCGGCAACGTGAAAATTGGTGAAAATCGAAGGAACGCGTCGCCGACGCGTTCGGTCGAGCAGGTAGTCACACGGACATGCTAGAGGTACGTTTGTGTGTAGCGCGCGTGCAATCGAACATGCACCAACACGGGCAAGCGCGGTCGACACCGCTCACGGATACGACGATACGTCAGGGAAGGGGAAACTGCCGTTCAGTTTTCAGCAGTTTTCAGTTATTCTCTCAACTCTCAACAGTTCTCAAGTTCTCGTTCGCTTAGCTCGGTCGTAATATCTGTGGTTGTCAGGAGGACGCCGCCGCATGTCACATTGTACTTTCACTTTCGAGATATTGTCGTTTAAAGTTTTGATCACTAATGCTTTGACAAGGACATTGGTTATAAATTGTATTATTTTTTCGAGCCTTTTGTATTGATTTTCGTTACGTTTTTTCTGGTAAATACCTAATCCTACACTATAAAGTTCAATAAATGCATAAACTGAAATTTTTTGAAATTGTGACATGCAGCGTTTTTCTTGACACAATCACAGATATATTTACATAGCTTCGCTCTGTGGTTACACGTTACACTCGCGAGTGCGGTCTGCGTTGCGGCATTTGACTATTTGACTATTTATTAGATTGACTTGCTTGGATTATGTGATTACGTGGATTACTTGGATTACGTGCACTACGTGGAAGGAAGGAAGAACGGAAGGTATTTGTACATATTTATATTGGTTAATCGGTTTCATTTTGCTCAAATGTCTCCCAAAATCTTCGCGTGAAAAAGCGTGAGAACGCTTGTCGGCACACCACGCGACAGTGCCATTTGCCATCACGTATGAGGTGCTACGGGGCGAGTATGTTCACTTCAATGTAGAGTCCAAAATAGTAAATTGTTTGTTTCTTTATCACTTTATCACTCTCTTTTCATTATCATTATTATCATTTATCACTTTAAACAAATCCAACACAATTCAGCTTTGGCCCATTCAGATTAGAATTAGCTTAGCAATATTCTAAATCGGCAAAATGATGGCTTAAACCAATTCAGTAAGGCAAGTATTTAATCTTCTTCACTTGCTTCTCATCATCGAATTTTTTTATTTCTGGTAGTACATTCTTTTGTTTGTAGTTCAACTTAATCGATTTTTTATAAATATCATTGCAATATTTGAATCAGTTAGGTATATTAGTTGATGAAAAACGTCAGAAGACCTTTTGTAATTGTAGCACCAGAAATTAGAAAATTCGTTGAGATGAGCAATAAGCGAAGAAGATTAAATACTCACCTTTACTCACTGTGTAATTGAAAATCTAATTTACAGAACAGAGGATAAATATAATGTGCTATCCAGGGAAGGAGTAGAAGGAAGCTGCGGCAACCGGGGAAGAGGAAGACCTCTAATTTTTCGCGTGGTACGTATATCTAATTATGCCATTCAACACACATGCATATATTGTACATTACTGATTTTCTTTGTATTTTTTAGGTATCCCACCTATGCCAGAACGTGCTACGGGCCACAAGTTTCGGGAAGCAGAGGCAACAACGTGTAATAATCACAATATACAGGGAGTTCCGTTTAAATACGAACACCTAAATATCTCTTCAGGTTATTGTGATGCAAAAAATATTTGTTACGTAATGCGCATGGTGTCAATGGACCAAATATCTGGCACACCGTGCACGTTACGTAACAAATATTTTTTGCATCACAATAACCTGAAGAGATATTTAGGTGTTCGTCCAATAATAAAGCATAGTAATAATAAAAAATTATAATATTTATTATATATATATATATATATATATATATTCCTTGTGTCATTGTCCATGTGTCTTTACCAACTCCCTGCGGCGTATTAAAAAATAAGAAAAAGTAAATTTTCTTTTCCCTTATACGACACTTTGTCTTTTTTTGCATGGGGACATTTTAATCTTAGCTTCCATCTCTTGCAATGGATGCAGAGAATTTTTATTTTGCACAAATTATTTTTTTTTTCGTTTTCTCTCCTTGCATATGACTGAATATTCATTCAAAAATCAGTATTGTCGGTAAAAAGGAAAACTGCTACATATTTGTACAATAGAAATCTACTTTATCGACGTCTGCCACATTAGTGCGATCTGCCCTTACCGACGGCGCTGCCCTGTATAACGGCATTCGCCGCATTAATCAGTGCGACCGTGCTGCCATCTTGTGGGGAAGCGGAATCCAGGATAGAGTGGCGTTCCAGCTGGACTGCAGAAAGCTGCATTCCGCGTGGACTGGTTCCAGGTGGAGTCTACCTGTAATCGTTTTCGTCACTCCCCGTGGAGTCTGTTGTGCTATCAGGGTAGTCATCGTGTGGCTTGGACAGCTGCGAATAGGGTCGACCATTGTACGTGACCGTTTGGTGGCGTCCAGTGGCGTCGACACGCTGGGCTCGAGATGTGGCTCCGATTCGCTTGGTTGTCTGGGATACGTTTCCTCAGTCAGAAAATAAAAATACTCAATCTATTTTGTGCACGACGAGTGGAGCTTTTATAACTCTTAATCACTTGTTACCAGGAATAACGGGATCACAACCTACTAGGTATTAATTATTAATCTTACAAATAGTTGACAAAATTTTTATAATATGCATAAACCGTCTTTTATAATGTAACTTTTATATATGTATAGTACTACTATACAGGTGGCAAGCGAAGAAGTTCACATTGTATACGTGCCGAGAAACGATGAATTACTTCTAATAGCGTTACCAAAAAAATGGTGAACAACATTTATTATTTATTATTTATTAAGTAGCAATAAACTATCTATTGATTCTTAATGTTTGCAGTTGCAGTCTCGAGGAAGCTGTAAATTTATCATTCGATATATTCAGAACCTTAGAATTCGTACATCAATCGCTAACAAATTTTTTTACGCCCATCGGGAACCATTTTCTTTAGATCACTTTTTTATTTTGTGTCTCGAACAATTACTAGATTTAAATAAATTTGCAAACAATGTAGGATTGCCCGACTGTACTATGAAAATTAACAATGATATCGAGAGCATGGAAAGTTACAAGGAGCACTTTCTCAGTAGCAAATTCTATAGAGTTATCAAGAGATGCACAGATTCAGATTGATGCTGCCTTGAGTGAAATGGCAGTCCTTTTAAGTTTTGTTTGTCTCACGACACGCACACGATTATGTTCTTCCTCATCGACATGGTCGGTTGAAATGTAGTAGCAGTAGGCTTTTATTTACACGTATAATTCCATGCAGACAAATTTTGCAAAAACTTCATGTGCTTATAGCTCGATAACTGTTTGTTTGCGACATATGGTTCCTTTCGAACTTTTTCTCTTCTCGATGAGTAGAAAATATTGGTGTATGAAAAAATTTTAACAACAATTTTGCAGCATGTTACTCTTACAAAGGTGTGGATTCACCCTAGAACCGATGACCATTGCTGCTCTTACACCGTGTACTTCTTTGCTAATAATAATGTGGTTCCAAAATCCTTTATAGTGTATTCCTTGCACACATCAGAAGATTCGCTAAGTCAAGGGATGGGTGGAGTCAGCGAAATTAGCGATGAAGCTGTGCCAATATTAGGAAGACTGGCGACAAGAGAAAAAATGTCGAGCAGATCGAAATATTCTGATGACAGCGATTCCGACACCGATATGTATAAAGTAAATAACAAATCAATTATTTGACGTGACGCCTATTCACAAAAATAATGCCTTGTATAAAATATGTTGTTGCAGAACGATTGTCGGATGTTGAATATGGACATATCAAATATGCGGGAGAATTTATTAAATCACGCCGAATACGACACCAAAAATATTGACGACAGGTAATAAGAATTATCTTTATCACTATGTGCATTTAGATATGGCCAAGGGTATTCTATTATCATCAAAGTTATTAGCAAGCTCGGAGAAAGATCATAAGATTATAGTTAATTTTAATAAATGCGTTCACGTCATACACAGATTTTTGCATAACACAGTGAGATTCAAGAAAATGTTGAATTCGGATATGGACAAAACTGTAATTAATAAGAGTTTGATCGTTGTTAAAGAACATGGAGTATTATTTGAATGGGATAATATTACTTATTGGGTTGTCGGGCGATTATATAAAACTCCTCATCCAAAGGAATTGTATGTGTGCTATCAAGATTCTGCACCGCAAAATTTAATCGAAATAGCATTCAAATTACATTCGTTACATATGCTAAGTTAAATTCTTTATCTTCTTCACCAAATAACTGATAAATCTCATTTATCATGTACCTATACTCAATCTACATGTTTTATACATACTTCTATTTTTTTCAACTATGCTGTCATATAACTTCATATATAACTATAACTTTTGGTAATTAATTTATATTTCTTATATACAAAATTTAGATAAAATGGCCTTCTTACTTTACAGTACCTTAATAGTAAATTTATACTTTACAGTTCCTTATTCATGCTTATATAATATACAATAGATTAAAATTTTCTATCACAATTCAAACGTTCAAATGTCCATTTCGCTTTCAACGAAGTAAGAATATTTATGTATATATGCTCTGGTAGAACATTACAATAGTAAACATGGTTCGAATAATATAACAATTAGAATATGTATACAAAATCGTGTAACAACTACTCGGATGCTTATCGCATTAAATCGTTTTTTACTGTACAAAAGTAATATAAAGGAGATTCTTAATAAACTTTAACAGAATCCTAAACTGTTTTATATACACTACAACACATCTTCCTTACAATCATCCTCGCCGTCAAAGTGTTGTGCAACTGGAAAATGTACACGTACACATGCGCCTGCCATTTTACTACCATAATGACCACTCCAAAATGATTTATCTACACCTCCATGAGAATATATAATTTTCCGGAGTCCAGGTCTATAATTCGTAAATGTATGCGTTACCTATTTAAAAGAGAACACTTGTTATTGCATAGAAAAACTTCTTGGAGCAGAGGTATACTATTTATAATATAATTAAGATTAATTTAGGTGGTTTCATATTATTGTCTACGTACACGGTGCCACTGATTTTGAGTTCCTCCAGTTATCGTTTCATTAAAATCGAAGGTAAGCATGACTTCATCGTTCTCATTGACTAAAAACACTTTAAGCTCAAAAAAAGCTGGACAGTCCCATCTGCAGCAATAATGTTCGCTGATCTATCGAAAGAAGTGTTAAGCCATCAGAAGAACATTTTCTATATAAAACTGATTGTTGCATGCGAAATGTCTGTAAATGACGATACTATACAATAACTCTAGTTTTAAGGTACCTCTATCGGAGGTCTTAAGTTGTCTAGAACATATGGTATCAGTCCTTCCTTCTCTAAGTCGATTATTTGTCTTTTTACACAGAACTGGTAGGATGTAGTGAAACAATACTGTTTACCCTCCAGAATAGGATCATCGCTAGATAAGGGTGGAACACCTACTGGAGGATTTTCCACAACCCAGCAATCACCACCTTCTCTCGTAATCTCCCAATGCTTGTATCGTTCTTCTCCAGAATGATTTCTAATCAAGTTTCTTCCAAAAGGCTTCTTTTCACATATAAAATAGTACACGTGCCAAGGTACTTCTTTCCTTAGTAAAAGCGATTGACCACCACACGTTAGTTCGGCCACTTTGCGCCAAACATAGCTTTTTATTAACATTTCCCATCGTTTGCAAACCAATTGACAGCTCAACAGAGATTTATGGTCGACATAAGTGAAGATCTGTGTTAACAATTCGCCGGGAATATACCTGTCAGCGAAGATTAATCCGTTTTCACTTTCTTCGTCGAATTCTTCGCGTGTGCTCATGCTGTTGTCATGAAATTGCCCCATTGCTTACTGCCATGCAATTGACAGTCGGCGGAAAATTAATTGGTCTTCTCTTCACAGTTTCGAATATTAAAATATTGTTTTATTCCTCAAGAATATTAACTACTATGTATGTAAATAGCAGAGTAAATTGGAGTAAGTAGTTACACTGTTTTAGTCAGCGAATGAGTCAACTACGCCTACGCATTCTATCGTCATAAACGTAAGATTTATCACGAAGAGTGACTCTTTTTACTCTTTGGGTCTGTTCCGTTGCACGCATGATGCGCATACACTATACACTGCATAGAGAACAATAGAGAACCAGAGAGGAGAGGATAAGAGTGGGATAAGAGAGTGCTCATGTGCTCATGAATGAGAGGCGTAGTGATGGGCATTATCGACTAAATTCAACTATCGACTAATTACTATTTAGTTACTACATACCAGAGAGTATATGAGAGTGCTCACGCCCGGGTTTTGGCCGTGCTGCTTTTGTCTCCACATCATGTTTAGCCTGGAACAGCTCCTACATCATCTTTAGCATGGAACAGAACCTACATCATCTTTAGCAAGAAACAGAACCCACTTTACTGTTAGCACATCTGACGACATCTGTGTCGCTCGAATATTTCTCTTACGCCCTCTAGGATATATTCTGACTGGAGTGAGGAACAGGAGGCCACCAGAGGCCACCACAGAAGACACTGTGTCGTGTTA
Source organism: Lasioglossum baleicum (assembly GCF_051020765.1). Lineage (NCBI taxonomy): Eukaryota > Metazoa > Arthropoda > Insecta > Hymenoptera > Halictidae > Lasioglossum > Lasioglossum baleicum. Next base: position 1,491,303 of record NW_027469094.1, read on the forward strand.
GCAACGCGCCCGCGCGCTACACTCACCAACGTACCTTTACTATATCCGTGTGCGCTGCTTGTGCGCTTATGCCAGCCACAATCTATTTTTAGCACTTGCCATGTTGCCATGTTCTATTGCTTTACGGCGGAAGCGAAACTGAAATTCGGCTGTCGAGCCGTCGAGCGTATGAATCGCAATCTGGAGCTAGCATTCGAGTCCCCGTGCAGCGGGGATTTTTTTTTAATTTTTATTTTTCATTACTTTTTTAATTACATTTTTTAACCTTCCAAAAAATTAAAAATGTAAAAACTATGTTCAAAATATGTATTCATTTTAAATAGAAACGTTTTGTTACTGTCATAATTGCATTAATAAAAATTGGTATATGATCGAGAACAGGTTGATGGTATTTATTTGGACTGATTGGAGAATACGAAAATGCAGGAAGTATTTTTTAGTTTATGAATCAATTTGTAGATTTATTAGTTGTCAAACAAATAATAAAATAAATTGTATAATATATATAAATTGATTTTATACTAGCATACACAAGTTTATTTATTAAAAAATACAATCATAACTATAATTATAATAGAATTTCATAAAATGTATATTGAGGTTATTGCAAACTCATCTTTTTTCGCAATGATGCCCTAATTTCATTGCTTCTCTCGAATGTCCATTTCCTTCCGAGACAGTGGCGTTTTTAGGTGTAAATAAAAAATGTTGATATAATTATATCAATTTTAAAATATATCATAATTAAACTACAATTATTCTAATAACGTGGAATGTAGTACATATTAAGTTTTAGTTACCCGGATTTTCTTCTTCGACGTTAAGCACTCTTTACTGCTTCTCGTAATTTACGTATATGCAACATTAAGGTGGACCTTATTTTTCGACCATGAAATTTTTTTGGTCCCGTAAACCAGAATTGTGACAAATGTTGAGAAAATTGTCTGGAAAAATTTTGGGGCCGTTTGGATCATGGGAAAATGAGTTTTTAATGGAAAATGAGAATTTTTTAAATCATGACATAAATAGACGTTATGATATATCGTTGAATTTGTCTTTTTTCTCTTTAAGAATCCATATATAGCATAAACAGTTGTTGATAGAAAAAACATCCGTGACCTTGAAAACTTTAAATAATGACTTTGAAAAAATTTTTTTTCTTTGATACTATATCCACCTCCTTATATACTACAACTTTTGTTTGAAGAGTTTTTTCATATATGTATACATAACTGACAGAGATATTATATATAAATAAATTCATTAATACGCTCCAATCTACAGAAGAACAAGAAAGCGAGCTAATAAAAACGTGGTAAAAATAGTTCTAATATCGGAAAAAGAAGTTGTTATGAGTAATAAGTAGTCTGACTGAAACATGGACTGAAGGTGGTCAATGATACCGCTGAACGGGGCGTTAAACTAATGGAGGATCATAATAAAATTTTATCTAGAAACAAAGAGGAGAAATAATATATATGTATACTATACAAACTGTGATGGTATGTCGAAAGCAGTATCCTGACGCCACAAAGCAGAATTTGTCAAAGGATTTGTAAATATTTTTTAATATAGCGAGAAACACCTGATCAATCCCTACATGATTAATTGCATTTTTAAGAGGCATTGAAGACTGCTTGTTAACTGGGATATTATTAAATTTTTCATTTTCCTCAGAGTCAGTAAGTTCTTTATTTTTTCAAAGTCATTAAGTTTTCCATTTTTCTTGGAGTTATTAAATTTTTCATTTTCCTCAGTGCCGTCAAGTTTTTTCATAGAGTCATTGAAGTTTCCATTTTTCTTGGAGTTATTAAATTTTTCATTTTCCTCAGCGTCATTAAGTTCTTTATTTTTCTCGGAGTCATTAAGTTTATCATTTTTCTTGGAGTCATTGAAAAGTCCCTCTTTGTCGTTTACGCGCTGTCGTAAAAAAAGTTCTGGTATGTTGCTAGTCTAAAAATATGATCAATGCTACTTTTCAGTTTCTCAAATAAATCTGCATTTGTCGAATTTTTGCGTGTTTTTCAGTTTGTGTAATTAACATTTTGAACCAAAAAATCGGGAAAAAATCTCAATTATCAATTTCAATTAAATGCAATTATATGATTAAATTAATGCAAGTAAATGGGAAAAATTGACCGAAAATTGAATGGCGCAACGGCTGTTTAAATAATTCGGAGGACTACCTCGTCCGGCTAGACCCTTCATTCCAAATTGTAATATTCCAATATTTCAGTATCATTTTTAATATTGTTCAAGTACTATTTAAAACTATTGATGAGTTTTAACAACAAAATATTTTAAATGGTAAACTAAATTTTGACAAATAAGATACGATTATAGCAAGCTTGCTATAAATGTCGAAAACTCGAGTCTGGCTAGAGACATTCAATTTTCAGGAAACACTATTCTATGATGACGAACGGAGAAAAGGGAAGTGAAGCTCGAGGGTTTCGGTCGCCGTGGAGTGGAGTGAAACATTGTAACATGATACGGGTCGGGTCGGGTATATCGGTGTAAAATAACAGAATATTTTTTAAGAATTATTATTTTATATTAAAACGTTTGTAGCTCATTGCAACGTCGACCGATTTTGACGAAATTTTCAGAATATGTTTAATTGACACAGATTTACAAAACGTATTTTTTAAATTTTCAATGTCGGCCCATATAAAGATGTTGTAAAATGCAATTTTTTGTAAGTAAGTAAATACGTATTTATTTATTTATTTCAGCCTCGTGGCCCAGAAATTGGACATGGATTATAATTCTCGAAGCCATTCATCCCTCTATTTATCCATTCATCCGTTCCTCCACCCATCCATCCATATCCCATGCCACATCAAATACCTTATTGTCTATGTGATCTATCCCAATGTCTCCCCGCTAATCCTGCCTCTCTCTTGATTATCCCTTGTGATTAATTCTTTCCTTTTTTTCTCTATACTCCTAACCCATTCTACAATTTCTCCCACTCTTTTCTCCTGTACTATCTTTTCTATACCTATGTTAATTCTTTCTACCCCTTCACAGTCTTCTGCCAGATGTTTTAGTTTCCCCAAGTGTCTCTCATTTTTTCTACAATTCCGATCAGTTACTATTTTTGAAAAAATTATTTTCACATCCTGTACTAAACTAATTGTTCTAGCTTCCCAAAAAGTTCAAATCGTATAGTATAATATTAAAAAAGTTATCATTTTTAGAGCGTCCGAAAATTTTTGCGAGTCACAGTATGTACATATATCGCGCACAGAACACAATTCTTCTTTCTATTAAATCGCATTTCTTAGGTCAAACAATTGCGTTTTGTAATGTATAATAACATGTAATAACGTTAAAAATTACTTAATATACACCCGCGGTAAAATCAATAAGTATAACTTTCCACCTCACAGCAGAAACGTCGAAAAAATTTTTACAATGATGTCCCACAATAAAAAAATCTGAAAAAAATTGACGACACTGCCTGCTGTAGTACTTTATCGAGGAACCAAACAGTAAAAAGCATGTTTTCATATTTTCTAGAAATCTATATTTTTCCGATTTTTGGGGGGTTTTTCATTATTTACGACCACAGTTTGCAACCAAAAAATCTGAAAAAATTCTATAAAATGCGTCTTAGGATCCAAAATATGTAACATTTTTTTTAGAATTTTAGAACGTATTTGAGACCGGAAAATTGCGCTCGACTGTGCAACAGGCCTAACGGTTCTGGAGAACCGATTACACTGTCCAACACCAAATTTGTTTTCAATATACTGTTGGGTCCTTCTTATAGAGTTTTTTGCGCTGATTCCGAATCTGTCCTTAATTTTTCTCCTATACGCACAGTTTTTGAAAAACATGGCTTTGAAAAAAGAACATATTTTTCAACTTTAAACAAATATTGTGGTTATTATAAAAGATATTGAATTGTTCTTTACAGCAAAAGATTCTGTAGACTTTCCCGAATACAGTGATATCCAATATTAATACATTATGATTGTTTAAACATGTTTAAACAATGATTGAAGACGAAGAGACACTACTTTTGCACCAATTTTTGAGGATATTTTTCAATTTATCTCAAAAAATTAGGGTCCAGCGGAAAATCGAACTATACCACGCGATAGAGCAGACTTTTATCTTGAGAAACCAACCTTTCAAGTTTGTAACGTCGACGTTTTTTTCGAACCAGAAAACAAAATAACTTCGCCCGACATGAGCCACCAGTGGCGCGGCGAGGCGGCCTTCGTCGTCGATTTTCAATTGTTACTTTCAACAATTGCGTCCGTTGCCGGTTGCGGCCCGCGCGTATTCTTATGTTTTCACTTTTGGCCCACTGCAGTCCGCGGGGGTTGCTCATCACACTGGTTTAAATAAATAAATTTATATATTTTTCTATTTGTGAATTATATTATTCTAATAATTTATTGTGAAAATAATTGTTTAAATAAATAAAAACAAATAACAAATTTGTATAGATTATAAAAATCTATTTATTTTAACAATAAATTATTGAAATAACAATTCAAATAATGAATATGGAAACAAATTATAAAAATTTATTTATTTAAATTATTTTAACAATAAATTATTATTGAGAAATAACAATTCAAATAATTAATATAGAAACAAATTATAAAAATTTATTTATTTAAACAATTATTTTAACAATAAATTATTATTGAAATAACAATTCAAATAATTACTATAGAAACAAATTATAAAAATTTATTTATTTAAACAATTGTTTTAAATTATTGAAATGGTATTTCAAACAATAAATATAGAAACAAATTATAAATATTTATTTATTTATAAATTGTTTAAATAATAAATATTAGGTCGAACACAATATAGAATACAGAATGACAGAGAACCGAAATCCGGAACCGAAATCCTGAACCGAAATACATAATATCGGTTCTCCAAAATCGTAACCGTAACCGATATAAGCCAGAACTGCCAGCCAGTACCGATATTCTCGTAACAGTTATAAGTGTTATAACATAACATCATTTCGGTTCTTAATAACTATTTCAATCAGAACCGAAAAATAACAGTTTAAACAGTTATTTTCATAACCGTTCCAATCCCTGTCTGTAGCGTAGATTTACCACTATTTTAATATACTATACGATTTGAACTTTTTTTGGAAACTAGAGCAATTAGTTTACTGCAGGATGTGAAAAGAAGTTTTTTAAAAAATTGCAATTGATCAGAATTGTAGAAAAAATACTAAAAGTTGCGTTTTACAACTTTTTAATTTGGGTCTATCTACAGGGTGATTCACGCAATTGTTACAAGTCATAACTCCGTTTTTATTGCATTTACAAAAAAATGCCAAAGGAGAAAGATAAATGGTTCGAAGAGAACTACATCTGTAGGCCTTTCGATTTTTTTTAGATGCAGCAGTGCATGTGCAATTAACAATTGCATAATTTCTTTAAATAGAAATGCATATTGTTTTTTACACAGATCGATTCTTCTGTTCATCCTACGTAAAAAATGATTAGGGTACACACGGCAAAAAATTATTAGATCTCGAGATATTTTCAAAAAATGTCTTTATTGAAGAAGATGCTCAAACGCTTCTCCATTATATTCTAAACATTTCTTATAACGTTTTTTTATTGTTTGCATAACTGCGTTTATACATCAATACGTTGGCCAGCCCGTGCACCTGATTTAAGTCCCCTTGACTTTTTCTGTGGGGTTATTTGAAAGATAGAATTTATTCAAACCCCATAGATTCTGTAGAGAATCTGAGAGAAAGAATCATAGTGGAATGTTCAGCAATAACTGCAGATAATTTAAACGCAGTTATGCAAACAATAAAAATACGTTATAAGAAATGTTTAGAATGTAATGGAGAAGCGTTTGAGCATCTTCTTCAATAAAGACATTTTTTGAAAATATCTCGAGATCTAATAATTTTTTGCCGTGTGTACCCTAATCATTTTTTACGTAGGATGAACAGAAGAATCGATCTGTGTAAAAAACAATATGCATTTCTATTTAAAGAAATTATGCAATTGTTAATTGCACATGCACTGCTGCATCTAAAAAAAATCGAAAGGCCTACAGATGTAGTTCTCTTCGAACCATTTATCTTTCTCCTTTGGCATTTTTTTGTAAATGCAATAAAAACGGAGTTATGACTTGTAACAATTGCGTGAATCACCCTGTATAATTAAAATTTAAAAAATACGTTTTATAGATTTGTGTCAATTAAACATATTCTGAAAATTTCAGGGTAACCCTAAAGTTATTCTTCTAAATTTTCGTAGAAAGAATTGGTTTTCAATTTGGTTTAATTAATAATAACTGTGCCTAAAAATATGAAAATAATTGGAGACAATATTGATGACAGTAAGTATTTCATCATTAAATTAATTTCCAAGATGGTGGCTTTTAAACATCGATATAAAATCTGTGTTTCTTCGAAATCTTCCGGCTTTTCTATTTTTTAAAACTAGAGTTTGCAACAAAGGCTCGGGAAAAATTAAAATACTTCTATGAATATAATTTATATTATTAGAGATTTGTATATTAGTTACATATTTGATATAAAACAATATAAACTGTATGTCCTAATCCTGGCCAATGATGATGTACGATCTGATCCAGTCTAAAGGTGATGTAGGATCTGATCCAGGCTAAAGATGATGTAGGATCTGTTCTAGGCTAAAGATGATGTAGGATCTGATCCAGGCTAAAGATGATGTAGGATCTTGTCCATGCTAAAGATGATGTAGGATCTTGTCCATGCTAAAGATGATGTAGGATCTTGTCCATGCTAAAGATGATGTAGGATCTTGTCCATGCTAAAGATGATGTAGGAGCTGATCCAGGCTAAGTACTAGAGTAGGGGGCAGCACTATATGGGCACGGCCAAAACCCGGGCCTGAGCACTCTCATATACTCTCTGTACATACTATCGAATATTTAGTCGATAGTTTTTAGTCGACTGAAATTTCGTTTTAGTGGTTATACGTAGTGATGGGCATTATCGACTAAATTCAACTATCGACTAATTACTATTTAGTTACTACATACTATCGAATATTTAGTCGATAGTTTTTAGTCGACTGAAATTTCGTTTTAGTGGTTATACGTCTAGATTGCGGGCTATAGTCTATGCCTACGTATAGATCTCATTTCTCACTCACTCTTACAGCATTGTACTGCAGTGCTCACTCAGTATTATAGGCACAGTAAGAGTAAATTGGGATAAATATACCTGACAATAATTAAATAATTAATAATAATAAAAATATTTTTTAATAATTCGATATCGCTAATGAGTGAATGTATTTGATAGTAAATCTTATAAAATTTATTCAAAACACCCGCCGTTAAAATTCAACCAATAGCTCGATAGTTTTAAGCGACTGATTCAGTAACTGAATTTAGTCGATAGTTTTCAGTCGTTTACAGGTTATTCTCGTATTTACTCTTATTCTCGATGTTCGCTAGTTAAATGAATAGTAGGACAGTATGGGACAGTACAGAGATATTAAATTTCGTGATTGAATGATTTTGTCTTTATTTAATAATAAATTCATACACTATATATAGTGTTATAAATATAAATGTACACAATTTATTAGCAATAAGATTTTAACATCCAATATGAATTAAAGTATTGAAATATCTATTACATATTTCATTACTTGCATATTTGCACGTCCTGTCATAATTATGTATTTCTAACCTTTTCGTTTCATCGTCTGACACTGACATTTGAAATTTCAAGATGGCGACGTGTAAACAGTCGACTGAAAATAGTAACCCCACCACTACTAAATTCAGTCGATAGTTTAAAAAATCAGTCGACTGAAAATAGTAGTTGAATACTATCGATTTAGTCGATAGTTTTTAGTCGATGGTGCCCATCACTAGTCTGCGCGCTGTCGGTTTTTGTCCTTATTTGAGCAAAGTTTGGGCTGTGTGAGGGCTCATTCTAAAGAGGAAGGTTCAACGCGCTGCGCCCTGGTCATCTCATAAGTCATAAAGTCTTTTGGAGACAGAAAAATGCATTGAAATGTGCTGGTTTTTTTTCCTAGATTTTTTCTCTACTTTGGGCCCTCATATTATTAGTTATAAACATAATCTCGTTAACCTCGTAACCAGGGCGCAGTGTGTTTAACCTTCCTCTTTAGAATAAGCCCTCACTCAGCCCAAAATTTTCTGAAATAAGGACGAAAACCGACAGCGCGCAAACCCATGTTTCGAGCCATTTTTCTAGTAAGATTCTAGTTCCTTTCTAGTTACAAATCGAGGGTATACTACCCCCATAATATGTCTATAGTATCAGAATTTTTCAGTGATGTTAGTTTTACAGGTTATTGTGTAAGATGTTATAAATTATATAATATTATAAATTAAAAGATATATACGGATAACTCCCTAAAAAAAGTATGAGCGAAACAAATATTAAGGGGGTAGTCTACCCTCGATTTGTAACTAGAAAGGAACTAGAATCTCACTAGAAAAATGGCTCGAAACATGGGTTTGCGCGCTGTCGGTTTTCGTCCTTATTTGAGCAAAGTTTGGGCTGAGTGAGGGCTTATTCTAAAGAGGAAGGTTAAACACACTGCGCCCTGGTTACGAGGTTAACGAGATTATGTTTATAACTAATAATATGAGGGCCCAAAGTAGAGAAAAAGTCTAGGAAAATAACCAGCAGATTTCAATGCATTTTTCTGTCTCCAAAAGACTTTATGACTTATGAGATAACCAGAGCGCAGCGCGTTGAACCTTCCTCTTTAGAATGAGCCCTCATACAGCCCAAACTTTGCTCAAATAAGGACAAAAACCGACAGCGCGCAGACCCAGGTTTCGGACCCAAAATCTAGTAAGATCCTAGTTATTTGCTAGATATTTGCTATTTACTAGGATCTTACTAGATTTTGGGTCCGAAACCTGGGTCTGCGCGCTGTCGGTTTTTGTCCTTATTTGAGCAAAGTTTGGGCTGTGTGAGGGCTCATTCTAAAGAGGAAGGTTCAACGCGCTGCGCTCTGGTTATCTCATAAGTCATAAAGTCTTTTGGAGACAGAAAAATGCATTGAAATCTGCTGGTTATTTTCCTAGACTTTTTCTCTACTTTGGGCCCTCATATTATTAGTTATAAACATAATCTCGTTAACCTCGTAACCAGAGCGCAGTGTGTTTAAGGGGGTAGTCTACCCTCGATTTGTAACTAGAAAGGAACTAGAATCTTACTAGAAAAATGGCTCGAAACATGGGTTTGCGCGCTGTCGGTTTTCGTCCTTATTTGAGCAAAGTTTGGGCTGAGTGAGGGCTTATTCTAAAGAGGAAGGTTAAACACACTGCGCTCTGGTTACGAGGTTAACGAGATTATGTTTATAACTAATAATATGAGGGCCGAAAGTAGAGAAAAAGTCTAGGAAAATAACCAGCAGATTTCAATGCATTTTTCTGTCTCCAAAAGACTTTATGACTTATGAGATAACCAGAGCGCAGCGCGTTGAACCTTCCTCTTTAGAATGAGCCCTCACCCAGCCCAAACTTTGCTCAAATAAGGACAAAAACCGACAGCGCGCAGACCCAGGTTTCGGACCCAAAATCTAGTAAGATCCTAGTAAATAGCAAATATCTAGCAAATAACTAGGATCTTACTAGATTTTGGGTCCGAAACCTGGGTCTGCGCGCTGTCGGTTTTTGTCCTTATTTGAGCAAAGTTTGGGCTGGGTGAGGGCTCATTCTATAGAGGAAGGTTCAACGCGCTGCGCTCTGGTTATCTCATAAGTCATAAAGTCTTTTGGAGACAGAAAAATGCATTGAAATCTGCTGGTTATTTTCCTAGACTTTTTCTCTACTTTCGGCCCTCATATTATTAGTTATAAACATAATCTCGTTAACCTCGTAACCAGAGCGCAGTGTGTTTAACCTTCCTCTTTAGAATAAGCCCTCACTCAGCCCAAACTTTGCTCAAATAAGGACGAAAACCGACAGCGCGCAAACCCATGTTTCGAGCCATTTTTCTAGTAAGATTCTAGTTCCTTTCTAGTTACAAATCGAGGGTAGACTACCGCCTTAACCTTCCTCTTTAGAATAAGCCCTCACTCAGCCCAAACTTTGCTCAAATAAGGACGAAAACCGACAGCGCGCAAACCCATGTTTCGAGCCATTTTTCTAGTAAGATTCTAGTTCCTTTCTAGTTACAAATCGAGGGTAGACTAGCCCCTTAATATTTGTTTCGCTCATACTTTTTTTAGGGAGTTATCCGTATATATCTTTTAATTTATAATATTATATAATTTATAACATCTTACACAATAACCTGTAAAACTAACATCACTGAAAAATTCTGATACTATAGACATATTATGGGGGTAGTATACCCTCGATTTGTAACTAGAAAGGAACTAGAATCTTACTAGAAAAATGGCTCGAAACATGGGTTTGCGCGCTGTCGGTTTTCGTCCTTATTTCAGAAAATTTTGGGCTGAGTGAGGGCTTATTCTAAAGAGGAAGGTTAAACACACTGCGCCCTGGTTACGAGGTTAACGAGATTATGTTTATAACTAATAATATGAGGGCCCAAAGTAGAGAAAAAATCTAGGAAAAAAAACCAGCACATTTCAATGCATTTTTCTGTCTCCAAAAGACTTTATGACTTATGAGATGACCAGGGCGCAGCGCGTTGAACCTTCCTCTTTAGAATGAGCCCTCACACAGCCCAAACTTTGCTCAAATAAGGACAAAAACCGACAGCGCGCAGACCCACTTTTTCGGACCCAAAATCTAGTAAGATCCTAGTAAATAGCAAATAACTAGAATCTTACCAGATTTTCGATCGAAAAAGTGGGTCTGCGCGCTGTCGGTTTTTGTCCTTATTTGAGCAAAGTTTGGGCTGTGTGAGGGCTCATTCTAAAGAGGAAGGTTCAACGCGCTGCGCTCTGGTTACGAGGTTAACGAGATTATGTTTATAACTAATAATATGAGGGCCCAAAGTAGAGAAAAAGTCTAGGAAAATAACCAGCAGATTTCAATGCATTTTTCTGTCTCCAAAAGACTTTATGACTTATGAGATAACCAGAGCGCAGCGCGTTGAACCTTCCTCTTTAGAATGAGCCCTCACACAGCCCAAACTTTGCTCAAATAAGGACAAAAACCGACAGCGCGCAGACCCAGGTTTCGGACCCAAAATCTAGTAAGATCCTAGTTATTTGCTAGATATTTGCTATTTACTAGGATCTTACTAGATTTTGGGTCCGAAACCTGGGTCTGCGCGCTGTCGGTTTTTGTCCTTATTTGAGCAAAGTTTGGGCTGTGTGAGGGCTCATTCTAAAGAGGAAGGTTCAACGCGCTGCGCTCTGGTTATCTCATAAGTCATAAAGTCTTTTGGAGACAGAAAAATGCATTGAAATCTGCTGGTTATTTTCCTAGACTTTTTCTCTACTTTGGGCCCTCATATTATTAGTTATAAACATAATCTCGTTAACCTCGTAACCAGAGCGCAGTGTGTTTAAGGGGGTAGTCTACCCTCGATTTGTAACTAGAAAGGAACTAGAGTCTTACTAGAAAAATGGCTCGAAACATGGGTTTGCGCGCTGTCGGTTTTCGTCCTTATTTGAGCAAAGTTTGGGCTGAGTGAGGGCTCATTCTAAAGAGGAAGGTTCAACGCGCTGCGCCCTGGTCATCTCATAAGTCATAAAGTCTTTTGGAGACAGAAAAATGCATTGAAATGTGCTGGTTTTTTTTCCTAGATTTTTTCTCTACTTTGGGCCCTCATATTATTAGTTATAAACATAATCTCGTTAACCTCGTAACCAGGGCGCAGCGCGTTGAACCTTCCTCTTTAGAATGAGCCCTCACACAATCCAAACTTTGCTCAAATAAGGACAAAAACCGACAGCGCGCAGACCCACTTTTTCGATCGAAAATCTGGTAAGATTCTAGTTATTTGCTATTTACTAGGATCTTACTAGATTTTGGGTCCGAAAAAGTGGGTCTGCGCGCTGTCGGTTTTTGTCCTTATTTGAGCAAAGTTTGGGCTGTGTGAGGGCTCATTCTAAAGAGGAAGGTTCAACGCGCTGCGCCCTGGTCATCTCATAAGTCATAAAGTCTTTTGGAGACAGAAAAATGCATTGAAATGTGCTGGATTTTTTTCCTAGATTTTTTCTCTACTTTGGGCCCTCATATTATTAGTTATAAACATAATCTCGTTAACCTCGTAACCAGGGCGCAGTGTGTTTAACCTTCCTCTTTAGAATAAGCCCTCACTCAGCCCAAAATTTTCTGAAATAAGGACGAAAACCGACAGCGCGCAAACCCATGTTTCGAGCCATTTTTCTAGTAAGATTCTAGTTCCTTTCTAGTTACAAATCGAGGGTATACTACCCCCATAATATGTCTATAGTATCAGAATTTTTCAGTGATGTTAGTTTTACAGGTTATTGTGTAAGATGTTATAAATTATATAATATTATAAATTAAAAGATATATACGGATAACTCCCTAAAAAAAGTATGAGCGAAACAAATATTAAGGGGGTAGTCTACCCTCGATTTGTAACTAGAAAGGAACTAGAATCTCACTAGAAAAATGGCTCGAAACATGGGTTTGCGCGCTGTCGGTTTTCGTCCTTATTTGAGCAAAGTTTGGGCTGAGTGAGGGCTTCTTCTAAAGAGGAAGGTTAAACACACTGCGCCCTGGTTACGAGGTTAACGAGATTATGTTTATAACTAATAATATGAGGGCCCAAAGTAGAGAAAAAGTCTAGGAAAATAACCAGCAGATTTCAATGCATTTTTCTGTCTCCAAAAGACTTTATGACTTATGAGATAACCAGAGCGCAGCGCGTTGAACCTTCCTCTTTAGAATGAGCCCTCATACAGCCCAAACTTTGCTCAAATAAGGACAAAAACCGACAGCGCGCAGACCCAGGTTTCGGACCCAAAATCTAGTAAGATCCTAGTTATTTGCTAGATATTTGCTATTTACTAGGATCTTACTAGATTTTGGGTCCGAAACCTGGGTCTGCGCGCTGTCGGTTTTTGTCCTTATTTGAGCAAAGTTTGGGCTGTGTGAGGGCTCATTCTAAAGAGGAAGGTTCAACGCGCTGCGCTCTGGTTATCTCATAAGTCATAAAGTCTTTTGGAGACAGAAAAATGCATTGAAATCTGCTGGTTATTTTCCTAGACTTTTTCTCTACTTTGGGCCCTCATATTATTAGTTATAAACATAATCTCGTTAACCTCGTAACCAGAGCGCAGTGTGTTTAAGGGGGTAGTCTACCCTCGATTTGTAACTAGAAAGGAACTAGAATCTTACTAGAAAAATGGCTCGAAACATGGGTTTGCGCGCTGTCGGTTTTCGTCCTTATTTGAGCAAAGTTTGGGCTGAGTGAGGGCTTATTCTAAAGAGGAAGGTTAAACACACTGCGCCCTGGTTACGAGGTTAACGAGATTATGTTTATAACTAATAATATGAGGGCCGAAAGTAGAGAAAAAGTCTAGGAAAATAACCAGCAGATTTCAATGCATTTTTCTGTCTCCAAAAGACTTTATGACTTATGAGATAACCAGAGCGCAGCGCGTTGAACCTTCCTCTTTAGAATGAGCCCTCACCCAGCCCAAACTTTGCTCAAATAAGGACAAAAACCGACAGCGCGCAGACCCAGGTTTCGGACCCAAAATCTAGTAAGATCCTAGTAAATAGCAAATATCTAGCAAATAACTAGGATCTTACTAGATTTTGGGACCGAAACCTGGGTCTGCGCGCTGTCGGTTTTTGTCCTTATTTGAGCAAAGTTTGGGCTGGGTGAGGGCTCATTCTATAGAGGAAGGTTCAACGCGCTGCGCTCTGGTTATCTCATAAGTCATAAAGTCTTTTGGAGACAGAAAAATGCATTGAAATCTGCTGGTTATTTTCCTAGACTTTTTCTCTACTTTCGGCCCTCATATTATTAGTTATAAACATAATCTCGTTAACCTCGTAACCAGAGCGCAGTGTGTTTAAGGGGGTAGTCTACCCTCGATTTGTAACTAGAAAGGAACTAGAATCTTACTAGAAAAATGGCTCGAAACATGGGTTTGCGCGCTGTCGGTTTTCGTCCTTATTTGAGCAAAGTTTGGGCTGAGTGAGGGCTTATTCTAAAGAGGAAGGTTAAACACACTGCGCTCTGGTTACGAGGTTAACGAGATTATGTTTATAACTAATAATATGAGGGCCGAAAGTAGAGAAAAAGTCTAGGAAAATAACCAGCAGATTTCAATGCATTTTTCTGTCTCCAAAAGACTTTATGACTTATGAGATAACCAGAGCGCAGCGCGTTGAACCTTCCTCTTTAGAATGAGCCCTCACCCAGCCCAAACTTTGCTCAAATAAGGACAAAAACCGACAGCGCGCAGACCCAGGTTTCGGACCCAAAATCTAGTAAGATCCTAGTAAATAGCAAATATCTAGCAAATAACTAGGATCTTACTAGATTTTGGGTCCGAAACCTGGGTCTGCGCGCTGTCGGTTTTTGTCCTTATTTGAGCAAAGTTTGGGCTGGGTGAGGGCTCATTCTATAGAGGAAGGTTCAACGCGCTGCGCTCTGGTTATCTCATAAGTCATAAAGTCTTTTGGAGACAGAAAAATGCATTGAAATCTGCTGGTTATTTTCCTAGACTTTTTCTCTACTTTCGGCCCTCATATTATTAGTTATAAACATAATCTCGTTAACCTCGTAACCAGAGCGCAGTGTGTTTAACCTTCCTCTTTAGAATAAGCCCTCACTCAGCCCAAACTTTGCTCAAATAAGGACGAAAACCGACAGCGCGCAAACCCATGTTTCGAGCCATTTTTCTAGTAAGATTCTAGTTCCTTTCTAGTTACAAATCGAGGGTAGACTACCGCCTTAACCTTCCTCTTTAGAATAAGCCCTCACTCAGCCCAAACTTTGCTCAAATAAGGACGAAAACCGACAGCGCGCAAACCCATGTTTCGAGCCATTTTTCTAGTAAGATTCTAGTTCCTTTCTAGTTACAAATCGAGGGTAGACTAGCCCCTTAATATTTGTTTCGCTCATACTTTTTTTAGGGAGTTATCCGTATATATCTTTTAATTTATAATATTATATAATTTATAACATCTTACACAATAACCTGTAAAACTAACATCACTGAAAAATTCTGATACTATAGACATATTATGGGGGTAGTATACCCTCGATTTGTAACTAGAAAGGAACTAGAATCTTACTAGAAAAATGGCTCGAAACATGGGTTTGCGCGCTGTCGGTTTTCGTCCTTATTTCAGAAAATTTTGGGCTGAGTGAGGGCTTATTCTAAAGAGGAAGGTTAAACACACTGCGCCCTGGTTACGAGGTTAACGAGATTATGTTTATAACTAATAATATGAGGGCCCAAAGTAGAGAAAAAATCTAGGAAAAAAAACCAGCACATTTCAATGCATTTTTCTGTCTCCAAAAGACTTTATGACTTTATGACTTATGAGATAACCAGAGCGCAGCGCGTTGAACCTTCCTCTTTAGAATGAGCCCTCACACAGCCCAAACTTTGCTCAAATAAGGACAAAAACCGACAGCGCGCAGACCCACTTTTTCGGACCCAAAATCTAGTAAGATCCTAGTAAATAGCAAATAACTAGAATCTTACCAGATTTTCGATCGAAAAAGTGGGTCTGCGCGCTGTCGGTTTTTGTCCTTATTTGAGCAAAGTTTGGGCTGTGTGAGGGCTCATTCTAAAGAGGAAGGTTCAACGCGCTGCGCCCTGGTTACGAGGTTAACGAGATTATGTTTATAACTAATAATATGAGGGCCCAAAGTAGAGAAAAAATCTAGGAAAAAAAACCAGCACATTTCAATGCATTTTTCTGTCTCCGAAAGACTTTATGACTTATGAGATGACCAGGGCGCAGCGCGTTGAACCTTCCTCTTTAGAATGAGCCCTCACACAGCCCAAACTTTGCTCAAATAAGGACAAAAACCGACAGCGCGCAGACCCACTTTTTCGATCGAAAATCTGGTAAGATTCTAGTTATTTGCTAGATATTTGGTATTTACTAGGATCTTACTAGATTTTGGGTCCGAAAAAGTGGGTCTGCGCGCTGTCGGTTTTTGTTCTTATTTGAGCAAAGTTTGGGCTGTGTGAGGGCTCATTCTAAAGAGGAAGGTTCAACGCGCTGCGCCCTGGTCATCTCATAAGTCATAAAGTCTTTCGGAGACAGAAAAATGCATTGAAATGTGCTGGTTTTTTTTCCTAGATTTTTTCTCTACTTTGGACACTAATATTATTAGTTATAAACATAATCTCGTTAACCTCGTAACCAGAGCGCAGTGTGTTTAACCTTCCTCTTTAGAATAAGCCCTCACTCAGCCCAAAATTTTCTGAAATAAGGACGAAAACCGACAGCGCGCAAACCCATCCCTGATAGCACAATTGACTCCACGGGGAGTGACGAAAACGCGCATAGGTTGACTCCACTTGGAACAACCTGGAACCGTCTGGATGCAGCCCACGTGAAATGCAGCTTCTGCAGTCTAGCTGGAACGCCACTCTATCCTGGATTCCGCTTCCCCGCAAGATGGCAGCACGGTCGCACTGATTAATGCGGCGAATGCCGTTATACAGGGCAGCGCCGTCGGTAAGGGCAGATCGCACTAATGTGGCAGATGTCGATAAAGTAGATTTCTATTGTACAAATATGTAGCAGTTTCCCTTTTTACCGACAATACTGATTTTTGAATGAATATTCAGTCACATGCAAGGAGAGAAAACGAAAAAAAAAATAATCTGTGCAAAATAAAAATTCTCTGCATCGATTGCAAGAGATGGAAGCTAAGATTAAAATGTCACCATGCAAAAAAAGACAAAGTGTCGTATAAGGGAAAAGAAAATTTACTTTTTCTTATTTTTTAATACACCGCAGGGAGTTGGTAAAGACACATGGACAATGACACAAGGAATATATATATATATATATATATATATATATAATAAATATTATAATTTTTTATTATTACTATGCTTTATTATTGGACGAACACCTAAATATCTCTTCAGGTTATTGTGATGCAAAAAATATTTGTTACGTAACGTGCACGGTGTGCCAGATATTTGGTCCATTGACACCATGCGCATTACGTAACAAATATTTTTTGCATCACAATAACCTGAAGAGATATTTAGGTGTTCGTATTTAAACGGAACACCCTGTATATTGTGATTATTACACGTTGTTGCCTCTGCTTCCCGAAACTTGTGGCCCGTAGCACGTTCTGGCATAGGTGGGATACCTAAAAAATACAAAGAAAATCAGTAATGTACAATATATGCATGTGTGTTGAATGGCATAATTAGATATACGTACCACGCGAAAAATTAGAGGTCTTCCTCTTCACCGGTTGCCGCAGCTTCCTTCTACTCCTTCCCTGGATAGCACATTATATTTATCCTCTGTTCTGTAAATTAGATTTTCAATTACACAGTGAGTAAAGGTGAGTATTTAATCTTCTTCGCTTATTGCTCATCTCAACGAATTTTCTAATTTCTGGTGCTACAATTACAAAAGGTCTTCTGACGTTTTTCATCAACTAATATACCTAACTGATTCAAATATTGCAATGATATTTATAAAAAATCGATTAAGTTGAACTACAAACAAAAGAATGTACTACCAGAAATAAAAAAATTCGATGATGAGAAGCAAGTGAAGAAGATTAAATACTTGCCTTACTGAATTGGTTTAAGCCATCATTTTGCCGATTTAGAATATTGCTAAGCTAAGTGATAAATGATAATAATGATAATGAAAAGAGAGTGATAAAGTGATAAAGAAACAAACAATTTACTATTTTGGACTCTACATTGAAGTGAACATACTCGCCCCGTAGCACCTCATACGTGATGGCAAATGGCACTGTCGCGTGGTGTGCCGACAAGCGTTCTCACGCTTTTTCACGCGAAGATTTTGGGAGACATTTGAGCAAAATGAAACCGATTAACCAATATAAATATGTACAAATACCTTCCGTTCTTCCTTCCTTCCACGTAGTGCACGTAATCCAAGTAATCCACGTAATCACATAATCCAAGCAAGTCAATCTAATAAATAGTCAAATAGTCAAATGCCGCAACGCAGACCGCACTCGCGAGTGTAACGTGTAACCACAGAGCGAAGCTATGTAAATATATCTGTGATTGTGTCAAGAAAAACGCTGCATGTCACAATTTCAAAAAATTTCAGTTTATGCATTTATTGAACTTTATAGTGTAGGATTAGGTATTTACCAGAAAAAACGTCACGAAAATCAATTCAAAAGGCTCGAAAAAATAATACAATTTATAACCAATGTCCTTGTCAAAGCATTAGTGATCAAAACTTTAAACGACAATATCTCGAAAGTGAAAGTACAATGTGACATGCGGCGGCGTCCTCCTGACAACCACAGATATTACGACCGAGCTAAGCGAACGAGAACTTGAGAACTGTTGAGAGTTGAGAGAATAACTGAAAACTGCTGAAAACTGAACGGCAGTTTCCCCTTCCCTGACGTATCGTCGTATCCGTGAGCGGTGTCGACCGCGCTTGCCCGTGTTGGTGCATGTTCGATTGCACGCGCGCTACACACAAACGTACCTCTACCATGTCCGTGTGACTACCTGCTCGACCGAACGCGTCGGCGACGCGTTCCTTCGATTTTCACCAATTTTCACGTTGCCGAAGTTTCGGAAGCATGAGGCGAAAAGTCGGAATCTGGAGACGGCGCGCATTTGAATCTCGGGCACAGCACGCGGCGCGACGCACATTTTGCTATAACTTTTGATCTAAAAGAGATATCGAAGAGAAATTAGGCATAATTTTTTTTGAAAAATCGGTTTTAACGATGTAAAAAGAAATATATTTTGTATTTTTTAAATAATGGTTTCGTTGATTCTTAAGGTATAGCCGGAAAAGATGGTCAGAAGTATCCAACCAAAGTTTTTAGTCACGTCATGTTCAACAGAAAATTATGAAAAAATTCATGAATATTCTACCGAATAGCATACACTACTGAGATTTTTTTCAAAATTTTTGGTTGCAAAATCGATTTTTAAACAAATCGGAAAACATAAAATTGCCGATTTTATGTATATACATACATCAAAGTCTTCAGTTGACCACATTTATATTGTTACGTTAGTTGTGTCTCATCCTGATTATTAATGTGTATTTTTTCAGATTTTTCGGATTACGGAAACATGTTTTAAAAAATTGAAAACCTCCAAAAATTCCAAGAAAATGCATGTTTTGTATTGAAGTGTTAGAGACTCCAGTTTTATAAGAATTCAGTACTTGGATATTATTGAAGCAACCGTTCTTAATTTTTTAATAATTTTTTAGAGGTTGGGTAGCCGTTAACAAAACAAGTACATATATACGGCTGGGAATCTTCTGGCCCCGAATCGAATCCCGCATCTATAATCGTTTTGTTCGGTAAATACTTATTGCTTCGAGTTTTAATGAAAAGTTTAACCAAAAACATTTTTTAATTGTCTACATTTATTTTCAACTTAAAGAATTGATGCAGTTCGCGCTGTCGACTTTCGCTGTCCACTTTCTGTAATTGAAAAAAAAGAAACATGTAACGCGACGAGGAACGAGACAACCCCAGGGGTGCCAATCCGCCTCGGCACTACCCTGAGATTAAGAAAAGAATCGCGCCGCGACCGAATGTTCTAGAAGGCCGCATGTTCGAGAAACTTCTAAAATCCCTAACAACGCCCAAACAAGGGTTAGCAACGACTAGTATAAATACCGGTAGACGATCGCGGAGAAATCACTTTTGCTGCGCCTGTGGGAGAGGACGAGGTAAGACCACGGCCGCCCATAGGTTAGGGAGAGTACGAAGCAATGCTATCGGACGCCCGGCAGCTCAGGAGAGGACAGGGGTTGCACCTGGACGCCTCTCTGGATAAATGGGAGAGGACGGCCATGAAGGCCGGCCGCCCGCCGAGAGGAAAGAACAGGGTAGCTTCCTGGCCGCCTGAAAGTAGGTTCACCAGGTTACTCTGTACGTCTTGGAGAGGACGGCCATGAAGGCCGGCCGCCGAGCTTACAGAGGACACCTGGTGAAACCGAGTCGTCGTCGTTTTTCCCAATAGGAGAGTACGGTTGAGATAAACCGGACGCCTGATGGGAAAACCTTTTATTAGTAAAATTATTTTAATCTTTCGTTGCTAACCTTCTTCAAAGGTTTATTGTAAATTCTACGAAAACTTTCGATGTATGAAACTAATTGGAAAATATATTCTTTGTTCAGAGAGAAATCCCAATTCCTATTCCTTGCGATACGAGAGAGAGAACCTGTTCCTACTAGTATGTCGGATCCTACAAACACAATTTAAGTTATGATTGCGAAGTGCAGAATGGTTTCGAGGTATTCGAAAATACCGCTACAGGTGGTCCCCTGTGTATCTATATCTTCGAGTAACTAATTACAAATTTTGTATCTATTATTCGTGATCCGAAATTTGTATCTAGGAGAAAAATTAAGGGCAGATTCGGAATCAGCGCAAAAAACTCTATAAGAATCATCCAACAGTAATTGTTGAAGAAATTTGGTGTCGCGGAGACTGTAAATCAAATGGGAAACTTTCTTCCAGCAGATCTATTAATGGGTCTATTAACTTTTTCCCGTGTAACATTTTGTTTATTTTCTCGTTTCTTTGTTATAATAAATGGAAGCTTATGTTAATTTGTTGTTCTTCATTCTTTAATAAGCCCCTTTTAATTTCCCATCAGTTTCAACTCCATAAAGTAATAGTTTTCTGTAAAATCCGTATCAATGCCTCCGGATCGGAAACTTTCTGCCAGGGGTTGTATTAATTCGAGTAACTGTAACTTTTTTAATGTTGGACTATATGGATTTGGACTTTTCGTGAGAAGTTGGAGAAATTAGTTTACTGCACGATGTGAAAAGATATGTAGTGGACATGGCGCGTTGGAAAGAGGGACTTTCCGGACGCGAAAATTTCATCCTTCTCAAGTGCGCGCTGTGGACGGTTGCGTTGAGGGTTCGGTCGTAAAAGTGACGATTACCAGAACCCTGACTCAACCGTTGCAATGTCCTTGGCAGCGACGACTTTGAATTGTTTTGGGGAAGGAAACTTTCTCCTTACTCTTGAGGAACGGAGAATTCCTCCCCTTATTTTAACGGTCTTTCTCACGTTGCTAATCCTCCCACCAAAAAGGATTTTTACCAGTGGAAAAAAAGCTTGTGGCACTCGTTGAGAACGCATCGCTCTAGAGTTGCCCGCGCTACGTTAATTTATATCTCTGTACTTTGTTAGTACTCGATAGTCATTAACGTTTATAATCTAGTTTTCTCGTTATTGTTATTATTATTACATCTTGTTTTGTTTTGTTATTGTTACGTGTTATTATTTTAATAAATATCTATATCGTTGTCTGTTAACCACGCGAAACATCATAGACACTGAATTACCCGTCACCTTAAAGATATTTTTCCAGAAATTGCAGTTGGCCGGAATTGTAGAGAAAATAGGTACTAAATGTTGCACTTCACAACTTTTTTATGTGGGGCCTATATTGAAAATTTAAAAGATAGTTATAATAATTAACCATTTGCAGCTGTTTTAATTTCGGAGCTGTTTTAACTCGAAAATGAAACATCTCGTTCTAGGTAGAATAATTTCGTTCTATACGATTCTTTTCATTTGATGGATATGAAATTGATTGTAATACCTCATACAATAATTAAAGGTTTAGTAATTGATTAGCTACCAACATGTTTAACAATGTAAACAATATTTTGCATAATGGGACAGCAATTTTTAGTGGTGATTTCGAGTCACCACTGGAGTGCTAAGGGTTAAAGATGGTAGAAATTGCAGGATATTACAACAATGACAAATATTATAAAGCAGATACGCTAACGTTACCGTTATCGCGTCAGAAGGAATAGCTGCAAGCTGCAAGTACAATTGTATAGAGTATAGAATTTCGGGGAAAACTGGGAAGAGAGGGAGGGTTGCCGGAGGATTAATTATGGCGTGGAAGAACCGACGCGACGGTGCCCGTAAGGATAATCACGGTCGCCTAGAGTGGCCGGACTATGGCAGGGTAAGACGTGGTTTCCCTCGGGTCTCAATTATCCATCGGGCCTTAATTTGTCCGGGCTGTTTGTCTCTCGATCAAGCCGGTTCGTCGAGGTCCTGGTACTGTACTTTGGAAATGAAATGGATGATTATGTGAAAATTTGCTTGTCAAATGAACATTCTGGGAAAAGGTTCAGGTAATTTCGTGCAGAAAATCCAGAGTTGTTTTGGTAACTACCCAGGACTTATTGGCCCTCGCGACGGTCAAAGTAATTGCCCAGTTTTATCGACGTTTTATTACTTCGTCGCGTACCCTGGTATAAAGCAGCGAAAGCAATTTAGATATCGTGAAACGGTTCGAATTTCTTTTCTTGCTGTTCTTGGAAATTCTGAAATTGTCAACTTAGTGGTCGGCACGGATGAGACTTTTCAGGCCGCCTCCTTTCACCGGCCGCACGTCTCGTTCTCCGTAACGGCCTTTATCCTCGAGGCAGCTCAGGCCCGTATCTATCCCAGACCGTGCGAACTGCGTACAAAATTTCTGTTTATGAAACATTAGAAATTCCATTTCTTTATACACATATTTTTAGCCTGTCTTTCTTAACATGTATGAATTAAATGAAACGAGGCTTCATTAACTGATCTATTTTTATTGAATGGAGTAGAATTACACTGTCCAACAAATTTCAACTCTTTTTATGTTCCCCAATTACTGTAGGGTCCTTCTTATAGAGTTTTTCGCGCTGATTCCGAATCTGTTTTCAATTTTTTTCCTATACGCACAGTTTTTCAGGAACAAGGCTTTGAAAAAAAAACATATTTTTCAACTTCAAACAAATATTGTGATGTTATTATAAAAGATATTGAATTGTTCTTTCTGGCAAAAGATTCTGTAGACTTTCCCGAATACAGTGATATCCAACATTAATACATTATGATTGATTAAACATGTTTAAACAATGATTAAATACGGAGAGATTTCGTCGCGTCGGCGCACAGTGGAAAATTTGGCCCAGACTCGATTCAAGAACTTTCGATAGAAATGAGGTAGAGCGATGAAATTTTTTTAAAATGAAAGCTGAAACTTTGCAGAATATGGGAAAAATAGGGAAGTTATGGTACGAACGTTTTTTAACCGAGAAAATTCGTTAAACATGTAGAATTTAAAGAAATCGATTTTGCAATATCCTGAGGTCGTAGACAAATTTTGAGACCAGATTTGAAATCGGCGTGAAAAAATCTACGGGAAATGATATATAGCAAAAATTTTAAAAAAATTTTCCGCGCGTGGTATTGGAAAAACCACAATTTTCTCGAAATTGTGCAAGTTTAACGAATTTTCTCAACGTTAAAAAACGTTCTTACCATAATCTCCCTATTTTTCCCATATTCTGTAATGTTTCAGCTTTAATTTTTAAAAAATTTCATCGCTCTACCTTATTTCTATCAAAAGTTCTTCGATTTTGTCTCCGATTTGGACGAAAGGTCACACTGTGCGCCGTCTCCAGACTCTGACTTTTCGCCTCATGCTTTCGAAACTTCGGTAACGTGAAAACTCAGCCCGTCTGAGTGCCTGTTCAATTGCTTGCGCGCTACACACAAGCGTACCTCTACTCTGTCTGTGTGAACTACCTGCTCGACTGATCGACGCCGACGCGTTCCTTCGATTTTCACGTTGCCGAAGTTTCGGAAGCATGAGGCGAAAAGTCGGAATCTGGAGGCGGCGCGCATTTGAATCCCGGCACAGCGAGCGACGCGGCGATAACAGAACATACGGACAATAGGACGTCCTTATATTAGGGTATGTATTCGGATAATGGGGGTACGGATACGGGAGTCTCTACTGTATTCAAAGAACAAGTAGACATAATTGAAATCGTAATTCTAATTGCAATATTTTGTAGGACTCAATATAAATAGTACCGTATACTCATCTTTTTTTATCGATGAATATGATCACTAACTAAAATAAATTCCTAATAAGAAAAAAAAATGTTAACAACCCATTAAAAAGTGTTAAAAACGCGACTGAACATGTTGGTGAAAGTCCCATTTGGGGGTGAACGGAACTTTAAAGCTAGTGCTTGAAGCGGACTCTGGGATTCGGCAAGACCGCAGATGTGGCAACCAAACCTTGGGGTTTTCCAGCCATCTGGAAACTATCGAAACGGTGTAGCTTCGAATAATTTTCTGCCAGGGCGGCGAAAACTTCGGTCGCCGTGGCCAAGTGGTGCAATAAACACGGCCAGGTAACCCGACGCGCGTCGGCCAGCCAGACATATCGGCATGAAACCACTAACAAGTTAATTGCAGACCTTGTTTATTTTTCGTAATTGTTTCATGTAAATGACGCTAGCTGCTTCGTGTGGCGTTCTTCCGATTAAAAAAAGACTAATCTCAAGATAGAATTTGGACTGTGGATAGTGGATTTATTCAAAGTCTTCGAATAACGGCACAATCAATTTTCTACCGAAACCGAAATAATACCGATATTCTTTCGGTTTTTCCAATGCTTAGGTTGTTCCAAATGAAAAAGGAACTACAGGCCACTTAATGTTCCGTCGTAAAACCCTCCGCGCGAAGGAACAAGCGCGAGTCCGAATTCACAGGCGAGGCCGTCATAAAACATTCAGCTAAAGACCTTCCAGATGTACCTCCCAACAAAGTGATTTTTAGCCAGCCGAAAGAAGCACAGCCGATGTAGCCAGATGTATTTGGACCTTTTATACCGTTAAAGTACTAAACTTTATACCGTAGCTACCTGCAACCGAACATACTCCTTGGTTTCAAATTCTTGCTTTAGTTTATTAAAAGGAAGTAGACTCGTTTTCAGGATTGCAAGGGTGCGGGATTCGCCTCTTATTCTCATCTCTCGATAATAATACAAACACGGGGTTTTTCACTAGTCAAAAACGCTAGATAAAAGATCGATCTAGGACACTATCTGCCTCAAAAGTTCTATTTTTTCGTTTACGAGGCGTAATTGGCATTATTCGGCAGCATGTAGCTATGAAAATAGCTTGTATGCTTCCGAATAATGCAAATTACGGTGACGACTAATGCAAATTTCGCCTCGTAAACGGAAAATAGGACTTTTGAGGCAGATAGTGTCCTAGATCGATCTTTTATCTAGCGTTTTTAACTAGTGAGAAACCCCGTGTTTGTATTATTATCGAGAGATGAGAAGAGGCGAATCCCGCACCCTTGCAATCCTGGAAAAAGGCTATACTGGAACTGCAATTACTCGAATTAATATTCGGACGTTCTAAAAAAGACGAGAACTCTTTTAATATTGTACTAAACGATTTGAACTTTTTTGGGGAGCTACAGCAATTAGTTTACTACAGGATGTGAAAAGAAATTTTTTCAAAAATTGCAATTGATCGGAATTGTATGAAAAAATACTAAGAGTTGCATTTTACAACTTTTTTATGTGGGCCCATATTGAAAAATTGAAAAATACGCTTTGTAGATCTGTGTCGACTAAACATATTTTGAAAATTTCGTCAAAATCGGTTGACGTTGCAATGAGCTACAAACGTTTAAAGATGGTAAAAATCGCAGATTTTCAGCCTACATCGAAGAATTCTTACATCTTTCAAGGCCTGTCGTTTTTTCCCGCATCAACCGATTTCGATGAAACTTTCACAGTGCACATTATTTCCGCAGGCCTACAAAACGTACTTTTTAAATTTTCAATATAGGCCCGCGCGAAAAAGTTGTAAAATGTAACTTTTAGTATTTTCTCTGCAATTCCGACCAAATGCATTTTTTGAAAAAATTTCTTTTCACATCCTGCAGTAAACTAATTGTTCCAGCTCCCCCAAAAAATTCAAATCGTATAGTACAATATTAAAAAAGTTATCATCTTCTTTAGATCGTCCGAATATTAATTCGCGTAACTGTACGTATTAGGGGATAATTAATGTATTACTGGTTTATTGATTTATGTGTAGGTTTACTCTTAATGTAACTGTAAAGAAAATTACGGCGAGGGGGGAAGAACGTAACATTCAATTTGTACATATAGTTTCCATCTCTCTTGCGATCAATGCAGACAATTTTTATTTTGCACAAAGATCCGCAGTCTAGGAAAAATAATATAGATATAATAGAAATAAATAAAATTTAATATTTTTTTATATCGGGTTTATTATTTCGTTTTCATTCAGAATCGGTATTTGGAATTGTCGGTAAAAAGGAAGACTGCTACATATTTGTACAATATGTAGAAATTCATTTCACCGACATTACCAACATTACTGACATAACCTCACCGACGGTGCTGCCCTGTATAACGGCATCCGCCGCTCCACGCAGACTCCACGAGCTGCCTTCCATTTGGACGGAAGAAGCTGCCCTCTAGATGCTGTGACGGCGGTGGACGGCGGACTTTGTTACATCTATGCGCATTTCTGGAAGCCCGCTGGCATGAACTCCACACTCTTTCTAGATGTACTCCAACCGTTGCTCCGAGCAGCCAATAAGCGGCGTCTGGAACCGTACTGCCCTCCAAATTCACTCCACGCTCTGGACTGTCCCTGGCAGTTCCAAACTGTGCTATCAGGGATGTTTCGAGCCATTTTTCTAGTAAGATTCTAGTTCCTTTCTAGTTACAAATCGAGTTGGATATATTTTATGTGTTGCAGAAATGATTTCTGACGCTACCTGTCATTATTGAAAAACTTGTAAGTAAATACACAAGGTGTATTATCTAATTTATTTTAGAAATCCTTAAGTGATTTAATGTTATTTATACAACATTAAAAGTAAATAATGCTTTCTTGTTTCACGTATTACTTACCATTTTACTAATTTTTGGTTTTGGAACGAGTCCTGTGTATTTGTAATATATTTTAAAATAATTATATTGTTATATCCAACTATACCCAACCAGCACACATCGTCTCATAGATGTCTGTTTCATGTCGTCGTCCCGTCTGAACGTCTATGTCCCAAAGATACGTCTTCTAGTCGTCAAAAAGATGTCTTTATGGAGACGTTGTTTTCACAGCAGAGGGTGAACGTCTTTCAGCTGTCTCATTTCAGTCGTAAAAGCAACGTCTCCATAAAGGATATCTTTTTGGCGACTGAGAGACATTTTCCGGAGACGTTGTTTTTCCTACGCCGCCGGTAAAGAGTGGGGTGGAGTAGGGGGATACAGCTTCTAAGGAAGAACTTTTTTCTGTACACTTTTTCGAAAAAAGAGCTCTGCATGCTAATCCGCAATAATACAGAGAGTATTTCAACGCAAAGAGCATTTGGAAAAAGTGTACAGAAAAAAAGTTCTTCCATAAAAACGTACACTTTTGTTGTTTACAAAGTTCCAAGAGCCAAATTGCAAAAAAGGGCTCTGTACGGGACCCCGCAATAATGCAGAGAATATTTCAACACAAAGAGCATAAAAAAATATTGCTTCTTCGCGACATGCGGCTTACCCGCGTGATCGAAAAAATTAAGCTGTTTCATATATTCTCTGTCAGTGCTTTCCTGCGAGAAACATATCTGCTTCTCTGTCTTCGTAGTTCACCCCGAGTGGCGCTGTTGAAGTTACTATTTCTGGTCCGGCGCACATGGTCGACACCCCCTGGTCGGTTTAGAGAAGTGTCTAATTGTATTAGTGTATTGTAATAGTGATAATTTATCCGACGAGTGTATATTTACAAAAGTAAGTACTTCCATTGCTGTTATTTGTTACCGTTAGTGTTTTTTGCTGATGCCCTTCCGCTATATTCGAAGTTTACTATTGGGTTGGCAAGAAAGTCAAAGAAAGTATTTACTTTCGGTATTGTAAGGGGGTAGACTGCTTTTTCCAGGATTGCAAGGGTGCGGGATTGCAATTGATTGCAATCCTGGAAACGAGTCTACCGCCCTAATGTGTAAATAAGTGTGAAGTCAAAAAATGAACAAAAATTGGTCATATTTCCATTCCTTCATTCTATTTGCTATTTTTCTAAATATATTCTCTAATTAATTATATTTACGTCGTAATTACATATATGTTTAAATTAGTCTCTAAATTTTACCATACTTTTCAATTCTTAGAATATATACACACAAATGGAGATGCCTACAAATACATGGACCGTTGTCCAATTTTTGGCGGACGGAACGGTAGAAGCAGTGCCAAATAGTTGGCTGGAAGGCGACAAATGTTATTGGCCACCGGTACACAAATCAAAATTGAGCAACGCAATCCAACAATGTGAACTGCCTCAACCTTCGTGGGAGTACTTTTCTGTAAAGATCTTCAAAAACAGTACCTTTGGTAAGTTAAAGTAGTTACACACCATACATGTACAATTAAATTAATAATTATATAATGCTTCTAGACGACTACACGAAGGCTAGAAGAAAAGCAAAGGAGGCCGAAGAGACCAGCGACTTGTTTAATAAATACACTTAAAATTATACTGACATTTATCTTTCATTTTCATTAAATTAGCAGAATGTGATATGCTACATAATAATTTTTTATTTTAGGCAGCAGAAGTGCACAATACGGGGGGCACAACAGCTACAACTTCGCCAGGAAAGTCTAGGTATCATTATGACTGACGTGCTGGCATGGCGGTCTGCTATAGCTGATTGGGCCGAAAGGGCAAAAAACCGTTTGCAAATTATCGAACGGCCAGCCTTGTTATATGTAATTATCACCCTTATTTTAATATTATTATTATAATGATTATTCATGTGCAAATTAATAAACAAAGATATTCTTATTCAAGGTGCAGCGGAGAAAGCCAAAGTGGACGGCAGCTGCAAGAAACATGAACAAAGCGAGTGTGACCAAGTGATTTTAATTTCAATATATCTGTGGTTATCAGGAAGAATGCCGCATGTCACATATACTTTCACTTTCGATCGCTAATACTTTGACATAGGAGGTTGGTTAAATTGCATTGTTGTCTGAGCTTTCCAAACGTGTTTCCATGACTTTTTTTCTGGTAAATATGTACAGTAGCGGACAAAAGTGTAAGACCGCTCTAAGGAAGACTATAACTTTTTTAATATTTTACTATACGATTTGAACTTTTTTGGGAAACTAGAGCAATTAGTTTACTAAAGGACGCGAAAAGAAATTTTTTCAAAAATTGCAATTGATCGGAATTGTTGAAAAAATACTAAAAGTTGATTGTTTATTTAAACATATCCTGAAAATTTCGTCAAAATCGGTCGACGTTGCAATGAGCTACAAACGTTTAAAGATGGTAAAAATTGCAGATTTTCGGCAATAAATCGTGAAAATCTGCAATTTCTACCATCTTTAAACGTTTGTAGCTCATTGCAACGTCGACCGATTTTTACGAAATTTTCAGGATATGTTTGATTGACACAGATCTACACAAAACGTGTTTTTTAAATTTTCAATATAGGCCCACATAAAATAATTAAAAAATCAACTTTTAGTTATTTTTCAACAATTCCGATCAATTGCAATTTTTGAAAAAATTTCTTTTCACATCCTTTAGTAAACTAATTGCTCTAGCTTCCCAAAAAAGTTCAAATCGTATAGTACAATATTAAAAAAGTTATCGTCTTCTTTAGAGCGGTCTTAAACTTTTGTCCGCTACTGTAAATTCTATACTCTAAAGTCTAAAGCTCAATGAATGCATAAACTCGAATTTTTGAAATTGTGACATGCGGCGTTGTTCCTTACAACTACAGACATTATCAGTAATATTTTATTTTCACTTTTATATTTTATTTTAATTTTTATATTTTTTAATTTTAGTATACAGGGTGAGGCGCCAGAAACAGGCCCCCTGAATAAGCATTAATCAGATGTTAGTAGCTTTTTTGTAGATGGACGCGTAAAGGACATGAAAAGGTCAACTTAATTTTTTTAAATGGAATGAGGTATTTTTTAATACATCAATTATGCAGCTGGACATTCATTATAAAAAAGTACTAACCTATGTATGTCGAAAAATTAGTAGTTCAGGGGATATTTCAATTTAAATAACTCTAAAATACCATTACTGTCGTACTAAGACGTTAATGTTTACTTACTTATGTAACGTCTTAGTACGACAGTAATGGTATTTTAGAGTTATTTAAATTGAAATATCTCCTGAACTATTAACTTTTCGACATACATAGGTCCAGCTGCATCATTGATGTATTAAAAAATACCTCATTCCATTTAAAAAAATTAAGTTGACCTTCACATGTCCTTTACGCGTCCACCTGTAAAAAAATAATACACTACATAATGTACCCCTTCAGACCATGCAACTTCTGTATACAAAACTTTTTCGTGCAACGCATACTTTGGAAGTTATTATAGGTGTGCAAGTTGCGTGGACCACCCTGTATACTGATTCTGATGTTCCAACTGTATATTTTATTCAATTTTTATATTTTAATTTAAGTGTATTAATTTTAATGTTTTAAGTGCGTGATATTGTATTTTAATTTTAATACTTTATTTCTAATATATTAATTCTAATGTTTTAAGTGCGTGATATTTTATTCTGAATGTAGTATTTTATTTTACGCATACTTTGGAAGTTATTTATTGGTGTGCAAGTTGCGTGGACCACCCTGTATACTGATTCTGATGTTTCAACTGTATATTTCATTTCAATTTTTATATTTTAATTTAAGTATATTAATTTTAATGTTTTAAGTGCGTGATATTGTATTTTAATTTTAATACTTTATTTCTAATATATATTAGAATTTAATATATTAATTTTAATGTTTTATATATATTATTTTATATATTTTTTTATTTTATAAATAGTACATATATTATTATAATAAACTATTTGTTCGTTTACTTTAAACTATTATCGTAAATTGATTTTTCCCTCCCACTCCCTTTTCGCATAAATACGTCTCTCTAACAAGCTCAAGAGACTTCTGAAAGTCGCCTAAAAGATGCCCGACAGAGTCGTGGAACATGTCTCTACAATGCCTGAAACACGACTAACAGTCATTCTCAAGACCACTTTAAGACAGGCAACTTTGTAACAAACGACCTTCCGGAGCCCTTGTAGAGACTTTCCGGAGACATTCGCAGACATCTTTCAGACATTTGAATGTCTAGCGGCAGACATCTTTCTGCTATCTTTGAGCTGTATCTGTGCTGGTTGGGTATTTATATACATAATATAATAATTACGTACATTAATTCTCTTGGAAAATTGTTTTAGGTCATCGTGTCGTCACTAAGATATGCTGTGACTTTTCTTCCGCCAAAAATGCTGGTAGAGTCTAGTCCAGGACGTATTAGTACATACCCAGACAACCAACTGCTCCGTTCTGCAGCTGTACTGCGCCGCAGCTATGTCGCGTTTTGGATCCCTGCTGCCGCGCCACTGCACGGAGAACGGGGCTCGATTTTGCCTCGCCGTAAGAGGGCAACACGGTCGCGCCAGGTCGCATTAATGTAGGACGTGCTATGTGGTAGATGTCGCTAAAGTAAATGTCTATTATACAAATGTGTAGCAGCAGCAGTCTTTCTTTTTACTGACAAAATTAATATTTTTATTTAAATTACATACTACATACTATCAGGTCGTTCGGAAAGTAATTTCGTTTATCGTGTAGGGATGGTAATGCTTCCGTTTGTCATTACTAGACTGCGAATCTTTCTGCAAAGTAGAAATTGACTACATCGATTGCAAGAAATAGAAATCAAATTGAATGTTATTTCTTCAGCAAAGGAGAAAACGAAATGACTTTCCGAACGAGCTAATACATTAACATATTACAATAGGAGAGCTGCATAAAGTCTAAATAAAATCAATCTCATCATTTTCATACAAAGAAACATTTACCAGTTACTTTTAAGGTTCGGTAGGTGTAGAGGGTTGAAACGTCTTCGTGCAAAAAAAATGTGTCGTAGAAGGGAAAAGAAACTTAATTTATAATTTTCGGCTCGAGCGCGTTTCCAGCTACCCGAGTGCATCGGGCTGCCCGGGAGTGTCTCGATCTCGTCGGGCGGGTTCGGAAAGAATCGGACAAGTTCGGGCGAGCGAGTTTTCGCGCTACTCGAGATTCAATTCTGCGTTCGTACGAACTTGTCCGCTTCTGTCTGACGTCTGAACGCGCTCGACGAAGGCGAGCCACTCTCGGGCCACCGGGCCACCCGATGGTGTGTCACGGATAGACTGCGGATCTTTCTGCAAAATAAAAATTTACTATATCGATTGCAAGAAATAGAAATCAAATTGAATTGAATTGTTTCTTCAGCAAAGGAGAAAACGAAATGACTTTCCGAACGAGCTAATACATTAACATATTACAAGGAGAGCTGCATAAAGTCTAAATAAAATCAATCTCATCACTTTCATACAAAGAAACATTTACCAGTTACTTTTAAGGTTCGGTAGGTGTAGAGTGTTGAAATTTATAATTTTCGACTCGAGCGCGTTTCAAGCTACCCGAGTGCATCGGGCTGCCAAGGGGTTTCGAGCTGCCCGGGAGTGTCTCGATCTCGTCGGGCGGGTTCGGAAAGAATCGGACAAGTTCGGGCGAGCGAGTTTTCGCGCTACTCGAGATTCAATTCTGCGTTCGCACGAACTTGACCGCTTCTGTCTGACGTCTGAACGCGCTCGACGAAGTCGAGCCACTCTCGGGCCACCGGGCCACCTGATAGTGTGTCACGGATAGACTGCGTATCTTTATGCAAAATAAAAAATGTCAGCGTCGATTACAGGAAATAGAAACTAAATTGAATGTCATCTCTTCCCTTAATGATTTTAATAGAGGAGAAATCATATATTGACATCTTCAATTTAAAAAATTTTCCAACAACTATCAATTTCATCTACTCAAGTTTGCTATAAATGCATAAAGATCCGCAGTCTATTCGTGACATATCAAGCGGCCCGAGAGTGGCTCGACTTCGTCGAGTGATTTGAAAATTACAGTCAAAACGTGTTGGTCGAGGAAGTGTCGACTTCCAGCTCAATAGTAATGACCTGTCATAAATCTCCCTGTAGAGAACAGCCCCGGGAACGGCACTGAAAGAAATCGAGTCTACCGGGTTGGGTCTGCCTGGGTCTGCCTAGCCCGACCCCAGCCGCGCGCCCGTGGTCTGCCTAGCCCGACCCCAGCCGCGCGCCCGTAGTCTCAATGTGTTGACTTCGATGGCGCACGCTGCGTAGTATGTGTGACCGCTGTAATAAGTATTTCAATACAGCCGAAAATGCATGTGAAACGAGTTCTGCCTCCTCCACTCTGATCCAATCGTCCGCGCATTCGCACCTAGACACGTCACCGTAATCCTGCCTGGGAACCTTCTTCTCAGGCTTACACCAAGTACAATGTCACCAGTTCGAATCCATGCGTGTTGGCGTCTTGCCGCCATCCCCTACAATTGCGTAGTATGTAGTGGGCGGTAACGGTATCGTATCCTAACCCACTGCTGTTCCGCTATCGCTCGTACTTACGAGGCAGTGTATTGGATCACTTGTTGGACATAGACAAATCTAAAATGTTTTTTCACTACGTGAATGAAATATGTAATTTCAGGACCGACGCTGTCGATCCTTACGTTAGAAAATGTCTGTTCCAGGGTTGTTACCTTTCACTTAAAAAGGCATCGTTGGTGAAGACTGGTTGCTAATATTATTCTCGAGGTGTAAATGGGGTTATTTAGTCGTATACAGCGTCCGTTGCCAGCTCCTTGTGACGCCAATTTTTATACCTCCATTTCTTTTGAAGGGCTCATTTTACAGTGGAAACTCCAAGGAATATAAACATATTTTGTTCAAAATTTAAATCACTGACGCACAGTGGTCTGGATTGGAAAATCGTGTGCCATTTTGTTATAACTTTTGAACCAGTAGAGATACTGCAATGAAATTTTCACTAAAAATATTTAAAAAATAGTCATTTTTAACTATAGGTAATTAAATATTTTTTGCATTTGTTAAACAATAATTTTTTATAAATTTTCATTGATATTTTTGATTTAAAAAAAAATTTTTGGAATATAATCGTACATACTATTTTTTACTGTCTAAATATGTATTTTTTATATTTATGTTTCACACATGTGTAACGTTTTATGGAATACGTAAAATATAAATTTGAGAAGTCTTGTTGCAATCAACATACACAAAAAAAATTACCGTAAAGGTAAAAACGCATTACAAGCGTGTCAAAGATATTTTATATAATAATTTATAATGATTAAAAAACGAAACGAGCCTACTACCTTATATCTTTATTTTACTAGAGGTGAGCGAAATATCAGAACGAAACAGAATTGAAAAACTTCTATTATATTTTAATACTAAAGAATTACCTCGGATGCAATATTTAACACTAAAATCTTACATTTTTCGCTATGTGAAGTCATCTGATAATAATTTGTACCAACAATATACCTCGCAAACATTCTATTACCAACTTTAATGGCTTTAAACAATAATAATTTGAGCGGGCGGAGAGGGGCGGAATTAATTTTTTCATGATTATTTAGAAGGAAGGTGTACTAAAAATATTCCAATTAATTAGAAAGCTAAACTCGGCTAAACTTTAAAGATATACCATCTTAAATGGAAAGGACTTCACAAATTTTTCTTACGGCATTGAGCATTATTATATAAATAGAGTATTTACGTTAATAAATAATAGAAAGATATGATTTTTATCACAAAAGTCTGCTCTTCAATATAAAAAAAAAGCGAGAGATAATATTAAATAGGAACGTCAGGGCACCGCATCACAGAGAAGCAATTTTTCTCGTGAAAAATCCTCCTCTTAAAATGTCCTATTTTCAATGTTTATTGCAACTATTATATTTATTAAATTGTACTATTTTCTTCATTTCCGAGGTCTGTGAACATTTGGGAAGCAATGTTTATAGATATCGATACGAGAAAGTTCGTTTTTGGGCAGAAAGGCACACGATTTTCCAATCCAGACCACTGTGTGACGGCTCATCGAAAAAGACGTAAAAAACGAATTAGTTTAAATTTTTCGACTCCATACAGTTGATGGTCGAGGTTAAAAAAATAATTTTGCAATAGCCCAATCCTTTCCTAATAAAACCACCAAAAAAAAAAGTGTAGCTCAATCGGATTTCAACGAAAATATGATTTCATGATGTTTCGTTGACAAAAAATTCGATTTTTTGGAAAATCCTGAGGTGGTAGACAAATTCTGAGACCAGATTTGAAATAAGCGTGGAAGAATGTACGGGAAATGATGTACAGCATGTTGCAAAAAAGTTTTATTGAAATTGTGCAGGTTTAACGAATTTTGTCAAGGTTAAAAAACGTTCGTACCATCATTTCCCTACTTTCCGCATATTCTGCAAAGTTAGAGCTTTAATTTAAAAAAAAATTCATCGTTCTATCTCTTTTCTATCGAAAGTTATTCGACTTTAACACAGAAACTTGCGGCGACCCGTGCAGCGACCCTTGCAGCGACCCTTGCAGCGACCCAATAGCTGCACGGGTCGCTGCAAGGGTCGCCGCCTGGATCGCGACGGAATGGCCAAAAAAGGTGTGTCACAGCTCTGACCGACCAGTCCTGAACCGCTAGAGGACTCATCAGTAAGGCGGGCCCTGCCCGAGACGCTGCGATATCGGAAGGTGGTTTAAGACTGTATATATAGAGATCGGTGACGGATCAGGTAGCAGCGAGAAAGGTCTTTCTTTGACTATCTGTCCATCTTGTGGCAAATGTAGGAAATTAGCTGCCACAAAAGAGAGCGAGTTATTATTGTCCGCTTCTGTCCGAACGCGCCCGACGAGGTCGACCACGTTCGGGCCACCCGCCCGATGTGTTACGGATAGACAGCGGGTCTTTATGCAAAATAAAAAATGTCAGCGTTGATTACAAGAAATAGAAACTCAAAAGAATGTCATCCCTTTCCTTAATGATTTTAATAAAGGAGAAATCATATATTGACATTTTCAATTTTAAAAATTTTCCAACAATTATCAATTTCATCTGCTCAATTTTGCTATAAATGCATACAGATCCCAAGTCTATCCGTTACACATCGGGCGGCTCGAGAGCGGCTCGACATCGGCGAGTGATTTGAGGAGTTGGTGACAGATGAGTTGGGCATTTAATCGGTCATCCGATTGACGATTGATAATCGTTAGTCGCGATTAACGACTAAAGTAGAAATTTAATCGTTATCCGCAATTAACGATTAATAAGTATTTAATCTTATCCGCAAATATAACGATCAATCGGTATTTATTCGTTAACCACAATTAACGACTAAACGAGGATATTAATTGTTAATCGCGATTAACGATTGAAGTAGAAATTTAGTCGTCAATCGTCGATTGAATTTTTGCCCAACACTGGTTAGTGATTTTATTTTTATTCTATTTTCTCGAAAATGAATAAATCCATGAATACTTTCGGCCAACTCGAGGCTACAATGAACACGACCGACGCCCGAGGGTCGAGCCCTGAGGCCTGAGCCCAGAACACAATAGTAGTGCAATAAACACGGCCCGACAATCCCCCGGCCAGCCAGGTAGCTCGGCATGAAACCGCTAAGGAGCGAATGCTGAACTTAATTATTTTCCGTGCTGCCCTCACGAAAGTCACACGAGCCAATTCGTGGCGTTCTGCCGATTAAGAAAAGCCTAAACTCGACGGAATTAGGACCGTTTCTAGTGGTTTTATTCATAACGGAGTGTACACTTTCCACCTTTAAATATAAGAAATTTAAAAATATGTGCTAGGTGTCTCTTTTTATTATGTCGAGCACCCTGTATATGAGCACCAAAAACTAATTTTCATCGTTTTGTTAGTGTTTGACACACGATTGTAAATACGTTCAAAGCATTGTGCTACCGTCTCGTCCCGTGTTATTGTCTTTACCGTTCGCGTTCAATTTGAACGATTTCTAACGAGCTCCCCAGTATGAGAGTATGGTGGGGATGCCCGCGTATTACGCGAGGACCCCGATCCGCAACAGTCGAGATTGATGACTGAGAGAGATCTCTGTTCCTCCGAAACGACATCTCAATTGTCAGTTATTTGTACCGCGTGTTTAAAATTATTATTAAAAGTGATCTTGAAGTCGCAGAAACCCGGCTTCCCTGTTTAAACCAGTGGTTTTAATTCACCCACTTACACTTTCTCCACTACCGGACTGATCCGACCCTTCATACCTGATTTTAAACGAAGTGCTCGTGTCGGGGTAAACAGTTAGTTTGGCCGTTATAATTTAAGGAAAAACTTGTGACACCTCATATTACACGTCCGTAAAACCAACAATTTTCAAGACTTCAAGGAATTGTTTGAGATACGTTTTCTCATATTTCACTAAAGACTGCAACATATCCAAATTTGAACAAAATCCGAAACAGTAGTTCTATTTCGCATGGAAATATGGATACTCGAAAACAATTAAAAATTAAAACAATTATAAGAAACTGCGATTTAGATCAATCGTGAGCAGAAAAATTCAAAGATTCTTCTCTTTACATCTTTCAATGCCTACTATGTATATCTGGTTTATGTGTTGACCGTTTTCGATGACATTTCGGGTAATCGGATAGTGTTTTTTCATTTTCTTAGTTTTAAAAATCTTAAGCTTAATAAATATGGATTCGAAAAAATCGTTTGTCCCGCTGTTTCCAAAACCGTTGTTTAAACATGTTTAAACAATCATACTGTATTAATATTGGATATCACTGTATTTGAAAAAGTCTACAGAATCTTTTATATGGCGGGGGTAGCGAGCGCACGGTAACCCCAAGGAATCTGGTTAGACCGATTTGGTCTTTAATGTCTTTATGGTTATTACGGCTATTAACTCCTAAGGGTACGGCTGGTGGCACATTGCAGTTCGGCCATGGCACAACAAAAGCCCAAACTTCGTTTTTCAGGAGCTTTTGCTCGAAAAAGTATATTAACGGTTTCGGTGTTATTTCAGCCGCTTGGCATAGTACCGTTACCGGTATTGTCCGGTATGTATAAATATTTTACCGGGATTAAGTCCCTAATTTCACACAGTGAATTAAAGTTTCAAAGCGAAATGTTCAGCGCTGTACGAAGCATTAACGACATTAGATTCGAGACTAAAAGACTTGAATTTTTGGAGATGTTATGACATTTCGACGAACATTGCGCCGGACGGCGCACACGGTTTTCGCCGACATTTCACCGACTCCAGATTTGACCGGCAACAAATTTGATCGAATTGATTCAATCGATTGATGAAGTTAATCGCCATACGGTCTATCCATCTGTCACCAACTCCTCAAATCACTCGCCGATGT
Organism: Lasioglossum baleicum; assembly: GCF_051020765.1. Taxonomy (NCBI): domain Eukaryota; kingdom Metazoa; phylum Arthropoda; class Insecta; order Hymenoptera; family Halictidae; genus Lasioglossum; species Lasioglossum baleicum. The sequence continues at coordinate 1,529,584 of NW_027469094.1, forward strand.
CGAGCCGCTCTCGAGCCGCCCGATGTGTAACGGATAGACTTGGGATCTGTATGCATTTATAGCAAAATTGAGCAGATGAAATTGATAATTGTTGGAAAATTTTTAAAATTGAAAATGTCAATATATGATTTCTCCTTTATTAAAATCATTAAGGAAAGGGATGACATTCTTTTGAGTTTCTATTTCTTGTAATCAACGCTGACATTTTTTATTTTGCATAAAGACCCGCTGTCTATCCGTAACACATCGGGCGGGTGGCCCGAACGTGGTCGACCTCGTCGGGCGCGTTCGGACAGAAGCGGACAATAATAACTCGCTCTCTTTTGTGGCAGCTAATTTCCTACATTTGCCACAAGATGGACAGATAGTCAAAGAAAGACCTTTCTCGCTGCTACCTGATCCGTCACCGATCTCTATATATACAGTCTTAAACCACCTTCCGATATCGCAGCGTCTCGGGCAGGGCCCGCCTTACTGATGAGTCCTCTAGCGGTTCAGGACTGGTCGGTCAGAGCTGTGACACACCTTTTTTGGCCATTCCGTCGCGATCCAGGCGGCGACCCTTGCAGCGACCCGTGCAGCTATTGGGTCGCTGCAAGGGTCGCTGCACGGGTCGCCGCAAGTTTCTGTGTTAAAGTCGAATAACTTTCGATAGAAAAGAGATAGAACGATGAATTTTTTTTTAAATTAAAGCTCTAACTTTGCAGAATATGCGGAAAGTAGGGAAATGATGGTACGAACGTTTTTTAACCTTGACAAAATTCGTTAAACCTGCACAATTTCAATAAAACTTTTTTGCAACATGCTGTACATCATTTCCCGTACATTCTTCCACGCTTATTTCAAATCTGGTCTCAGAATTTGTCTACCACCTCAGGATTTTCCAAAAAATCGAATTTTTTGTCAACGAAACATCATGAAATCATATTTTCGTTGAAATCCGATTGAGCTACACTTTTTTTTTTGGTGGTTTTATTAGGAAAGGATTGGGCTATTGCAAAATTATTTTTTTAACCTCGACCATCAACTGTATGGAGTCGAAAAATTTAAACTAATTCGTTTTTTACGTCTTTTTCGATGAGCCGTCACACAGTGGTCTGGATTGGAAAATCGTGTGCCTTTCTGCCCAAAAACGAACTTTCTCGTATCGATATCTATAAACATTGCTTCCCAAATGTTCACAGACCTCGGAAATGAAGAAAATAGTACAATTTAATAAATATAATAGTTGCAATAAACATTGAAAATAGGACATTTTAAGAGGAGGATTTTTCACGAGAAAAATTGCTTCTCTGTGATGCGGTGCCCTGACGTTCCTATTTAATATTATCTCTCGCTTTTTTTTTATATTGAAGAGCAGACTTTTGTGATAAAAATCATATCTTTCTATTATTTATTAACGTAAATACTCTATTTATATAATAATGCTCAATGCCGTAAGAAAAATTTGTGAAGTCCTTTCCATTTAAGATGGTATATCTTTAAAGTTTAGCCGAGTTTAGCTTTCTAATTAATTGGAATATTTTTAGTACACCTTCCTTCTAAATAATCATGAAAAAATTAATTCCGCCCCTCTCCGCCCGCTCAAATTATTATTGTTTAAAGCCATTAAAGTTGGTAATAGAATGTTTGCGAGGTATATTGTTGGTACAAATTATTATCAGATGACTTCACATAGCGAAAAATGTAAGATTTTAGTGTTAAATATTGCATCCGAGGTAATTCTTTAGTATTAAAATATAATAGAAGTTTTTCAATTCTGTTTCGTTCTGATATTTCGCTCACCTCTAGTAAAATAAAGATATAAGGTAGTAGGCTCGTTTCGTTTTTTAATCATTATAAATTATTATATAAAATATCTTTGACACGCTTGTAATGCGTTTTTACCTTTACGGTAATTTTTTTTGTGTATGTTGATTGCAACAAGACTTCTCAAATTTATATTTTACGTATTCCATAAAACGTTACACATGTGTGAAACATAAATATAAAAAATACATATTTAGACAGTAAAAAATAGTATGTACGATTATATTCCAAAAATTTTTTTTTAAATCAAAAATATCAATGAAAATTTATAAAAAATTATTGTTTAACAAATGCAAAAAATATTTAATTACCTATAGTTAAAAATGACTATTTTTTAAATATTTTTAGTGAAAATTTCATTGCAGTATCTCTACTGGTTCAAAAGTTATAACAAAATGGCACACGATTTTCCAATCCAGACCACTGTGCGTCAGTGATTTAAATTTTGAACAAAATATGTTTATATTCCTTGGAGTTTCCACTGTAAAATGAGCCCTTCAAAAGAAATGGAGGTATAAAAATTGGCGTCACAAGGAGCTGGCAACGGACGCTGTATACGACTAAATAACCCCATTTACACCTCGAGAATAATATTAGCAACCAGTCTTCACCAACGATGCCTTTTTAAGTGAAAGGTAACAACCCTGGAACAGACATTTTCTAACGTAAGGATCGACAGCGTCGGTCCTGAAATTACATATTTCATTCACGTAGTGAAAAAACATTTTAGATTTGTCTATGTCCAACAAGTGATCCAATACACTGCCTCGTAAGTACGAGCGATAGCGGAACAGCAGTGGGTTAGGATACGATACCGTTACCGCCCACTACATACTACGCAATTGTAGGGGATGGCGGCAAGACGCCAACACGCATGGATTCGAACTGGTGACATTGTACTTGGTGTAAGCCTGAGAAGAAGGTTCCCAGGCAGGATTACGGTGACGTGTCTAGGTGCGAATGCGCGGACGATTGGATCAGAGTGGAGGAGGCAGAACTCGTTTCACATGCATTTTCGGCTGTATTGAAATACTTATTACAGCGGTCACACATACTACGCAGCGTGCGCCATCGAAGTCAACACATTGAGACTACGGGCGCGCGGCTGGGGTCGGGCTAGGCAGACCACGGGCGCGCGGCTGGGGTCGGGCTAGGCAGACCCAGGCAGACCCAACCCGGTAGACTCGATTTCTTTCAGTGCCGTTCCCGGGGCTGTTCTCTACAGGGAGATTTATGACAGGTCATTACTATTGAGCTGGAAGTCGACACTTCCTCGACCAACACGTTTTGACTGTAATTTTCAAATCACTCGACGAAGTCGAGCCACTCTCGGGCCGCTTGATATGTCACGAATAGACTGCGGATCTTTATGCATTTATAGCAAACTTGAGTAGATGAAATTGATAGTTGTTGGAAAATTTTTTAAATTGAAGATGTCAATATATGATTTCTCCTCTATTAAAATCATTAAGGGAAGAGATGACATTCAATTTAGTTTCTATTTCCTGTAATCGACGCTGACATTTTTTATTTTGCATAAAGATACGCAGTCTATCCGTGACACACTATCAGGTGGCCCGGTGGCCCGAGAGTGGCTCGACTTCGTCGAGCGCGTTCAGACGTCAGACAGAAGCGGTCAAGTTCGTGCGAACGCAGAATTGAATCTCGAGTAGCGCGAAAACTCGCTCGCCCGAACTTGTCCGATTCTTTCCGAACCCGCCCGACGAGATCGAGACACTCCCGGGCAGCTCGAAACCCCTTGGCAGCGCGATGCACTCGGGTAGCTGGAAACGCGCTCGAGCCGAAAATTATAAATTAAGTTTCTTTTCCCTTCTACGACACATTTTTTTTTGCACGAAGACGTTTCAACCCTCTACAGCTACCGAACCTTAAAAGTAACTGGTAAATGTTTCTTTGTATGAAAATGATGAGATTGATTTTATTTAGACTTTATGCAGCTCTCCTATTGTAATATGTTAATGTATTAGCTCGTTCGGAAAGTCATTTCGTTTTCTCCTTTGCTGAAGAAATAATTCAATTCAATTTAGTTTCTATTTCCTGTAATCGACGCTGACATTTTTTATTTTGCAGAAAGATCCGCAGTCTAGTAATGACAAACGGAAGCATTGCCATCCCTACACGATGAACAAAATTACTTTCCGAACGACCTGATAGTATGTAGTATGTAATTTAAATAAAAATATTAATTTTTGTCAGTAAAAAGAAAGACTGCTGCTGCTGCTGCTACACATTTGTACAATAGACATTTACTTTACCGACATCTTAATGTGGAAGATCCACATCAGCGCGACCAGCTCTGTATCACCTTACCGGGGCGAGAGACCCCCTGCTCCCTAGTACAAGGCCTGTACGTGCCTGTATGGCGCTGCGTACGGCATTCGAAACATTGGCGCGACTGTGTTGCCCTCTTACGGTGAGGCAAAATCCCCCACCGTTTTCCGTGCAGCCTCGCGGCAGCAGGGATCCAAAACGTGACATTGCTGCCCGGTGCAGCCCTGGTTGTCTGGGTATATATCGGCAACATGTTCAAGAGAATATGAGACGAAAATCAAGAAAAAAAATGGTGATATTTGTTTTCAATGGATGAAAATCATCAATATGATGTTAAAATCTGATTCAAATATTTTAGATAAGTAAATTCTGTCTATGAAAAGTTAGTTCAAAAGTAATGGACACGATACTTGTGATTTCTTTAATTATATTTTACAGACGATGCAATCTGTGCCAATTACAATTATCTGATATTGGGGAATGCTGGAAAAAATTGAAATTTGGAAAAATGGTGCAAACTTGTTACATAAAGAATTGTAAGGAATCACAAAACTGTGATGACGATCCTTATACATTAAGAAATATCTCGTAAGTACAGGCAAAGTAGACACAATCTACCTTCCGTATTATTCAGCTTTAAATCTGCTACTCCGCACCTATTCAGGCTACATTCAATATTTGCCTATAATATTGTAATAAAGCGTTTATAAATAAACTTCATATATATATATATATATATAACATTTTTTTCGTATTTTCACTTGTAGATCATGCTCCTACAATCTTGCCGGAAAAGTAGCCTATATATACAGGGTGTTCGACTACAGGTGGGAGAAAATTTAAGGGGTGGTTCTCGACGATAATATAAGACAAAAATGAAGTATAAAAAAAATGCGGTTTCGGCTTTGTTATTTAGTTATTAACAATTAAAAATCCACGTAACATGCTGCAACGCGACCAACAGAGGTGTACATTGCGAACGTCATAGTCGTCATGTCATAGTATGACAGTCATGTATCACAAGTTCATTGCACTGATCACAAGTGACAGATGCATGCATACCTTGGTTCTCATTTGGGGTCCCAGCGGGATGAAAATGTTTAATAAATCGTTGGACGACATTGAACCTACCTACTCGTTAAAATCCACAAGGGCATTTCTAATATCCGCCCTATGGAATTATCGAGTAGAAGGGGTCAATGTCCTTTCACTTCTAAATTGTTGTTACGAACAATTATAGTGCAGGATAAGGGATTGTGTGAGAACAATTTAAAAGTGAAAGGGCATTGACCCCTTCTACTCGATAATTCCATAGGATGGATATTAGAAATGCCCTTGTGGATTTTAACGAGTAGGTAGGTTCAATGTCGTCCAACGATTTATTAAACATTTTCATCCCGCTGGGACCCCAAATGAGAACCAAGGTATGCATGCATCTGTCACTTGTGATCAGTGCAATGAACTTGTGATACATGACTGTCATACTATGACATGACGACTATGACGTTCGCAATGTACACCTCTGTTGGTCGCGTTGCCGCATGTTACGTGGATTTTTAATTGTTATTAACTAAATAACAAAGCCGAAACCGCATTTTTTTTATACTTCATTTTTGTCTTATATTATCGTCGAGAACCACCCCTTAAATTTTCTCCCACCTGTAGTCGAACACCCTGTATATATAGGCTACTTTTCCGGCAAGATTGTAGGAGCATGATCTACAAGTGAAAATACGAAAAAAATGTTATAGGAAGTTTATTTATAAACGCTTTATTACAATATTATAGGAAAATATTAAATGTAGCCTGAATAGGTGCGGAGCAGCAGATTTAAAGCTGAATAATACGGAAGGTAGATTGTGTTTACTTTGCCTGTACTTAGGAGATATTTCTTAACGTACGAGGATCGTCAACACGGTTTTGTGATTCCTTACAGTTCTTTATGCAACAAGTTTGCACCATTTTTCCGAATTTTAATTTTTTCCAGTATCCCCCCCAATATCAGAGAATTGTAATTGGCACAGATTGCATCGTCTGTAAAATATAATTAAAGAAATCACAAAGTATCGTGTCCATTACTTTTGAACTAACTTTTTATAAACAGAATTTACTTATCTAAAATATTTGAATCAGATTTTAACATCATATTGATGATTTTCATCCATTGAAAACAAATATCACCATTTTTTTTCTTGATTTTCGTCTCATACTGTCTTGAAGAACATATATGTACTAATCCCAGACAACCAGGGCTGCACCGGGCAGCAATGTCGCGTTTTGGATCCCTGCTGCCGCGAGGCTGCACGGAAAACGGTGGGGGATTTTGCCTCACCGTAAGAGGGCAACACAGTCGCGCCAATGTTTCGAATGCCGTACGCAGCGCCATACAGGCACGTACAGGCCTTGTACTAGGCGGCAGGGGGTCTCTCGCCCCGGTAAGGTGATACAGAGCTGGTCGCGCTGATGTGGATCTTCCACATTAAGATGTCGGTAAAGTAAATGTCTATTATACAAATGTGTAGCAGCAGCAGTCTTTCATTTTACTGACAAAATTAATAGTTTTATTTAAATTACATACTACATACTATCAGGTCGTTCGGAAAGTAATTTCGTTTATCGTGTAGGGATGGCAATGCTTCCGTTTGTCATTACTAGACTGCGAATCTTTCTGCAAAGTAAAAATTGACTATATCGATTGCAAGAGATAGAAATCAAATTGAATGTTATTTCTTCAGCAAAGGAGAAAACGAAATGACTTTCCGAACGAGCTAATACATTAACATATTACAATAGGAGAGCTGCATAAAGTCTAAATAAAATCAATCTTATCATTTTCATACAAAGAAACATTTACCAGTTACTTTTAAGGTTCGGTAGGTGTAGAGTGTTGAAACGTCTTCGTGCAAAAAAAATGTGTCCTAGAAGGGAAAAGAAACTTAATTTATAATTTTCGGCTCGAGCGCGTTTCAAGCTACCCGAGTGCATCGGGCTGCCCGGGAGTGTCTCGATCTCGTCGGACGGGTTCGGACAGAAGCGGACAATAATAACTCGCTCTCTTTTGTGGCAGGTAATTTCCTACATTTGCCACAAGATGGACAGATAGTCAAAGAAAGACCTTTCTCGCTGCTACCTGATCCGTCACCAATCTCTATATATACAGTCTTAAACTGCCTTCCGATATCGCAGCGTCTCGGGCAGGGCCCGCATTACTGATGCGTCCTCTAGCGGTTCAGGACTGGTCGGTCAGAGCTGTGACAGACCTTTTTTGGCCATTCCGTCGCGATCCAGGGGGTGGTCGGGTGGTCCTTGCAGCGACCCGTGCAGCTATTGGGTCGCTGCACGGGTCGCTGCAAGGACCACCCGACCACCCCCTGGATCGCGACGGAATGGCCAAAAAAGGTCTGTCACAGCTCTGACCGACCAGTCCTGAACCGCTAGAGGACGCATCAGTAATGCGGGCCCTGCCCGAGACGCTGCGATATCGGAAGGCAGTTTAAGACTGTATATATAGAGATTGGTGACGGATCAGGTAGCAGCGAGAAAGGTCTTTCTTTGACTATCTGTCCATCTTGTGGCAAATGTAGGAAATTACCTGCCACAAAAGAGAGCGAGTTATTATTGTCCGCTTCTGTCCGAACCCGTCCGACGAGATCGAGACACTCCCGGGCAGCCCGATGCACTCGGGTAGCTTGAAACGCGCTCGAGCCGAAAATTATAAATTAAGTTTCTTTTCCCTTCTAGGACACATTTTTTTTGCACGAAGACGTTTCAACACTCTACACCTACCGAACCTTAAAAGTAACTGGTAAATGTTTCTTTGTATGAAAATGATAAGATTGATTTTATTTAGACTTTATGCAGCTCTCCTATTGTAATATGTTAATGTATTAGCTCGTTCGGAAAGTCATTTCGTTTTCTCCTTTGCTGAAGAAATAACATTCAATTTGATTTCTATCTCTTGCAATCGATATACAGGGTGTCCCAAAATTCGTGAAAATCCCTAAAGGGGGTGGTTCCTGAGACCATTCTAAGAGACATTTTCCTTTGCACCAATGTCAACTGCGGCTTTGTTTAGGAGTTATTAACGAAAAACACGGACCAATCAGAGCGCGTCCTGGCCCGCCGCGCCACGCCGCGCCGGCAAGCGAGTGTCGGTGGTACGCCGCGACATCGCAACGAACAAGAGTTTCTCGATGATGTGAACCCTCTCCGATTTTGATGAGCTTTGGATATGTTGTCAAGACCATGATTCTGAACAACATTTCTCTTTAGACTTTTTGGCGATCGGCTTTAGTTTACGAGATAAGTAACTTGTAATTGTAAATCGATCGATGTACTATCTGAACTATCTCCTCTCCGATTTCGATGCGCTTTGGATACGTTGTCAAGACCACGATTCTGAACAACATTTCTGTTTAGACTTTTTGGCAATCGGCTTTAGTTTACGAGATAATCGTAAAAAAAGAGAAGAAGCAGAAACTGATTGAATTAAAAACTCACGTATTCAGCCGTAAATCCATTTGCTGCTTCGAAATGTGTGTCACTGGGTCACTCGGTGACGAACTGCACAGATGTCTTCAGGTACACGGCAGTACCGAAAGCCAAGGGACGTACGGCCAGGTCGACGAAATGCACAGCCGGTGGTAGGAGGCCTAAGGGAGCGCGGTCAAGTCGACGATCCAGAATTTAACTTTCACTTTCGAATCGATAAATAATTCGTATGTTTATTTTACACAGATGCCTTGAAATTTTTCCACACTCACAATCACTGTTCACATTTGTCAACACATAGTTATGCACTAATAATAATTGCCATATCCCTTGTACTGCTGCACAAATCACAACAATCAGGTAATGCAATCACTAGACTGCGGATTTCATGCATTTGTAGCAAATATGAGTAGGTGCATTTTAATACAGTAGAGAGATTAAAATAATTCCAAAGCACCATAGTATTATTTTCAACTTCTTAAAATGATCACGGTAAGAATCAAATATCTGTCTGGCTCCCCTGTCCCTTGTAATAGCGGCAGCCAACATTCATTTTGCATAAAGATTCGCAGTCTAGTGATTAGTTTAAATATCACAGTCAAAAACACAGCTAATAGCAACCGTTAGCTTTGACTTGACAAGTCTTTGGAGATGTTCTCTCTACCGCGGCTCGAACGACACTGATTTTCCTCAAGATTTTTCTAAAGAATTTAGGAAGGGCATTTAGAGTGTCGAAATTCGAAATGCACGCTGTAGCACGAGAACGACGGGACGGTTAGACGAAAAACAGAATGCGAGAAGGACCGCTGTAAGCTTTGTGGCAAACACATGTTTAGTTTTTCCTGCAGGTTGGTACGTAGAGTCGATGGGTAACTGTTCGAAAACGTCATCCGTCCTTTTACCCAGCAAGGGGTAAAAATGTCAGGTCAGCGTAGCATCCCTATTGTCCTATACCTTCCTTAAGAAACTTTCTAAAAGAAGGACAGACGACGTTTTCGAACGGTTACCCATCGACTCTGCGTACCAATCTACAGGAAAACCTAAACATGTGATTGCCATAAGTCTTAAAGCGGTCCTTCTCGTATCCTGTTTTTCGTCCAACCGTCCCGTCGTTCTCGTGCTACAGCGTGCATTTCGAATTTCGACACTCTAAATGCCCTCCCTAAATTCTTTAGAAAAATCTTGCGGAAAATCAGTGTCGTTCGAGCCGCGGTAGAGAGAACATCTCTAAAGACTTGTCAATTCAAAGCTAACGGTTGCTATGTATTAGCTGTTTTTTTGACTGTGATATTTAAACTAATCACTAGACTGCGAATCTTTATGCAAAATGAATGTTGGCTGCCGCTATTACAAGGGACAGGAGCCAGACAGATATTTGATTCTTACTGTGATCATTTTAAGAATTTGAAAATAATACATTGGTGTTTTGAAATTATTTTAATCTCTCTACTGTATTAAAATGCACCTACTCATGTTTGCTACAAATGCATGAAATCCGCAGTCTAGTGATTGCATTACCTGATTGTTGTGATTTGTGCAGCAGTACAAGGGATATGGCAATTATTATTAGTGCATAACTATGTGTTGACAAATGTGAACAGTGATTGTGAGTGTGGAAAAATTTCAAGGCATCTGTGTAAAATAAACATACTAATTATTTATCGATTCGAAAGTGAAAGTTAAATTCTGGATCGTCGACTTGACCGCGCTCCCTTAGGCCTTCTACCACCGGCTGTGCAGTTCGTCGACCTGGCCGTACGTCCCTTGGCTTTCGATACTGCCGTGTACCTGAAGACATCTGTGCAGTTCGTCACCGAGTGACCCAGTGACACACATTTCGAAGCAGCAAATGGATTTACGGCTGAATACGTGAGTTTTTAATTCAATCAGTTTCTGCTTCTTCTCTTTTTTTACGATTATCTCGTAAACTAATGCCGATCGCCAAAAAGTCTAAAGAGAAATGTTGTTCAGAATCATGGTCTGGACAACGTATCCAAAGCTCATCGAAATCGGAGAGGATTCACATTATCGAGAAACTCTTGTTCGTTGCGATGTCACGGCGTACCACCGACACTCGCTTGCCGGCGCGGCGCGACGCGGCGGGCCAGGACGCGCTCTGATTGGTCCGTGTTTTTCGTTAATAACTCCTAAACAAAGCCGCAGTTGACATTGGTGCAAAGGAAAATGTCTCTTAGAATGGTCTCAGGGACCACCCCCTCTCGGGATTTTCACGAATTTTGGGACACCCTGTATAATAACTTTATTTGATCCCCTTGGGGTTACAAATTTACATACTGCCTCCATTATAACAACGCTCATACAAACTTAATACTTAATTACTATTTACTTAAACCTAACTTATCAACTACTCTTAACCTAAATTACTCTAGAGAGAGAGAGAGAGACACGCTTACATTGAGCTAGCATATCTGCTAACTCACCCCTTTTCCCCCAGAACCTCGTTCCCGTAGCCCTTCTCAACCCCCCTTCCCTAGCCGTGGACTCCCTTTCCCGGTTGCTCACTTCCACTCCCACTCTTCTCATTCATTCCCATTCTCCAATCATCTATCATGCTCATCCATTCCTCCCCTCCTCCTTCATCTTCCAACATTTCCCACATACTCTCCTGCCATCCTTTACTGTCATCCATCCTCATATATACTTCCCACACATGCTCCCACGTTTCGTTTTCCCATCCACACACTCTACATTTTCTCCTGTCTTCATCCATCCAATATCTCTCACCCATCATCTCATTCCCTAACCTGTACCTTGCCACCTACTCTCACCCCACCCTTTCTTTAAATACCCCGGCAGCCCCTCCCCCTTTACCCTCCCATACCACTTGTTCGACTTCGAGTTTTCTATTTTCTCCCACCTATCCTTTCTTTGCCTTTTCCCCTCTCTTTTTATTATCTCTCCACTAACTGACTCATTCCTCCCCTCTACTATTTCATTCCATTCCTCCAACGACCACCCTTGCCCCCTTATAAATTCCTCTCTCTCCCTTTCCCACCCATTCCTTATCCCTCCCCTCCCATCCCTTCTCCTTATCTCTTCCCAACATAACCGTGCTAACTCCCCCCCTTTACCCTCCCCTAACTTCTTCTCATACCCCCATGCCCTTAACCCAGCCCTCCCCCTCAACAATTCCCTTTGTAACTCTTCCCTAACCATATATCCTGGCGTAAACCTACCTACCCCTAAAACCCATTTCAAATACCTTTCCTGTAGCTTCTCTATTCCTTCTCTCTCTTTCCAACCCCATATTTCTACTCCGTAGCTAACTACCGACCATACCAGTTTGTCAAACAGCCACACTCTTCTACCCCAATCTTTACCAAACTTCCTCTTCCCTATCCCCCAGACCTGTCCCATAACCGCCGCCCCCTTTCTTAGTCTATCCTGTACATGCGCCTTCTGCCCCCCATCCCTCGTGATCGTGTACCCTAAATAATTGTACTCCCCTACTTCCTCAATTACCTTCCCTTTCCACCTCCATGAAACCTTCTTCCATCTCCCCCCTCCCACCCTACACCTCATCACCTTTGACTTGTCCGCGTTAAGCTGTAGCTTTTTCCCCTCTAGGTACCTTTCTAATACCCCCATCATTCCCCTCATCCCGTCCTCCTCCTCTGCTAACATGGCTATATCGTCTGCATATGATAGCGTACGAATCTTTCTTCCCCCCACTTTGACCCCTCCCCAACCTCCCCTCTCAAGCTCCTCATCTATATCCGCCAGCATTAATGTGAATAACAAGGGGCTTAGTGGGCAGCCCTGCCTAACCCCTCTTTCTGTCCAGAAACATTCCCCTTCTTCTTTCCCCACTCTTAATTTACTTTTTGTTTCTCCCAGAACCTCCTCACATCTTTCCACTAGCCCTTCCCTCACTCCCCTTTTCCTCATCGCTTCTAATAATACTTCCCTGTCTACCGAGTCAAACGCCGCCTTCAGATCTACAAACATAATTACTATCCTCCTTTCTTTCCTCCTCACCTGCCTGTTTATAACATAGTTTAACACATAGATGTTATCTATACACCCTAGGCCTTTTCTAAATCCTGTTTGGCTTGCCGGCAACAGCCCCTTTCTCTCCACTTCCTCCCTCACCCTCTCCGCTAATACTGCCGCGTAAATCTTATATGCTGTCTGCGTCAATGTTACTCCTCTATAGTTTCCCACCTTTCTACTATCCCCTTTCTTTGCGATTGGCACCACCACCCCCTCCGCCCAATCCTCCGGCCAACCCCCTCCCCTCCACACCCTATTGCAGATCCTCCATAGCTCCTCCTGCACTTCGGATCCTCCATGCTTCCATATCTCATTTGGAATCCCGTCTCCACCCGCCGCTTTCCCATCCTTCAGCCCTTTTACCACCCTTATGATTTCCCCTAATTCTAAATCTTTCTCTCCATCCCCCTCTCTTCTACTTTTTCCTAACTTTCCCACCCTCCCTTCTACCCCTCCCGGCAAATCCCTAAAATATTGTTCCCACTCTTCCATCCTTATTCTTTCGTCTATCCTCGATCTTCTTTTTCTTTCCCTATTTACAACCTTCCACACCTGACTCTCCGTTTTTATCCCCTCTACTTCTTTTTCCCATTTTTCCCTCTCTTTTTTCTTCCTCTCCTCGCACAATTTCTGGTATTCCCTTTTCTTCTCCCTAAAGGCTAATCCATCCCCTCCTTCCTTTCTCCACTTTCTTAACTCCTCCCTCGCTAACTTTTTTCCTACTCTACATTCCTCATCCCACCATCCTTTTCTCTTTATTTTTTCATTTTTCCCCATTTCCCCTATAACTTCCATTATTTTCCCTTTCAGCCCTTCCCAGTCTTCCTGCGACCCATCCCCTCCACTTGCTCTAGCTGCAAATTTTTCCCTAAATTCCTCCCCTGCTTCTTCCGACCACCTCCCCACCATTCTTCTTTTCCCTCCACCCTTCCTCCCTTTTTTCCCTCCCATCTCCCCCTTTACCCATACTATTACGGGCATATGATCTGAGTCTATCTTATCCCCAATCTCTACCTTTCCCACACCTTCCCTTGTATCCTCATTCCCCAGCACGTAATCAATCACCGAGTTCCCTCTCGCCCCTACGTACGTCCACTCCCCTTCCTCATCCCCCTTTATATTCCCGTTCATAATTCCCCACCCCCTTTCTCCTATGTAGTTACACAGTCTCCTCCCATCCCCATTAACTATTAGGTCCTTAGAACTTCTTAACCCTCTCCCCCCTCCTTCTTCTAAGACCTCTCCCCCTTCCCTTCCCGTTCTTGCATTAAAATCCCCCCCTACAATCACCCTTACCCCTTTTTCTCTAGCCTCTACCCATTCCCCCATCTCATCTAGCTTCTTGTCTAAATCCCCATTTACATATACCCCCACCACCCTCCACCAGCCCCCCTCTAACTTCACCTTCACCGACATAATCCCCTCGCTTCCTTTTTTGTCCCCCCCTTCTATTTCTAATTCCTTCCTCACACCTAAAACCATGCCCCCTTTTGCCCTTCCCTTCTTTTCCTCCCTTTTTGCCCATTGAGCCTCCCACACATACCCTTTTGGGAGCCTATCCCTGATTTTATCCCACCCCTTCTCTTCCAGCCACGTCTCCATAAAAAAAACTACATCCCAATCTTCAATCCCTTTCCAAAAATCCTTATTTTTATTTAACAGCCCTGCCACATTCCAGAAACTAATCTTATACCCTTCCCTCTTCCGCTTATCCCCACCCTCCCCTGATTCCTTTCCTATTCGTTTCCCTGCCCCTCTATCAATTTTTCCTCAATCTCATCCCACCTTTTCACCTTCCCATTTACCCATAACTTCATGTATCCTATCTGAACATTTTTTCCCTCCCTCCTTTCTTTCTCAGCTGCCCTTTCAATTTTCCACCTTGCCCTCCTCTCCTCTTCTGTTAAATCGTCCTCTACCCTTTCCTCTTGCCCCCTAAGCTTTTTCTTTCCCTCCATTACCCTTCTTTTAGTTTCCCTACTTGACAACTTCACCAGAACCATTCCCTTCCCGTCTTTACCTACTTTCCCTATCTTCCTAATTTCATTAATCCTCTCTTCTTTCAACTCCATCTTTTCCCACAGTCTTCTAACCTCTACTTTTATGTCACTACCCTCCACCTTTATCCTCCTTATTACTATATTATTCTTCTTCTCCTCTCTATCCCTCTTGTCCTGCTTAATTTCTAATAACCTTAATCTTTTCCTATTCTCATCTATATTTATTTCTCCCCTTGCCCCATACTCCCCCGCCTCTTTTCCCCCCTTTCCTTTTCCCCTATCCATTCCTCCACTTTTCCCAATTTTCCCTCTATACAATCTATTCTCATATCTGCTTTTTCCCTCCTACCCCCTTCCCCCTCCTCCCTCACTAGCTCCACTATTCTCCCCTCTACCTTTACTACCCTTCCCTCTAAGCTTTCTAACCAATTCCTCATCCTTTCCCTATTTAGTTCTTCCTCCCTCCTCTCTTCCCTCCATTTTTCCCTTTCCCTCCTCCATTCATCTATTAACAGTTTCCCTTCCTCCCTTTCCCCCCTCATCTCATCCCTCATCCTCCTCACCTCCCCCATTAACCCTCTAAACATTTCTTCCATTTCTTTATAGTTCCCTCCCTCACCCCTGTTATCTTTTTGCGGAGACCTCCTCGTATTATCGCTTTTTTTAAAAATTCCGTTAACATCCTCCCCCCCTTCCTCTACGTTCTCAAACCCCCTTTTCCTCCCCACGTAGTCCACACTTTCAGAGCTGAACCACCGCTCTATATTACCATCCCTCATAATCATCCCCAATCTACCCTTCGCTTCCTCCCTCTCTATCCCCTTTTCTACCCCTCTTCTCTCGCCCATTTTCCTACACTTTTAACTTTTTCCCTCTTACTTCTTTTCAAAAGTTCCCGCTTCTTACTCTACCTGTCACCTATTTTACTTTTCTCTCTCCAGATCGCGCCACCTTCCTCCTACTCTCTTTTCCCGCGCCCACCTGTCTATCTCCGCGCAAACCTAACCTACTCTCTCCGTACACTTATCCCTTTCCTATTGCTTTTTCTCTCACTCCCACACCCTTGTCCCTTTCTCTCCTACCTATCCCTAGTCCTCCTAACCCCTCTCAGCAGTTTTCAGCACTCGCACTTCTTTCCACTCCACTCTAACACACCAAAATCACGCACAGCTAGTTACCTACCACAATCTCTCACACAACCGGAAACGGAAGTCGGGACACCCTGTAGTCAATTTTTACTTTGCAGAAAGATTCGCAGTCTAGTAATGACAAACGGAAGCATTGCCATCCCTACACGATAAACAAAATTACTTTCCGAACGATCTGATAGTATGTAGTATGTAATTTAAATAAAAATATTAATTTTGTCAGTAAAATGAAAGACTGCTGCTGCTACACATTTGTATAATAGACATTTACTTTACCGACATCTACCTAGTGATGGGCGCAATCGACTAAAAACTATCGATTTAGTCGATAGTAGCTGTTACTATTTTCAGTCGACTAGTTTTACTAAACTATCGACTGAATTTCGCAGTGGTGGGGGTTACTATTTTCAGTCGACTAGTTTTAGTAAAACGACTGAATTTCGCAGTGGTGGGGGTTACTATTTTCAGTCGACTAGTTTTAGTGAAACGACTGAATTTCGCAGTGGTGGGGTTACTATGTTACTATTTTCAGTCGACTGTTTTACTGAACGACTGAATTTCGCAGTGGTAGGGATTACTATTTTCAGTCGAATGCTTTACTAAATCAGAGGTTACCTCTCTGACTGAATTATCGACTGATTTATGGAGCACCCGCTATATATCAACCGAATCGATCAGATTCAATCATGACATTTACTATCTCTTTACTATCCTACTATCTATTTCATTAGCGCTATCAAATTAATTAATTCATAACCCTCATTTCAGGAACTGAATCCGTCCCTCGGTGTCAAATTGACACAGTAGTAAAAAAAACGATAAAATAACAAGCAGGTGATTAATTATTTTTCGATGTTTTTTTAGTCAAATTGATGAGTTAAAATTTACATCTTAAGTTTTTCGGTTATGTGTTTCTTACAAACAATTCGATATTTCGAGAAAACTGTCAGATTGACACGAGGGACGGAATTCAATTGTTCTACTACTAAATATTAATTATTACAAATATTCTCCGAAAATATGAATGATTTATGCATTTCATTTATGTTAATAAAATATTTATTACATTCAGTACAAAATTGATATATTATTATTATATTTATCCTATCCTATAATATTATGTAATATCGATAACACCAAAAGATTATTTATTTATTTATTTATTATACAGGTAAAACCCAATATGCATACATAAAATTAAATCAAATAAAAATAAAAAAACAATTGCAGCAACATAGCATCGCTATAGAGAAAATTATACATTAACTTAAAATTAAACATTTCTTTCATGACGCTGGAAAGACTGTTTGAAATAAAAGTGCCTTTGTCTGCTGTCACAGTTTCATTAGCCACAAGTCCCACATCACTTATAGCTGAACACAGGGAGGTATACCGTTGTCGAAACCACTAGAGTATGTTACAGTTGAATTATCAGCAGAAAAATATCCCACAGCAGCCAAAATTATTCCTGTAATAAGAGGAATTCAAAATGCCATAAACATCATTATACCAAAAACCATAGCAGGACTACATTTACAAAATAACATTTTAAATAATATTGAGATAAGATTTGACTACATTGAACAAAATAATACTACTCTAATAGCCACACTATTAGGTCCAAGATTCAAAACAGCTGTATTTGAAGTCGATAGGATTGCACAGACAGCGCAGAATATGTTAGAGATGAAATAAGTTCCTTGTGCATAACACGCAATAGTCATGAAACTAATACAAATAGAGCTGCAGCAGAAAATCAAGAATCATCTGAAGAAAACAATGAATTTTAGAATCTTCTTGTAACAAAAGTATCGCAGTTGACAAACTAATCCACACCTATAGAATATGCAACAACCATAATTCGTCAATATGTATATAGATTTACTGTACGCAAATATTAAGAGCTGTGAAGTCGCATTTTGGAATAAACACAATTACACAATGCCACAGCTTTTCAAAATAGCAGAAAAATATGTAAATACCTCTGTATTCCCAGCAACTTCTGTCCCATTAGAAAGAATATTTTCAAAGGCTGGACAGATTATGTCTGAAAGAAGGAACCGACTTTCAGCAAAAAACCTAGACCAATTAATGTTTTTAAATGTTAACATTTAGTAAATTTGGATGAATTTCAATAGTATAGACCATAATAATTTAAGGTTAGGTTAATTATAATTTTGGAATTTTTACCTTAATTTAATTTTATTACTAATCTCTACTACGACAAATGTAAAATATATAATAACATTAAATATTTCAATAATAAAGCTGAGTTTCATCAACTTCATCGAACATGGAGAACATAACTAGTAAAGCAATTCAGTCGACTGAAAACCACTAAAAACTATCGACTAAATAGTCTATAGTATGTAGCGACTAAATAGTAACTAGTCGATAGTTGAATTTAGTCGATAGTGCCCATCACTACATCTACCACATAGCACGTCCTACATTAGTGCGACCTGGTGCGACCGTGTTGCCCTCTTACGGCGAGGCAAAATCGAGCCCCGTTCTCCGTGCAGTGGCGCGGCAGCAGGGATCCAAAACGCGACATAGCTGCGGCGCAGTACAGCTGCAGAACGGAGCAGTTGGTTGTCTGGGAATATGTCCTGGACTAGACCGGACCAGCATTTTTGGCGGAAGAAAAGTCACAGCATATCTTAGTGACGACACGATGACCTAAAACAATTTTCCAAGAGAATTAATGTACGTAATTATTATATTATGTATATAAATACAGTTGGATATAACAATATAATTATTTTAAAATATATTACAAATACACAGGACTCGTTCCAAAACCAAAAATTAGTAAAATGGTAAGTAATACGTGAAACAAGAAAGCATTATTTACTTTTAATGTTGTATAAATAACATTAAATCACTTAAGGATTTCTAAAATAAATTAGATAATACACCTTGTGTATTTACTTACAAGTTTTTCAATAATGACAGGTAGCGTCAAAAATCATTTCTGCAACACATAAAATATATCCAAATTTGAAAATTTAATATTTGTTTCGCTCATACTTTTTTTAGGGAGTTATCCGTATATATCTTTTAATTTATAATATTATATAATTTATAACATCTTACACAATAACCTGTAAAACTAACATCACTGAAAAATTCTGATACTATAGACATATTATGCATATCAGAGAGGATAAGAGAGTGCTCACGCCCGGATCTGAGTTGCCACCACTTTCTGGCACGCTCACGCTTAGCACGGAACAGCTCCTAGACCGACGGTAGAGCCCGTTTTTTCCACGAAAGAGCGACTATTCCATGCAGCAGCATGTTTTAGCATGAAACAGAACCTTTACTAGCCTGTGGCATAAATCAGAACTAGCTTCAACCGATGCTTCGCGCGATATAACCATGTTTTAGAAATTGCTAAAATTCGATGCGGTAATACATAATTCTAATAAATTTAATATTAATAAGTAGCTTTTTATTAGAGGAACGCCTGTGGACTTGACATAAAAAATGTTTAGAATTGACATAAAGAGTAATAAAAATAACAATTGCAATTAAAATCGCAATAAACACAATAAAAATAAAAATTGCAATTACAATTAAAATCACAATAAAAAAAGATTAAATGAGTTTAAGTGCCGATACACTATTTTTAACATATAACAAGTATTAATGAGGAATATAAATTGTTACTTTGCTTCTAAATTATTTATAGAATTTATTTTGCA